>NW_020454317.1:2275028-2293749 GCF_003342845.1 Nothoprocta perdicaria | reverse complement strand
AGTTTTACATGTAAGGGAATGAGCCAATTTACCACTCAGACATTAAGTCATGAGGCTATAATGGTTTTGTAAATATAGTACCAAAAAAAAAAAAAAAGTGCTCAAATTACATTATCGGACAATACAAGTTGCTACAAGGCTCCTGTAAAGGCCCAAGCATTGAATACCATGAGGGGAATGGAGCTGCTCACAGAATCACAGGATGGCAGTGGTCGGAAGGGACCTCTAGAGATCATCTGGTCCAACCCCCCTGCTCCAGCAGGGACACCCAGAGCACAGGGCGGCATCCAGGCAGGTTTTGAAGACCATCAGAGAAAGAGACTCCACAGACTCCCTGGGCATCCAGTTCCAGGGCTCTGGCACCCTTATAGTAAAGAAGTTCTTCCTCACGTGGAATTATGAGCTGACTTTGATGTAAAGGAATAATCACATACACAAAGCCACCCACAGGCTGATTAGAGAGGTGATTGTGTTGAAGGTGGAGAGGGAAATAAGGCAGAAACCCATAAAAGCCACTCGGTAAGGAGAATAGCCATTCTGCAGGAGTTTGAAGGACAGCAAAGGCTCTCCAGCTTGGCAGTTGCTGGCAAGACTGAAGTGATGAAGACTGCAGTCCCAACAAAACCTCTTCCCCCTTTATGGATTCAAGGTCCATTCAAATGTCAGTGGAGCCTGCAGAGGCTCAGCTTTGCTTTTGCATACTATCCTGATAGATGCTCTGCTTCATCTATTGGCAAAGTGCTTCCCAGGACAACTTAAATAAGCAGATACGCTATTTATTCCTCAGAAATCATATCATGGAGAAAGTTTCTTACCTCATAGGTGACATTTTACATCAAAACACAAAAGATGAAGAGAAAGAACATAGACGAAGGAGGAATGGCTCTAAGATAAGGAGGATTGGAATAGTTAAGAGTTTTACTTAAGACCTTTCCTAGGTAAAGTCAGTACTGAAGAATATTTGCTGCATTTTAAACCCAATTACTTTCGCAGATATGGAACGGAACATACCTAGCAATTAATTTGAATACATTAAAATATTTAACCTATAAGTGCTCAAACACTGACTTCTTGGTACCTGGTCTGTTTGTTTCAAGCTTGTTCATTATTTGATGGGGAAAATACTACATGACAGTTCCAGCTCCTGTATCCTGCCACCCACAAATGGCTAAGGATTTCTGAGAAAAAGAATGCAACTTCAGAGATGTCACTTTCCTCAGTCATTGGCTGCAGAGCACATTTATCACAGAGATGCCAACTTGTACAATTCACATCAAGAATTTTGGAGTTACACAGCCTGTGAAGCACTTTATGAATATCCTACATCTGATTTTGCTGGGGGGGGGGGGGGGGGGGGGGGAGAGGGAGATGGACTGTAAAAAAAAATGCACACGTCACGACTGACATAACTCAAATAGTGCACATTTATTCTGAATGGTATTTCTAAAGAGATTGAGAAAAACAAAAACATGCTCCTGATGTACAACAAGGGCAATGATATAGATTTAAAAGTGAACCATCTTATTTGTAAATAATTTGCTCCCCCTGTAACTGAACTTGTAACATTGAGAATGTATCTGTCAACTGCATACAGCATACCTCTGACTACATCTTAACTCAAGAGATCAAGGGTGGTCTTGATCAAACTACTTAGGAAGCAGTTGCAGATTAAGAAAAAATATCCAAGTCAGCAAACACTTACAAAACACACTTCGTGCATAGCAGCTGACCCTGGATTACAACACAGGGAAGAATATAACAACACATGTTGGGGGATCCAATTTCTACTAGACATCACAGGGCACCATCAAAAATTAACAAAATATCACATAAGTTTGTTTCAATTGTAACAGTATGTCATATTTAATTGGCAGGTTTAACCATTAGCTGCTTATGTAAGCTCAGCCTGTTTCTGTATACACAAAATAAATTCTCCCCCTTTCCCCTCCCCCAAAATAATGGATATCTTTCCTGGATGATTCTTTTCTCCCCTGTACCAGAGTTTCCACTAGTAGCACTCTTTTTGGGTAATATCTTCATAGTTAAACTGACAGATGACAAAACCAGTTGCAGAGATTCATGAATAACTCGTATATACACCATTTATATTCTAAAGCTCTTACGTCACATACATTTTTCTTGCTAGATCTTTATCCCAAAGAGGAAATACTTTTTCCCCCCACTGAAACTCCCAACATCAAAAAATATCTGTTGTTCATAAGCTGTTATTTTCAAGCTAGCAGGAGGTCCTGCTGCAGCAACATACAGAATAACAGAAGTTCTCGACAGTAATCTTATATCTCACTCAATTTCAGTGTTCAGATACAGCACTAAGATACAGAATTCTCCTCCCATACCCAATATGGTCAATACACTAATAAAATACAACTGTTTGTCATTCAGTACTACTTATCCATGTACTTATCCATGTCCCTTATCCATGTACAGGGACACAGCTTTCTAAAAGATTTGGTTTACACCTTGTATTCAAGGATTGTTTTCCAGGATGGGAAAACTCCCATTCTAAGAACTCCTGGGAAAAGGAGTTCTTAGATTTGTGGTCACTCTCCTTTCCACCTCCTACAAAATACTCTTTCAGAAGCTGTGACGATGCAGGTTTGCTGCAGAACAGGAGCTCTAAGAATTTTTAGGGATACATTCATAGAACGATGGCAGCCCAAAGCAAAAAGAGACAGAAACAAAAGTTAATCCAAGTAAATTCGGACATCAGACTCATACTTTTAAACCTGAAGGAAAACTGTGAAATACATTGATTTGTGGAAGCCTACAACAACAGCAAATTCTAAGAGTTCATATCCCCACACCCATCTACTCAACCCAAACACTTATCACTTAGTTCTAAAAGAATGAAGAGCACTTTGCTTGGCACCAGAGGCAGCTATGGTCTGAATTACAGCTGTGCTGCACAAATATCCTCAAATACAACACTATCTCCCTCCACATAATCCTCTTGGTTCAATCTACAGATGGCCAGGGAAACTATGTTGGCATATAACAAGCTAATTGTGCTTCAATATATCCCCTTCTAGAAATAGGCAGGAACTGCCAACATAACCAGTGCAGGCAGGTCCTAGCAGCGCTAAAATAAGGTTTTCTCAAAACTAGGTCCTCTGGCCCAGGAAACAGTTTACATCTTTCTAGCCAGAGTCTGCTAGAGTGCTGCAAACACAGGTACACAGGCCATGCAGAGAGGCTTTCATTGACAGAGATCTGCCCATCATTACAAATCAATTAGTGCAAACACAGCAAATAGAGAAGCCATTTTCCAGCATAGGTCTGTCAAGATGCACCCCAAAAAACACTACACACCTCTGGGAAAGTGGCAGTAATTCTGAAGTAACTTGTTTGGTCACCCCTCAGGTAATGAAGGCTGTATAATATGGACCGAAGGGTACCCTCCCATGCCTCATGCGCAACTCCCATCTTGAAATCCTTGGTTCCCAAGTTACAGTATAATGATCGGGCAGCACCTGCAAACAAGATGTATGCTGCAATGTGCACTATAGGTTGGAGGCTTTCAAAGCAGATGAATTCCAGATGCAGATTTAAACTTTAAAAAACATTAACAGGAAAGGAATACAGCTTAGTATCTTAGAGATGGGACAGGGTGATATTGTCTTAGCTCAGTGCACTTTCTCAGATGCTTGGAGAGGAATCCAAGCTCAAGTTGGTATTAGCATTGGCATACATAAAATTCCTGGCAGCAGTGCACAGAAAGGCGCACTGATATTCACACAAATAAAGCATGAAAGGATGCAAAGCAGAGCTTAGAAGAATTTACTGTAGCTTTGAGATTACAGTACTAGGAAGAAGTCAGTCAGCCTATTTTTCCAAACTCATAAAACCTAGTATATGCTGCTTCCTCTGGTGCTTCATGGAGCACCCTGCCAGAGAACTGCATTATTATCACTTAACTGGGAAGGTGGTGGGGAGTCTTCAAAGGAGTAAAACATGCAGTTCTTAACCATTTCCTTCCCAAGAAGCATATAAACACAGCAAGCCAAACAGATCCCAAACAAATCCAGAAAATTCCTGCGAAGTTATGCAGTCAGGATCAGATTCTTGTTTGCCTGCTCAGTCTTGCTGCCTGGTCTCTTCAACCCTTGCCCCATCTTCGATTTGGCACCACAGATTTAGTAGCTGTAGCAAAAATTATCTGGAAACAGGTGCTCACCGATATGACCAAAGCAGGTAAAATGGTCATAATCACCATTGCTATCCCAACAACACAGGTAAAACTGACTCTTGATAAGCCCTACGCCATTTTATTCATTTTAAAGCAAGGATCTTTCATCAAGACTAATATTTTTTGAGGTGACTCTTGCCAAGACCATCCTGAACTCTTACTCTGGCAGAAGTTTGCTGGGAGTTGGGTAAAAGAAAATAAGGAAAACCACAAAGATCACTCTGAACCCTCTTCTCAGTTAAGAAATGTAGCACCAGCTTGGGTGAGGAGTACTTTTAAAAAAAGCATTCAAAAGATGAGCCCAGGCAGAGTGAAAATGTATGGTAAAGTAGCCTGCCCTTCTCAATAAAAGATGGAGGAAAACACTATATTCAAAAATATTGGAAAGAACTAAACATGGTTTTTGAGACAGGGGAAGTTTTAAGAGGAAGAATGGGAACTACTGATTTAACATTCAAAAGTATGCAGGGTGGTGATGCTAAAGTACCCTGTAAGTTATAAAAAGAAAAATAATAATGTAGAAGTCAAGGACAAGATACTGTTTTTCCTTTCTCTTCTTACATTTACATTCTTCTTACTGAAAAGAAATTTCTCTGATACAAACCTGCCATTAAGAAAACCTGCTCAAGCCCTCCACACCTCAAACTGAAGAGCTCTGCACACCTCTTCCCACCATAAACAAAAATTAGAAAGAGAAGAAGTTTAAAAAAAAAAAAAAAAAAGACAATCCTTGGAAAAAGCAAAACATTTTGTTGGAGAGAGGTCAAAAAAAGTTAGGACGATGAAGGGGAAAAAAAAAACCAAAAACAACAGGCCTCTCTTTCCTTATTTGGCGACAAGCAAGTGCAAGAAAGTGTTCGTTGGGATTTTGTTCAGTTGTCGGTCTTTTGCACATCTGCATTCTGGCCAAGACAAGTGGCTTTGAGGTTTTTCTGCAGCACATGAGCATCTGCTGGTTCTATCCTCTTGTAGTAATTTTTCTTCGTCTCAATGATCTCAAAGCCAAACTTTCTGTAGAAGTCAATTGCTGACTCATTGCTGATCTGGACATGCCTGGGACAGAAAGGAGGAGAGAGACACAGATATCAGAATTTTCGGTGGTATAATATGCTGTCTCCACATTCACGATCGTTAAAGGATAAAGAATATAAACAGGATATGAAGAAGAGACAACTAAACAGAGAGAGGAACAATGGTGTAGCTTTAACACTTCAGGACTGGAAATTTAGGTCTTCTCAATTTAAGCGTGCACTAACACAGTTTCCAGATGGCCTTTGGCAATTGTTCTGAGAAGAAATGGCAAGTATTTCTTTCTGTGAAGCTGTTTCAAGGAATGCACAAGGGGAAATGGGTGTAAGTTGAAACACAGGAAGTTTCATCTCCAAGTGAGGAAGAACTTTACTATGAGGGTAACAGAGCCCTGGAACAGGCTGCCCAGGGAGGTTGTGGAGTCTCCTTCTCTGGAGGTCTTCAAAACCTGCCTGGATGCCGCCCTGTGCCCCGTGCTGTTGGTGTCCCTGCTGGAGCAGGGCTGTTGGACCAGATGATCTCTAGAGGTCCCCGCCAACCTCAACCACTCTGTGGTTCTGTGAGCGTACATAGCAAAAAAACTGAAGTATTACAAGCTCAGTAATTTCAACTTTTCTTAAAAATCACAGATATTTTATGGAAATACATAACCTACTTTCACTGTAGAGTTAATTTTTAACTTCTTGTAGTAATACTCCTCAGAAGACCCATAAACTCTAGTCTAAGTGTTGATCTCTAAGCAACACATTGCTGAAGGTTTTAATGGGCTGTTTGACATGATTTTAGCTCTATGCTCATTGCTGCTTTCCCTTCCTCTTCCCATAAAGCTATGGGGGCACTGTATGCGAGCTTATGAATCACTTTGTCGTGACAACATGCTGCATAATCACAGAACCAAAGCAGTTCTAGAAGCACGAGCAGAAAAATAACAAGAAGAAAATCTTAATATGAAGCCTTAATATTAAGCCCTATAAAGAGCAAATATCTAAAAGGGAACTTCATGGTGATGACAAATTTAGCCAGTGATATCAAAAAACATGCCTAAGTAGCATATTATGTTCAGTATGTAGATCACAAATAAAACCAGCAATAAAAACCAGCAATAAAACCAGCAAGGTGCTAACAAATTTGGTTATGCCTAATTCTGGGAGCTACTGAACATCACACTAGAATCTTACTCTGGTGATGGAAAGAAAAGACTACGTAGGACTTGGTTTTTGCATTAAAAACAGCAAATGATTCTTCCGCTGTGCACACAGTACCATGCAAAAGCAAAAAAAAAAAAAAAAAAAACACACACACACACACCCACCCACACCCCACCACCAACAACCAAACTCTTCGGAATGTGGAAGATTTTTCACCTCCCTGCCAGAACAGGGCTAACCTTAAGGAGCAAGTCACTCTGCTTAGTGATAGCAGGGTATGAAATGCTCCTCACTAAGCATCTTATAAAGTTCAGAGCTCTGGATACAGTTCCATGGTAACATAAATTCATCGAAGTCACAGCTGTTGTGGGCCTCTCTATACCAGTATATCCTGCTTGTAGAGAGGGGAATAAGTAAGAAACCTGGCTGAGAGGTAAGACCTGGCCCAAACCTCATCCAGCTCACTAGGCAGTCATAGGCATCAGTGTACTGGAAAAGGCATAAGAATGAAACCAGCAGAGAGAAGAAGCAAAGCTGTGGCTTTTCTCACTTGCATCAGCTTTAGTTGCTATGGATTTCCTGCTAGAGTTTGTTCCATAGGGATCTATTAGGATGGCAGTGCCTTTTTAAGCAGCTCTGTCCTTTCCCCTAGTGCTTGCTCTCATAGCTGCATTACCCCAAGTGCTCACACAGCCATACAGTGGATTTAAAAGAGAACCAGAACACAAAACCCATTTTCCCAACTGGATCAGGTCACCGACCCAGTTTATTGTGTTGCTGCACAAATAGCCAACCTGGTACAACGTTAAGAACAGGAATAAGCAGTCAAGCCTGCATGTGAATCTAGAGTTTCACATGTGTTTGCAAACAAATGTCATTTGACCTACATATTAGAGTCATGAAAGCCAGACAGCAAATGCAACAAAACTGGATAAAAGACTTGCAGCATTTTCCACTTTGTGGAGAACATTTTTCTTTGTTGTAAAGTTTTTTAAAAAAAGAATAAAATATTTAAAATATGATGTGCTATATGATCCTGCTATTGATCATTCATTTGTAATTAAACTGCTTTCAAACTCAGCAGCTTTACAAAAGCCTTTATAAAGAAAGTAAACTCTTAGCTTTCTCAGCAACGCACCACAAGCTCAGAATGCCATCTTTGGCTTCCCTACAGCACTTACTAGACAAGATGGTTTTTTTTTCCATCCAGGACCCCATTGAAACTGATGCTATAATGCTTTAGTGTTCTCCTCCCTTTGCTCCCAAATATGCCTCTGCTATCTCTCCCAATATGCACAAGAGTAAGTCATTTACTTACAGATAGATGTTGTCAAAAGTGCCATCTTTTTCACAGATGTTTAAGACATGATTCAACATTTTAGTTCCTGCAAAGGTAAAACAGATACTTAACAAAACCAGAAGTGCACCTAGGTACACTAGGAAGTACACACTTCCTAAGTGCTTTCTTGAGCAGAGGCAGGTAACAGTAGGTAGGCTAAAATGACTGAGAATGTGTTGTCGGAGCATTTGAACTATGCTCCAAAATCAAAGAAAAAATAAATAGTTTGAAGATATCATCCGTGAATATCAAAATCTGCCAGCAAGGTGGAACTGCAAAAATATTAGCTGCAAGGAAAACACCTTGCAAAATCATCACTGGAAGCAGGAGATACCTTTAAGTTTAAAAGAAAGGTATTTTGAGCAGCTTTTTTCTTTGTAAAATCTCTTGAAAAGGTTTTAAAATAATTCTGATTTCAATAAACCAATTCTCTAAATAATATATGATCTTTGCATTCTCATACATGCAGAATGGAAGTTTATTGAAACAAAGGCAAATCAAATACCATCCATCTCGACTTCCCATCTTTCTGACTGTTCACAAAAATTAACTTTTGTTTCTTTGAGGGAAAAATGCAGTTAGCTTTAAAGTCTCAAGCACAGCTCATGATACGGTCAAAACAAAATAGAGAATCAGTGACAATATTGTTAACTTTTTCTGATTAGGGCAATTGTAAAAGTAATAAAGTTAAATTTTATTTCCAGTTTGTCCAAAGCAAATGGATTACTGTGAGGTACCGGTTATTGATTTATCCTATGGATTTACCACAATGAAAAAGTTACACATTAGTACACATACAGGCATAAAATAGGTACCACTTGTGAGCACCATTAATTAGTAGTACTAGAAAGCTAAAATAAATAAAAAATAGAACAACAACATTTTGGAAGGGTTAGAATACGACCTGATTATGGATATCCATGTTTTTTTTTTTTTGTGTTGTGCGCTGGCTACATATCTCTGACAAATTAATTTATATTTTTGTGCTTTAATGTTTGCATCTATAAAAGCAAAGTATTTTACATCACAGGCTGATAATGTAAGTAAAAGAATACATTGAATCCTTAAAGTTCTACAAAAGAGTCCACTTCTGGTACAGGCAGGAAAACACAAACCTATCAACTCATGCTTTCCCCAAAAATATCTTCCTCACCGCTCACTCAAAATAAATAAACAAACAAAAACAAACAAACAAAGCAAAAAAAAAAAAGTGTCTTCAAAGTTCTCCCTTGCTCAAAATATCCCCAAATTTTGAAAGAGCACTGAAAAGGGTGCAAAACAATGAGGTTTTTTGATAACTCCAGATAGGAAAGAGCTCTTCCTTACCTATCCCTAGCCTTCGGTAAGGTGCCAGGCATCCAAGTGTCATGATATACAGTCTCTTCTGATTCTGAGAGTGATCCACCCTACAGCACACTGCTCCCACTGCAATATCATTGAAATAGGCTGCCAGGGAAAAATAAACAACAAAGTATTACTAGTCCCAAGTCTCAAATTGCATGCATTTACAACTCTATCATTTGTGCCCTTGATCCTCTCTCCCTCCCCATTGTCAATTCTTCTGTACCAGCCACAATCTATGAATTTTGAGTGAAGTTTCTAATGATGCTCTGACAGACCAATTGGCTTACCAGAGTTCAAAATAACTAGCAATGACTTCAGGATGCAAGCTGGTAGCACACATCTGTTGTAACAGAAAACAGATGGATTTCCAGTAAAATGGAAACAACACTTTAAAAAGCATTTAAAGCTTAGGACTGCAGCTCTTTCTTGGAGTTCCCAAACAGTTATTTTTCATTAATTAAAACAGATGAACCTATACAGGATTGCACTGATAAGCTTAAAGCCACCACAGCCCACAGTTACTGGCAAGAATATTTGTACCTAATTTGGCTAGTTCGCCAACCTCCAGGACATCCTTGTAGAACTTGTCATTGTAGCTGACAGGAAAAATGACTTGATTTAGCCGCTTCAGCTGCTTAATGTTGTGTGGAGTCACGTCTCCCAGCTCGATCCGGCTACTGGAACAAATCAAAACATGCTTAATATCCAATACACTCTTTTGTTCTTTTCAATATAAAAAAAGTTATATTTTATTTATTTATACATCTACAACTGCCCTATCATTTCAATGTCTAGCACACAGCTAACTTTTGCTGGTGGCTGCTTTAATTACAAAACGCAATTTATAATCAGTACTATACACTCAGAAGTTTTTCAGGCCACACTTGACACTGAAATATAATATGAAATGAAAACCACATCTGTGGCTTTATTGGGCAAGAGACACAAGAACATTCAAGAGAATATTCATCTCAGTAGGAGTACTGACTTTGGTTCTGTCGCCTGAATTTTCTCGCAGATCACTAAGACCACAGAAAAAAAAAGATGGGGAAAGTCACACAGCTAGAACAGAGACCAAGAATATAAAACTTCTCAACCTATACTTTAAAGACAGCTTTCTTTTTATCACTGTATAAAATAAGACTTATGCTTAGATGCAAGTCATTACTAGACACCTGCCACTAAAAAGCAAGCATTGTGCACAATCGAGCACTACACTGTCAAGGTGATACGTGCTCGATTACAATAATCTTTGGAGTCATTCTTAATATTGACCGAGAGGAGAATAGCCATGGCAAAATGGTAGTGCTGAACTATATTGAAATGAAACATATCAAGCATCTCCGAAAAGCAAACAAACAAAAATCCTGAAGAGATACTATATATCCAGGAAAAAAAAGACAAGTAAAAATGTTTGTGTTATCCATATAACTTCCTGGCTATAGAAAAATACCCCATGATGGCAGACTAACCAAAGACTGACAACAACATGAAAAATGTAAGTAGTTACTAGCTAATCAAAACTTTTCTCCAAATGGTCATCATTGCATGAAGACAGGTACAAATACAGGGCATACTGAGCTATAAACATCCACAATTCCAGGTTTGTCTGTAGCCTTGCTTTACCTAGTACATATAGATAGACAGATTGTTTTCTGCCCAAACAATTGTTACAGCTACCATTTGCTTTCCTTTTATTCCACATTTATGTTCTCAAAAAGACAGTTTTATAAAATACTTGTAAGGCAAGGTCTGACAACATGCAGTAGCTGCTTTCCACCTCTAATGTTTTTTGTGCTTAGTCACGTTTTCCAAATATGCTGATGTCTAGGAAAAAACAACACAGATTAGCTTATACGATCTAGTGAAACAAAGAAGAGATAATACTCAATAATTTTTAGTTTTCGAAACTGTACTAAATAACACTGAGATCTATTTTATTAATTGACCATAATTACATGTCAAACATAATCAATTAACCATCTAGTTATCATATCAATTTTAGTTAATCACATCATCAGGGAAAGGTATAAATATACAAAGACTTTCTAGGCATTGTACTGCAACAGTGTACAGCTCCACACAAGCAAAAGCGATGGAAGCTTAATGGCTTATTTCAAGAAGCATAACTTGCCCTTACACCTGCTTTCCACTTTTCTTTCACAGAAAGAACTAATCTTCATTTCTGCAAAGCTGCTTCAGCCTTACATATCAAAGATCAGCAGTGCCCATTCTTCTACATGACACAAGATAGTAGACTCTACCTAGTGAGCCCTGCAGAAGATTGCAGTTTGCAGCTAGGATCTAGCCTCAATTAAAGGAGCATTGATAATCTTGTACCTCTCCATTACATTAATGTATTCCAGCTGAGTACTCTAACTACTTAAAATTAATGGAGGGTATTGGAATATTGATCTTTTCTGACTTCGCTGTCTTAACATTTTATCATATATTTCCCATATAACTCTTAAAAAGAAGCTCTTTGGTATCAGGCATCTCATACCAGTTTGGGTAGTTGCAGGCAGTTCCTAATCTTCCCATACCATGCTGCATAGGTCAACCTTACCCCAACTGCAGAGAGAAATTCTAAACTATCAGTCCCTCCAGTCTGCCTAGTCCTTTTAGGTATATGACATTCTCTTGAGAGTGACCATGACCGACAAGCAGTACGTTCTTCATTAGCAATCTCAACCAAAGCAGAAACAGCAATATTCTCCATTTGCTTGCATCTCAGCTATGTGAAGATATGGAGGCACAGTATGCCTGCATATGGGATGCGTACGCAGCAAATAGGATGCAATTCTAAAATTTCCAGCTATAACAAAATTGAAGCACATGGGCTTGTGCCTGGAAAGAGAGTTGTGCCAGAGTAGAGCATCTTAATAATCCCATAGTCAGAGCAGGGAGAAGTGGCCACAGCCTTTTTTGCTGCAGTGTACATCAGACAGGACACCCAAAGGAGCAGGTCTCAGCTTCCAATTAGATCAAATTAGCTGCAGACTAGGAAGCCAGTAAGAGTAGAGAAAAAACTCACACTTGCACTCGTTTCTTAAAAGCCCACCTCTTCTGTTTAAAACATTTAATAAACCTTTGGGCACTAGGGAGAACATCATTATATTTGCAAAAAAATCAAGCTTCAGTATATCACTGAAGCTTCCTTGCTTTATCGAACTCCCGAGCCTGTGGTAAAATTGTTACGCAGCAAGCCTCTCTCTGCGCTTTAGCGAGAATCCCTGACACTAACAATTGTCAGCTTCTGTGCACCCACACACGTATATACTTTAAAACTAGTTAGTCACCAATGAAGTGAAAAATCAGGCATTAGAAGAAAGTGGGCCAAAATATTTTAATGAAAAGACAGCAAAACAAGGAGACATTATCAAGGGCTGCCAAGAAGCTGAATCTTTACCAAGACTGTTTCAGATGAAAAAGAATAAGAAAATATATTTAAAAAGAGGGGAAAAAAAACCAAAAGAAACAAAACCACACAGGACAGTCTGCAGCTTCTAAGAGCTACTGAGCCAAGACATTATCTCTCAACTTGGCATCACAACAGAGAAAATAAAACAAAATAGAGCTTAACAGCACCTTTCAGCCACCTCCCTTTGAAACTAATTCCTAGAATTTCTGGATTCCCTGTCTCTTTCCTCCCCTTCTTGGCCTCTCTTGCCCCTCCTTCTCCTACCTACTCCTTCTCCTCCTCTTTCTCATTCTCCATCTCTTTTCTTCTCTTTCTTGCACCATCTTTCTCTCTACCCCTTTCTCCTTCACACTTCATCTTTCTCTCTTTCCCTCTCTCACATCTCTTTCCCTTTCTTTCTCACCCATCTCCCTTTCTCTCTTGCCCCACCTCTTTGTCTCTTTCCTTTGCTTGCTCCATCTCTCTCACTTTCTCACTCCATTTCTCATCTCTTCTCTCTCTTTTCCTCCCCATCCCCCTTCTCTCCCTCTTCTCCCTCCCTCCTCTCTCCTTTCCACCCTCCCCCTTCCCCCTCTCCCCTTTCACCTCTTTCCACTTCTTCCTTCCCTTCCCTCCTTTCCCCCCTTCCCCTCTCTTCCCCCTTCCACCTCTTGCCTCCCATTCCCCTCTCCTCCCTTCCCCTCTTTCCTCCCTCTCCTCCTTTTCTACCCTTCCCCCTCTTCCCTCACTCCTTTCCACCTCTCCCCCTCTCCCCACATCCCCCTCCCCTCTTTCTCCCTCCCCTTCTTTCCCTCTCCTCTCTTCCCTTCCCCATCCCTCCCTTTCCCTCTCCTCCATCTTCTCCCTCTTTCTCTTCTTTCCCTCTCCCACTTCCCTCCCTCCCCCATCCATTACACATACATCAATAATGACTAAAAATGAGCACGTGGAAAGGAAGATTAGCATCATGAGACTTCATTCTGCCTAAGGACAGGGCAGCAAAAGTGCCATATGGCCTCCAATCAAAAACAAGGGAAAGCAGGAACTGCTGCTGAAAGCAGCACTCTTGGTGTCCTTGAGCTGCTCATTTCCACCCTCTTGCTGGCACAAAGGTTTGCTCAACCATGTGGTGAACCAACTCCAAATTAAAACCAAATTAATACCCATCAGTCCCCTGATTGTGTTTGCCACACAGCCTTCTGCTGCATAAGGAAGAGAAAAAAAATGCCAAGAGCAGAACTGAGCCTACCCCTATTTAAGTTGCTTCTGGAAGTGACACGCAAAAGGAGCAGAGGGATCAATCAGTGTCTAGATGCTTTTGTGCTCTATCCACACACAGTGAGAATTCCCTCTTTGAATCAAAGGACTGAAAGTTGTTCCAGACTACAAAAATCCAAGACAAAGCATACATAGCTCCTATAACAAAGAGCATAAAATGGCCACTCCGTTTTCCAGGGACTAATAACAACAAGTTTTGCATTTTTGGAAGATGTTTGTTAAAAGCAGAGGTATTTTCTCAAACTACCTCTTAGCCAGAATAATAACATACATCTGCATCAGTCAAACTCTGTTTAGGCCAGCCCTGTGTATTCTAATTCAGTATAGATAGTGTCAAAAATATTTATCCTTTACTGATGTAAAAGAGAAGGAAAAAAAAGTAAATCACATATACAAAGTTGTTTAAAGAGCCTGATGCACTCAAAATGGACACCTTAGGAGAGTATTTTATTCTATTATTCCAGTAACAGCTTTAAGAATATGCACATTTAGTACTAGTATCCAACATCTTAAATAGCCTCTCATGAGGAAGCAACAGTCAACTGTATTCATTTTAGGTGTCAAAAGTTCTTGACCAAGTCCATCACTTCAAGTTTCTCCCATAGTATTGCTTTTAACATGGAAGAACATGGGACTCTTGGCTCATTTTATTAGGCCTATTAGCATAATACCCAACAAATCTATACCCTTTCTAGGTAGAACACTAGCTTCTTAGATTTCTTCGTTTTCAAGGCTGTACCCAAGCCACTGTTTTTCTCACAGTTAAACTTTCTTCTGAATTCCATCCTAAATGAATACATACGCTCTGTTCTCCCATTAGGTTCAGTAGTCAGTATGCACCAATATATCCTTTTTTTTAAAACCTCTTTTCAGAGAGCTGTCATGCCCTCATGCACCTTTCTTTTAACGTCAAGCTTTTAGTCTCTCTCTGTAAGATAGGCTCCTGGTGTCTACCATTTGCATGCAAGCTCTTCTCTGAGCTCCTTCAGATTTAAATTGTTTTTTCTTCAGCACAGTATAACAGAACTGCTCACAGAACCCTAAGCACATCTTATTCCCTTGTACAGAAGCAGCAACTTTTCCCTGTCTCTACTGGAAACATCTTTCCTGACACATTCTAGGACTACATTTGCTTTTTTCACAGCTGCAAGATGCCGATGGCTCAGTAACTAAGCTGAACAGACTTCACTACTGAAGTGAACTTGTTTCTAGTTAAGGCAGATCCTCTTTAAAAGTGTATGACAGTACTGGTCAACTATCTAAGAGTGGAAGTGAAGAGGGATTCATGAAAGCAGAGTGGAAGCGGGAATTAGTGAGGTGACATGTAGTAGTTACTAAAAATAGATGCATGCCCAGAAGACCAACATTAATGACCAGCTCTTGTATATCACGCCCCCAAATCCTCCAAGGACTTGCCAAGAAAAAAAAAGAAAAAAAAAAAAGCTTTTCATAGGACCATATGCAACCCAATCTACTGTAACTGCACTCCTCTATTTGCAGCCTACTAAACAGCTGTGATTTCAATGCACTGTTTTTCCTACAATAGCTTAAAATTAGACTGATGAAAGTAACACAGGTTAAATGAGACCTTACTGTCTGTTTACACTATCACTATATTTTGCCTTTTGAGGTACACTAAAGGAGAAACTGTATATGAAACAATAGCTCAAAAAGTGAATTTACAAAGTTACAGGCAAGAGGAAAAAAAACAGTCATAGGGAATATCAAGCTTTGAATACAACTTCAGAGTCAACACTAAGGAGAAAAAGGGAAAAATACAAGTTTCTTAATACTGTAAGAACCTCAGCCTCATCCAAATAATCAGTTCATGTCTCTCCCTAGAGGGAAGTGACTGACTGAAACAGATCTCTCTGTAATTGATAGCTTGGCTTAGACTTATTTAAAGAATCTGGTGTCTAAATTTAGCAGCAATGTATCTGCAATTTGCAAAATTCATTTGAGGTATTACAGAACAGTCTGAAGAGGGAGCACAGGGGGGAAAAAAAAAAAAACGCTTTAAACTAGAGGACTTGAGAGTAGAGTCTGTCACCCACTACACAGCCAACTAGCTTTACTGCTTCTATTTTGGCTTCCAACTTAAAGAGTCTAGACAGGATAATCCACTTCCATAAAATAAAACCAAATCAGAGCTAGAAAAGCTATGGAGCTAGAAGGCATGGCTTTACTTAGGGGTCAACTCCAAAGCGCACCCCCACTGCCACCTCCTTTCCCCCCAAAAAACCCACCACCAACAAAACCCCCACAGATGAGCTGTCCTGCTGGGTGCACAAGTTGGTCTAGTTCTTGTGGGCAGACCAGTATGATTTCAATTATCTAGATCTGCAGACTGAACATCTCTGCTTCACTTGTCAGAGAATGAGAAGGATGTATACAAGTCTTAAAAAAAAAACCTTCAAAATTCACTTGTAAGCCCCTAATTTCTTTTAGTCTCACTTACTACTGAAAGGATTTGTGTGACACCTGATACTCTGTTAGTAGTTACCCCCTCACCTGTGTGCTGCATTGCAAACTTGCAAAGTGAGGTATCCAAGACAGCCAAGTAGTTTTAGAATCTGAATTAATGGAAGATAAATGCAAAGCCCTGAGTTCAAGAGGATCTTGATGTGAATGGGTTTTGCCAACAAATGTCCTGGCCACAAAAGAATTTCGACCTTCATTTGTCTCTCTCCTGTATAAGGACAGAATAATTGACAACCTAGATTTCCTCACTGTACTTGGTCAAGCCACTTGGCTTCAACCTAGAAAGACCCATCATTTTACAGAACACTGGCTGGTCTTCACTTGCAAGAATCTAAGTTGTGATAAAGTTTGGATTTTTTCCAACTCAAACCTGTTCTTTGAGGGATTTACTGGACTGCAAATCTATATTCCATTCTCATCTCAGAAACAAAAAGAAAAACTTACAAAATCCTCAAAATACTGAAACTAAGTCACCCTAAATCTAAAGTAGCAATACATTTACAGAAAAAATACAGCTGTCTGAATATGCAAGTCAGATCCAGAGACAAGTAGGGAGAGCACTAGAGAGAGGTCATTTCAACAAGTGACAGAAAAAACAAGAATATATAAAGAAAATAAAAAGTTTATCACTCTACATATATCATTCTACATATCCTTGTACAGCTGGATACAAATAACAGAACAGGAATTGACATGGTCAGCTGACAGAATTTTCAAATTCTGAGATGTTCAGAAATAAATCACAGCTGACCTAGAACAGAATAACTGCACATACAGAGCTTAGAAGCCTTTAACATTTCATTTCTTCAAAGTGCCTTATAAGAGGCAAGTGCAGCACTTAAGTAAGGTGGAAGAGGAAACAACTTGATTGTGATCATGCAGCAGGTAAAAAGTTGTCAGAAATCTTAACTCTGCAATACTAGCCTAAGCATTTTTCCTTGCAAGTCACTTACGCTCCCAAGAACACTCAGATTTAGAAACGTGACTACAATCTAAATAAAAGTACTTAAGTTTGAATTAGCCCAAAGTGATACTCCAAGAGACTATTTACAAATTTCTATCCCTTTACACACCTCAGTGTGCCTGAATATGAAAATTACAGTCTCTATTTCCCTCTCAGGAAGTCATGAGTCTTCACTAATTAATGTTCATGAAGCCCTTGATTACTTGATGATCTTCATGCAAGAGCAGAAGTCAAATTCAAAACAGACCTGATTCTGGGTTCACAAAGCATCATATATACTTAAAACCACATAGCTCAGCAGGCTCAAAGCCATTTCTTGTACTTGCATAATGCAGCAAGCTTTTCATGACAGAATAGACTTATCAGGAGAAAGACATTTACCTGCTTCACATGAGGTATTTCTATCAATCACTGAAAACTTTTCTTCACAAGTGTTGGTGTATATACCACATCAGTAAAGAAAACAAAGCAGGAATTATGTCCATATTATGAATTGTTTTTTGAGGTTTTTTAAATTCTGTATTATGTTTTCACAGTATATTCTTTATATAACAGAATGAGGTAACAGTTTTATGTGCCTACCTTCATTATGTCTAAAGCAGCAAATATTAGAAACACCTAAGTTATAATGCACAACAGACTGTTTTTCTCTTTCCCCAATCTTCAAGAAGCATGAATTCCTCTTGAATGAAAATCTGTGTTAAAGAGCTACTTAATCAAAAATTTCAGTCTTATAGGTGAACTATACAGGCAAGAAAATCCATGCTGAAGAAATTGCCCCAAGCCTTTTATCTCTCCCTATACTCTCACAAGAGTGGTATATAACAGTCAAGTAATGAAAATGGGGAACTTTTTCAGGGATTCAGATTCAGGTCGGATAAGGACCAAAAACAAATGCATCCTGGGAGAGGAGGGTCAAGTGAGCTCAGGAAGCATTTTGTGCAACATGTTCTCACCATACTGCAAGACATTTTGAATCCAACCAAAAAGTTACTCTGCATCCATGAAAACTCAGCTGGATATCTCGGTTACAGTCATCCTATTGTGAAAACGTTTCTGATTCCCTATTTTTTTAAATGAGCTCTCACTTCATTTCCTTCTTCTCATAAATTAATTCAACATGCATTCTTTGATGCAAATATACAAGTTGCCTCATTTCCATTCCTTTATGTTTTCAGGTCTTTGAATAATCAGCAAATCTTGTATGCATAGACCATTTTGTTCTTCCCTCTCCTTCCCCACTTCAAATATCTCGCTCTTTGAGAAGTTTTTGCTCCTCCAAAATTGCCAGAAACAACACAAGAGGTCACTTCTCTTCTTGTCTTTCAGTAGGAAAGAGAGAAAAATCCTGACATTGCCTACTTTGCTTAGAGAAGAAGCGATACAAGATGGCCTGCACTTTTCTTTACTAATTCCCAAACAGACTAAGAACTGACTTCTGACATCTTTTCCTATCTTCCCTTCTGTGTAAAGGAGAAGAGAGAGAGGAGGAAAAAAAAAAAAAAAAAAAAAAAAAAAAAAAAAAAAAAAA
>NW_020454317.1:2189661-2275012 GCF_003342845.1 Nothoprocta perdicaria | reverse complement strand
CACTTCTTAGATAATGGATCTCAATAATTTTAATATTTACCAAATGGAGAAGTTACTCAAATTTTAAATCACTTCCACTTAGACAAATATGTTAGCTCAACCTTTGCCCATGAAATCCCTTCTAAGCTGAGGAATAATGTGGCAAAGGAAGGTGCATCATTTGTATGGCTTTTGAGAGATGGCAGCAGAGCCTATGGCATGTGATGACCATCTAAAGACACTACATCTCTAAAAGAAGATCCAGCATGTTACAATCTAGCAAGATCCTGTATATGTGGGAAAAAAAAGGAAATTAATGATCAAATTTCATTCAAAAGATTAGGTTCCAGGATATGATAAAGTGAATCGTGCATGGTGACTGCAATCCCCATACTAGTCCATAAGTATCATCAAATCTGGTTTCACAATTTAAATAGATTAAGTCAATTCTAAGCATACATTTAGACCAAGTCTGTACTCAGTGCACTACCTCAGAAATTAAAGGCAGAAAGTACAGCTCGTCCATGACATTCCTTACTTTCAGAATTTTTTCTGCACCTATCTCTGATTTTCAAACTCAACTATCCACCAGGATTCATGACAATTAAGCAATTTTCTAAGAAGTTGGAATCATTACATCCTACATACATATTTTGGACAGAATTGTTGGTTTATTTTCATTCAGAGGGTAATTACGAAGTTTCATGTAATACTGAACTTTGGGAGTACAGGGGAAAAAAGAATCCATGTTCTATCCAGAAACATGAACAATTTAATCAGGACTGTGAAGGGCTTACTTCACGAACTGGGCAAAACAACCAAAGATAAAACAGGAAAGTCTACACTATTCACTGTACTTCAACTACACTTTTATTACTTCTCTGTTTAAACTCAGTATTCGTCAACTGGGATGTCACTTGCTCAAAGACAGCTAGAAGAGCACTAGTTTGCACAGCTTCTTAGCTATAGCTGGGCAGTGACTAAACCGTATAGTATCTAGCCTAGAAGAGGGATTGGATAGTGAGCTAGGACCCCATGAAACTGTACAGCATGAGAGTTGGTTGTCATATATAAAAGTTTACAGGGTAGTGTCTTATATACCTTTTAAAATAGTATACACTATGTCATTCACTTTACCATTATATGGCCAAATACATGCAGTCGCATGATAATACTATAGGTCCCCTCCGTACTTGGAGGGCCTGTCTGGTCAATATGACAGAACACCACATTTGCAGGGATCCATATACTCAGCACCTACTTACATATAGACACTATACACTTGCTTGTATATGCACTATATATACTATAATGCGGTCTGACATTCCCTGTTACATAGCAGATATGAACATGTGATGGCGCATATGTCATGATTTCTG
The DNA here is from genome assembly GCF_003342845.1 of Nothoprocta perdicaria. Classification (NCBI taxonomy): domain Eukaryota; kingdom Metazoa; phylum Chordata; class Aves; order Tinamiformes; family Tinamidae; genus Nothoprocta; species Nothoprocta perdicaria. Next base: position 2,273,654 of record NW_020454317.1, on the reverse strand, counting down.
TAATGTGGCTTTTATATAATGGCAACAAGGTGAGGTTGATGACTTAGGCATGGACAGGCTCCATCTGAACTGAAACTGGTTAGGAAAGTGCTCTTACTAATAAAGGCATTAAAAGTCCATAGAAGACAACTCATAGATGGCAACTAATATGCTCAAAAATACTGCAGGATTCCATTTTTCTGTCTTCTTTTCATAAAGACAGTAGTGTAACAACATGAATGAAGATACAAGGACCTTGAACAAGTAGTAAATCAACACTGATAAGCCAACAGAGAACAAAATATTATTTATATCTGCTCTTAAAAAAAAATAGAAAAAAAGAAATAGCAGAATTACCACAGACAGCAGCTGAGTCCCAACTAGTGATAATTGCTTCTCATATACAGAGATTAGCTTTTTGAATTCCAGAACTGACAATAACAACATTTAGAGTAAAATAAGTAAATAAATAAGAAATGGATCTCTTTTGAGCCATAAAGCTACAAAGCTCACAAACAGAACAATGAATTACCAGTAAGTTTTTCAAATCACATTTATGGAAAAATGGGAAAGCAAATGAGTCATTAAACTACTAAACCATTCAGATGATGAGGGAACCGCGAGTATCATATCAAGTACCATGGAAAGAGGAGGAAAGCAATGCATTTATTTCAGAGCTTAGTATTTACCTCGTCAAATAAGGAGAGGGGAAAGGAAAAAACAAAACAAAACCCCTAAAACTTCAAGCAGGTGAAAGTGCAAAAACCTTTGGATTCCCTGAAATTGGAGAACTTCTGCAGAATTAGTCACCTAAACTCAAACTCCCAAAATCAGACACCACAATCTTTGCTATCTGCTATTCTGAACTGAGAAAGCTAACAGAGGGCTGTAAGCTATATAGAAAGTTCACACAATCTCTTTCAGATACAAATTATCAAAGTGTTAGTGACTTTGTAGTTTCTTTTTAGTTTCTTTCTCTGCCAAAGTAGACTTTTCATAATTGCAGCTCATATTGTAGGTCTTAGGGTTCCTTAAAATTATATCTGCACTTCTGGCATGTGCCATTATGTAAGATGCACACTACCAGAAGACATACGTGGTCAGCTTGTTCAAAAGCACCAGACCAAGTTTTAAATTAAATACTGAAGACATATGGAACCCTTTCAGTATGCATGAGTTCATGTATTGCAGAGTTGAAGTTTTAAGATGTAATTTTGGCCCTATCCTCTGACAAGACTTTCCAAGGGAGGGGGGGAGGAATCTTCTCAGATATTTTTATATTGGAAAATAAAAAGATTTGCTTTACCTATGTAAGCAAACACATTTCTGCTAAAATCCTTAAATACAATAACAGAACAAAAGGGCTATATAAATTGCGTTATTTTTCGATTTGAGTTTTGTTGGCCTACCTCCCTCAAGTTGATTAGAGGGTACCCAGACTCAATACAAAAATTTCATTTTACATAAAAGTTTGCTGCATGGTGTTAAGAATGTTTTCACTAGAAAGCCACATGCTGCTCTTCAAAGGAATGAAAGAGTAAAACCTGAGAGAGACTAGTTATGCTTCCCTAAAAGTCAAACAGTGATAAAATGCCTTTAAGTTAAGGGGGAAAAAAATGGAGATTAGGTTCAGGACTATGGTTTGCTAAAGTATTTTAACATTTTATTTTAAAGAAGTTGCAAAAAGCAAAACAAAACGAACAAACAACACACAGCCCTTCCAAAATCTCAAGTCTTGAAAACTGCAATCCAAGCAAGAAGCCTGGGGCCAGCCCCTAGCAGAGCTCAGCAGCACAGTGGACAGCTCTGGCTGTGACCTACCCGGAGACCTTGGTGGCTGACATGCCTGGGCAGCTTTCCATGCATCACACCAGTCTGAATAACTCTTGTCATTCAGTTTGCCACTGACACACATGCATGCCAAAGCAGGGATAAACTGTAGAAAACAGTAGAAAGGTCTACAAAGGATAAAAGGAAACCAAGCTCTGACAGGAGAAGAGAAGTTGGACAATGGTCACAATAGACACCTCAACTGCCCACTGGTATCTGCCCTTCAGGGCAGTTGCTCTTGTCACCAGCTCTGTCATTCTTTTGTTATCAGCAGGCAGGATGTCCTATTTCTTGTAGGGCATCACAGATAGTTAAAGGATTGTCCAAGATGCCATTCTCAGCTATCTGCTATCAGCTGAGAACTGGTTCCTTGTTACTTTTTATTCATCATCATCACTGAATTCCTTCTTACAGATACTTACTGCCCTTCCTGATAACGTGAAGCTGTTTATAGGAAGTCAGAAACAGCCAAGTACCTGTTAGGAAGCAGTCTCAGCAGCCTTGCTGTATGACCTCACCTCAGCTGTTAACAAGCTAAACCCCTTACCCTTTCTTAGTAAAAAGCTTAAGTGCCTCAGCTTCCACTGAACCTGCCTTAAGCTGCCAAACGGGAATAGTAATACTCAGCACTTGCATAACCCTAGTTACAAGCAAGGACTGATTTAAATCTCCCTAAAGAAATAGCCATGAACAAACTTCCTTTACACAGAAGCAAGGCAGAAAGAAGGACTACACTTTCCAAAATGCAAATGACATCAAGAGGCAATAGACAGCTTATAGATAGATAATAGACAAGCGAGTGAACCAATGGGCAAAAGCCTGTCCCAAAGTGGTCTGTATAGAGTCGTGCACACCGTCAAGACTCCAGAACAAAACTCAGACTTTAAAGGCCTCCAGTCTCATGTTCAAACACCTTGTGGCCTCCTCCGGGCAGGAAATGGGGTGTTTCAGTCAACCACATCTGAAATCTCTAGGCTTTCAAGAGTCACTGAGAGGGAAAGCAAGGCCCAAAGACACATGTTGGAGAAAACAGACACCAAACACAGGTCATTTTCATCCATCTGTATCCTACAGCCTCTACAGAGATAAGGATGTAAAGACTCACAAGCAAAAGTGCTCAAGGGATGCTATAAACCATAGCACTGAGGAAAAAATACCCATCTCGGATCTGCAGCTTCTCCACACACGCTAAGCAGCAATTCTTTGCTGTTCCCAGACAAGTACAAAACCAGCCAGCATTCCCATAACTGCCTGTGCTCCCGATTTGCTTTGTAGAGGCACCTGGTGAAGTTCTCAGGCTGCAGCCCCCCAAAAGTACAATGCAAAAGCCCATGCTTTCCACCCACCCAGCCAGACTGCACACAAAAACAGCCTGCACCCTGGAAATAGGGGGAAAATCATAGTGTTTGTGTGTATAGGGGGTTGGAAAGGGTGTCTTATTGGAAGCTTTTCCCTCAGGTAAAACAGTACTATTAAATAGCAGTAAACAGCAAGGGTTTTCTCATGACCAAGAAAGTCTCCATCCTAAATCAGTCCCCAGCGCACATCGCTGTCCCTCTACCAGTCAAACAGAGCACCCAAGCCCAGCAGTGCGGCGGCCTCTGGCTCCCAGGTGGTTTCAGGCAGACTAAAGCACGAGAAGCACCGGGAGTTCCCGCTCCGTGCGCTCTGTCTCCCCGCAGTGGCGGGAGCCGCTGCCCAGGCCCGTCCCCCGGCGCGGGCCCGGCTCTGGCCGGCTGCCACGCACCCGTCCCTGCCCGCGCTCGGCCTGGCCACGCCGCCGAGGCTTCCCCGCTCCCGCCCCCTACGACGGCCGAAGCGGCACGGCGCAAACGGCCGCCAAGGCCGCTCTGACACACGGCAGGGCCCCGACGCGGGCCCGCACTCACCCCTTCATGGTGCGGCCGCGGCACGGCGGATGCTGGCGCCCGCGCTCGCTGCGTGCAGGCCCCGGCGGCGCAGCTCCGGCCTCACCCTCCTGCTCGCCCCGGGCAGCGCTGGCGGCTCAGCCTCCGGCTCCCGCTCCACATGGGCCTCCGCCGCCGCCGCCCGTCCGCGCCCCACCCCCACCGTGACCCCTCACCTCACGCCGCGCGCGCGCTCACGCACCCACTCATGGCCGTGACCCCCCCTCCCTCCCGCCCTTCTTGCGGGCCACGCATGCGCTGAGCCGGGCTGCGCCGGGCTAGCCCGGGCCGGGCCCGCCCCCGCGCCCTTACGCCGCGGCGGGGGGGGGAGGCAGCGCGCGGCAGCTCCCACGTGACCTTGCTGGGCTCTGCCGGGGGGGCGGAGCTGCTGCTCGTCACGTGGCGCGGGGCGGGCAACCGTGCGCGCTGGCGCCTGACGCTGTGTTTCTCCCCCTCTCCGTTTTGGGCGCGGGAGGGGCGCTTTTGTCGTCCTCTCCCTCCTCTCTCCCCCCACTTTTTTTTCCCCCCCGGGCGGCAGTGAAAAACAGCAAACAAGTTCAAGCTAAGGTACGAGTTTTACCCGGAACTGGAAGCGCAGCCGCTGGCCCGTACCGGGCGCTTCCTGCGTCCGCCTCCTCGGGCGCTCGAGAGGGCGGCGCATGCGCGCGGGGGCGCTCATCAGCTGATCGGCCGCCGGACGGAGCCGGCCGCGGGGTGGCTGTTGCGGCCGCCGAGCGCAGGTGAGGCCCCTTCCCGCTGCCGCCCCGGCTTCCGAGGCCCCGGTCTGCTCTGCTTCCCCGCCTTGCTGCGCAGCGTCTGCGTGCCGGCTCGTTCCGGCTCCTGATGAGCTTTGCGCCAGGTCGTGCGGGGCGGGAAGCAACGGCCCCTCCCGTGACCGTTAGCGGTTAGGCGTGCGGCCTTTCCCCCATTCCTCCCGCTTACCTCCGTGCCCCCCCCCGCCTGAGGGAGAGCTCATCAGTCCGGCACGGCCCCCGCACCCGCCGGCGCTGGGCGGCGCGGCCCGGCGGGAGCGGCACGAGCTGCCCTCGCCGCGGCCCTGCGGAGGGAGCGCGGCGGGCCGGCCTCCAGATGCGTCGCGTATTCGGCGCCGATGTGTGTTATTTTTACCAGCCTGTCTTTTAGTGGGAGTCTTCAATCTCATTATTTATTAATTTATTCACTCCTTGCAGGAAGGAAAATAGTTGAGTAATAGAAAAAAAGGCTTGAAAGTAGCCTACCAAAGAGAGCTTCACCGCTCACAAGCGTTAGGAGAAAATGCCTGATGGCATCCATCCCAGCAGTACCTGGGAAAGCACTGTGAGGAGAAGCAATGGTAATAGCCAGGTTCCCTGGGCTGCTTTGCATCTTCCCTTGGAAGGATGAAATTGAGCCTTGTTGTTCTTAGTTGTGCAGTTAACATGTTGCAGGCTTAGGGAACTGGAACACATTACCGCCTCGACTAGTGGCAACTTTTTTTCCTAAGTGAAAGGACCTGTGGGGCTTCAAATACTGATGAAAAATCAAATGTTTTTCTTGTTTGTATATCTAGTGATAAAATCCTAATCTGGAGTTTCTAGATGAGATTCCAAACATCACATTTAAAACTCACTTAAATTCAAGAAAATGTCCTCAGGAAACTGGGTTCTAAATGATACTATTCTTGTCCCAAATGTCTGTGATAAATTTTTGACAATGTATGAATATATGTGTTCATTAAATGCAGTGATTTTTTTTTTTTTTTTTTTTTTTTTTTGCTATTTTCTGTTGATTAGGGACTTTTGATTCCAGATGAAGTGTTTTGGAGTTTTTTTAAAAAATGCTAATGGTTTTATTCATTGTAACGCAACACTACGGTGAAAGTACATTGGATACTTGATATCTTGTGATACTCAAATGCTAATACTTGATGTGGTGGAGAAGAGGTTGCAAAGGAGTAAAATTTGCTAATCAAATGCTAAAGGTAGTTTATTGGCAGAGTCATTTGTAGCAATTCACCAGAAAATGTGCTCAGGGTGGATTAGCGTTTCACAAATTTTTTGAATGTGTTTGAATAAAAGAGGCAGTTCCTTAAAATATTATGAATTGTTTGATTGTATGATGCTGACTTTCATCTGCTGTAGATCTGTGGAGTGAAAATGTTTTGCAGTTCTTCTAAAGGTATTTTGATGGGTATCATGATTAACAGTATCTACGTTTTATTATTTTTGCTTTAAGAAATTGTGAAATCAATGCCTACAGGTTTTCAATTTAAAAAAAAATAATTTTTTCTCTGCATTTGCCAATATGTCAAATATCCTTCTTTCTTCCTCTTATGGAGGAGGAAAAAAAAATTGTTCTATAATCAGGAGTCAAAGCAAGACTATAAAAAAAAAAAAAAAAAAGACAGACAACCCTAAAACACAGTTTTTGGGGCAGGGAAAGGAAAGATTAAGACATGTAGAAAATGTCTGCTAGTATCAGCTGACTGTTTAAATGGGAGTGGAAGTTTTGTGTCGCAATAGCAACAAGTTCTCAATTTCCTGTAAGTCCAGTCTTCCCGTTTTCAAATCACAAATCTTTTTCTCCCATGGGTGAACCTAGTAAAGTTCACCCATGAAAGATTAATACACCATGCTCAAATTTTACATAGTTCTGGCTTAAATTTAGCCCTTATTTTGATCTACATGTGTATTAACTCTTTCCCCTCATCACTCTTCACATAATCTATAAACTTCAATCTGCTTCTGCACCTTCTTTCCCCCCTCCCCCCCCCCTCAAGTATGACTTAATATATTTATCTTCCAAATGCACCTGGGTACTGAGATTACATGTTACCATCTTAAGTGGTGTTAGACCATCAGGCTATCAGATGATTTTCCTGGAGGGTTCACGGAATCACAGAATGGTTAAGGTTGGAAGGGAGGGTCCTGTAGAGGTCATCTAGTCCAACCACTCTGCTCAAGCAGGGACACCTAGAGCATGTGGCACAGGGTCGCATCCAGGTTGGTTTTGAAGACCTCCAGAGAAGGAGACCTCTCTGGACAGCCTGTTCCAAGGCTCTGTCACCCTCACAGGAAAGAGATTCTTCTTCATATGGAGATGGAACTTCCTGTGTTTCAACTTACACCCATTGCCTCTTGTCCTGTCACTGGCCACCACTGAGAAGACTTTGGTCCCCTCCTCGCTACATTCCCCCTTCATGTACTTATACATATTAATCAGATCCCCTCTCAATCTTCTATTCTCCAGGCTAAAGAGGCCCAGCTCACCAAGTCTGTTCTCATACCATAGATGTTCCAATCCCTTCATCATCTTTGTTGCTCTCCACTGGACCCTCTCTAGAAGCTGCATGTCCCTCTTGTATTGGGGATCCCAGAACTGCACACAGTACTCCAGGTCCAGCCTTACCAGAGCTAAGGAGAGGGGCACGGATCTCTCAACCTGCTGGCAGCGCTCCTCCTGATGCAGGCCAATATCCCATTGGCTACGAGAGCACGCTGCTGGCTCATGCTTAACTTGCCGAGGAGTTCATGCACTAGGACTCCCTCTCTGTGGATCTGCTTTCCAGCAGGTCAACCTGCTGTACCAATGCCTGGAGTTATTCCTCCCCAGGTGCAGGACACTGCACTTGTCCTTGCTGAACCTCATGAGAGAAACTACAGTTAGAGGCAGTAATGCTGACTCTTCGACAATCTCTTTTTAGTTCCTGAGTTCAAAGAATTCATTCTTGAGCTTTTCCTCCACGCTATTAAATTCATTGCTTGCCAGTTTAAGCTCTATTCCTAATCAGTTATCTTCTGTCTTTTTAAAAGAGTAGAAGGATTGATTGAAGAATAACTTAGTTGATAGCTTTTGTTACTTTGGTGTAGACCAGAAAATGTTGCATGCTAGCCAGGTAATGGTTGTTTTCTTTCTTTAGTTTGTTTTACTGTAGCTCCCAGAAAAGTATTAGCAGCTATATAGCAGCTGTTGCAAGGAACTGAAATAGATTTTTCTTGCTTGTCTGTATTGCAAAGGCAAGAATCATTTTTCTGTTCTCTTTTCTTTTTCCTCTCTCTCTCTTTTTTTTTTTTTTTTTTTTTTTTTTTTATTTGGAAATACTGAGATACTTATGAACAGTAATATCCCCATGTTTTTTAGAATGGAACACTCTTAAGGGAAACAGATGATATACTCATCTGGAATATCATGCTAGTTGACTCTTACTCACTATCTTCAAGCATGTGACTAGCGTTCCATCTGAATGGAGAGAAATGGAGACTAGGCCAGGAGATGAAGGGGAATGAAGCTAAATGTCTCACCTTTTTTCTTCTGCTAGAAATGAGTTAATATTGCTTGCTGGCTTGCAAGGGTGATTTGTGAAGAAGACTGAATCTTCTGAATGTTATTCTTGTATACCTCTTTATGCTCTGTTTCCTCTTTTGAAAGTGGATAGTAAGGCTTATGCTAAATTCTTGCGTTTGGTAATATGGTGATGTGTTCTACAGTCTATCTCATGTAAACTTTTTGTCTTTACAGTTATTTCTCCCCTTTTTGTGAATTTTTGTCAGAGCACTGCCATTTTCTTTAAAAGATTTACCTTTTGTCACTGTTTCTTTAAATTTCACTTTGATGTGTGGCTGCTATAACAACATTTGTCATATAATGTCTGGCTTTACAGAAATGATACACCTACTCTGAAAACCGCTAAAATTTATATCAAGTTATATACTTATACAGGCTTGTCTAATACTAATTTTTAGGAGCAGTTCTCATTCTCTCTGGAAATAATTTATCTGGCAGTAGTCTGAACCAATCATGGCATAGCTTTGTCACAGTTTTGTCATCGTTTATAGCATTTTAGGGAGTCTTTTGTTGATATCTTAAAATCAGAAGACATCAAGGATTGCTAAATCTAATACAGGAGACTGTCACCCGCAGCCACATTTTTATAACCTAGAGCTTTCTCCTTTGGCAATCTGGCATCTGTTTAATCCTGAGAAGAATAATCCTAAATACCAGGATTACCACAATTAACTGCTGAGACTATTTCTAGGGACACAGGACAGTGTTCCCGGAGAGTACCTCTACCATTAAAGTGTCTGTTAATCAACTGAAGATTACCCATATTTAATAGATTTTCATGGCTGAATGAAGCCTTTGAAAAAACCTTGAAAAGGATTTCATAGCCTTGGTGAGTTTCAGATGACCAGCCTGTCCATCATAACTCTTCCTACCAGACTGCATCCCAAGAAGAATGCAGAAACCTGACCTGTGAAGATGTAGTGTTATCTTTGCTGTGTTCCCACCTCTGGGATATTATCAGCTGTGCTCGTATGCTGTGGCGGGGATGGTAGAGGTGTTGTTTGGGACTGCAGAGAAGATGAAGTGAACAGAATAATTCCTGTTAAAGGATTATCTTAATTGAAAAAAAATCTCTTTGGAGAAATTAATATTGATAGCATATAGATAACTTTGGGAAAGACATTAAAAGATAACTGTTGTGTGAATTTTCTCTAGAATCTTGAAATCTTCATTACTGTGGCATCAATACATATCACGCTGTAGGTGTTCAGGCAACAGCCGCCATATGTCCTTTAAACAATGTTAAAACTTAATGCAACTCTGGCAGTTTAAAGAAGCTGTAAATACTTTATATAATTAAGCAGAATCTCCAAGTATGACTCATCTTTCTTTAAAACATCAAGATGAAGTTTTCTGATACAGGGGAAGACTGCCTCAGTATAACTTCCTTTTATTGGATTCCTTTGCCCCGTGTGTGCGTGCTGTGATTCCAGCCAGCTGGCTCATTGTACAGAAGTGCTGTAAAAGAGTACTCCTATATGGTAAGGGTATGAGATTTGTCTCAAAGTCTTCCATGCCAACTTATTCACACTTATGAGCTTGTGCTCAGTACTATGAGTGTACTGTGAGCTTGTGCTCAGTATTTTTGTTTACAGCATTTGGGGACAATGCATTAGGTAGTGGTGAAGCTTGTAAAGAAGCTGGTATATTATCATCGAGTCAGTTGTAAAATTAAGCCTAGCTACAAATCTAGAAATATTTTTTTATGAGGTTGCATGTCTTTTATATCATATGTCTATGATTCTTTCTTACTATTCAGGAGTAGTGAACTGTAGTGAAGTTTGTTCTTCTAATTCCTTATGATTTTGGGTTCACCTCATTTTGATGGTGTTATCTGAAATGCTAAAGCAGCATGAAATATTTCAAGTAATTATGCCAAATGCACCTAAACCAAAGTGACTAAACTAAATTGAAATGTTTTCTTTTTAATTAAAGCAGGGATGGATTTAATTTTGCAGTAATGTTAGCAAGGTTATTTCCTATTAAAAATAATAATTCATTATAAGAAATAATGGAAGGATGACCCATTTCAACCTATAGAGTGCTTGTGGAGAAACATGCTGGACTTCCTGGAGAGGAAAGAAGCACTGGTGTACTGTTCCCATAGGCATGTATCTATTTATCCGAAGGAAAATGATAACGAGTTGTAGGATGGGCTTCATGGTTCACAATTTCACTTTGTAGCTGTTGTCTTTCCTGAAGCCCCTTGCAGCTATTGTCTTTTCTGAAGGCATCAGACTTCAGGAAAAGTGTCATGTGCTAACAGTGACATCATAATTCTAGTTCTTGTCATTTCTCCTGAAAGCACCTCTATTTACCTGTGTGCTGAGTAGCAATATGGGCAGCAACCAAGGAAGAGAGTAAGCGATTTATGGGTCCCAAGAACAAATTGCAAGCAAAATGAATTATTGCATCTAAATCTTCAGTTTCTAACAGAGCATTGCATGTGCAGACTCTTAACCTGTCAAGGGCTGAGGTGGTCTCAAAGTGTTCTGTGGCATTATCCACATATCTAAATGGAAATCTGTACTGTTGAGTATGTATCATCTCCTCTGGAGATCTTCAAAGCCTGCCTGGATGTGACCCTGTGCCACATGTTCTGTGTGTCTCCGCTTGAGCAGCGGGGTTGGACTTCATGATCTCTAGAGGTCCCTTTAATCATCCTGTGATTCTGTGAGTTTAAGAAAAAGTACTTCTGGCTCTGAACTTAGGGCAAGAATGTTGCCTATAAGGTTCTCAGATGCTTGTAGGGAAGGCATGGCATGGGGAATAAGGCATTACTCTGAGCACAGAAAATGGATCCTGCATCGTTTTCTTAAACTGTAGGTTTAGGAGGAGTGGTTGATGCGTCAGATGATTGTGCTACCATTCAGAAGGAATCTCAATAGGCTGAAGACAGGACTCCTAAAAAGTTCAATATAAGAAAATTCAAAATCTTGTACTCCATACATCATGCCAGACTGTGGACCAGCTGGCTGGAGAACAGCTTTGTAGGGAAAAAAATGAGGGTTCAAGTGGCCAGTAAGTAGAATATGAGCCAGCATTGTACCCTAGTAGAAAAAAACAGCCGGCTGTTAGGAGTGTTGCCATCAGGTTGAGGGAGGTGATCATTCACCTCTGTTCAGCTCTGGTGTGGCTGCATTGGGAGTGCTGAGTCCAGTTCTGGGTTTACCAATGCAGGAAAGACACAGGTGTTCCAGAGTGCACCCAGCAAAGGGCCACAAAGATGAGAAAGGGTTTGAAGCATCTTCCACACAAAGACACTAAGACAACTGGGAGTGTCTAGCCTGCAGAAGAAAAAGCTCAGGTGAATCTTACCAGTGTGCACAAATAACTGATGGGAGGAAGGACAGAAGATGGATCCAGATTCTTCTCTATCATATTCAGTGAAAGAAAAAGAAGCAGTAGCCACAATCTGAAATACAGGAAGCTTTATTTAAATGTAAGAAAACATTTTTTCTGGGAAGATGGTCAAGCATTAGAACAGGTCACCAGCGCAGTCACACAATCTCCATACTACGAGGTGTTTAGAAACCATCTAGATAAAATTCTGTCTGTTCTATTTGACCACCTTTGAGCCGAGGGTTGGAACTAGATTATCTCCAGAGGCGTCATCATTGATTCTGTGATTGAGAAGTCTGGAATTTTCTTTGGTTTATTATGCTAAACTTACAACCATGCATAAGATTAAAGAGCAAATTTCTGAAAATATTGTTGAGCTTCTATTGTAAATGCCCTTTGTTCTGGGCATGTGGGGTTTTTTGTTGGTTTTTTGTTGGTTTTTCTTTTTTTTTTTTTGTGTTGAATGACTTATGCATTTGTCAAGTAATTTAGGCATAGCATTTTTAATATTTCCTCCTAAAAATGTTTCTGTTGAAAGGAGAAGTATAAACTGTCCATTTTACAATAAATCTGTGACTATATATATCATAAATTTTATGAGGCCTTTACAGCACATCCTGTTCTGTACTAAAATCTGTTCAGTTGAACTAAGCAATGTGTAGACAGTGGGTTGTGCTCAGTAGTATCCTGTCCAGAGTGAGAACTTGTTCGGTCTAGGTTTCAGTTAGAGGAGGAGGAAGGAGAGAAATTTTCTTTGGAAAACTTCTTATCCGATCAAGTTTGGAAAAAATTATCAGGCTTTCCTGAATATTGCACTTTAGGACTTGTATTCAGTGTGTGTTGTGTTGTTTTGTTTTGTTTGTTTGTTTTTACATAATGCTGCTGACTCTAAATAGTCTTGTGCTATTTACTATAGTTTAGATTATTGTATTAATGGATCAAATTGGGACAAAGGCTTAATTTTAAACTTTATGGAATTAGTATTGTGAATTTGCAATGATTGCAGGGAACTCTTCAGATTGTGCAGTCTCTGGGGAGAGAGACTGCATAGCTCTTGTCTTTTGTACAACAGATGGAGCATGATGGTGCGCAGCTACCTTTGCTGACAGATTCCAGCAGCTGACATTTAATGTGGAGCATCAGTCTATGTAATTAAAGTTTGGATACTATGTGATTTCATCAATGCTTCTGCTGCCTATAGAAGTATTGTGTGTGTGCTCGTTTGTTTTTTAAAAACAGCAGGGAGTCACCACAAATTTACAATTTGAGAGAATCAATACGTATTCTTAAACTCAGTTTGTGTTTCACCGTCTTTGACAGTGGCCTATGCAGTCTGTTAAATGCTGCCATTAACCTGTGGCAGAACAGAACATGGAGAACTCCTATAGCTGGACTGGCTCTGGCAGAAAGCCCTCTCTTGCAAGGATTTTTATAGTATGATCTTGGAGCCTTTGGTACAGTGGGATTGTTGGTTTTGTAGGAGGTCCTTAAAATGAATTATGCTATATATAATTTCTTCTTTTTGCTACTATGCAGTTCAGGAGGGCAGTTCAACAGCCTGGAGGATCACTTGTGTTGCTATTGCGGCATTCCTCTGTGCTGCTGGGGGAGAGCACAGTGACTCATCAAGTCAGGTGGTTGTGGCTCTGCTGTGTGTCGGGAATTTCTTTCCCCTCTGCAGCAGGCTTCCTCATCCTTCTGTGCAGGGGCACTAGAAGGACACTTATTTCCTATACTATGGTGCTTAACTGCTGACTTTTGGCTTTACCTTTAGATTTTTTGTTCCTCCTGGATTCTGCAAAACGTGGTAAGAATCTTTGTTTGTTAAATAATCCTGGATTTTACTATTTTCGGTAAAGGGAATATTTCCAAAAATCACAACAGGATCCTTATTTTGAGTAACTCTTTGTAGTAGGGCAATTAATTCTGTAAATTGTGGGACTGATCAACTCTTTGAATCAAAAACAAGGCACTGTAACAGAAAACGGATTTCTCCTGCACCTAAAAGAGCATTTGGGGGTGGAGGGGTGGCAGGAAGGCTTTGGGTAGCCAAATTACTCCACTAGGAAGAAATGTAGATGATAATGAAGGACAATAACTGGAATTTTCTAAGTGATGGATATAAAGGGACTTTTTATGATTTAATAATTCATGCATCAGTGTGAGATGGCTCTGAAGCAAGTAATGTTTTCTGAGTATATTAAGCAAAATATGCACATGTTAAAGCTTGAAAGCAGGTTTAAAGTTAGTAGTGCTCCTCTTTATTAAGACAATTTCCCCCTTATAGCTTACATAGGATACAAACTGCATCTCTGTTGATTACATAGGAATTAAAATTAAGCGAGTACACTTTATTGGTGTGCTACTTCACTTTGTAGATGGGAGGCCTCTGGAAGGCTGTAAAGAATTCTATATGTTTCCAAAATGGCTAGCTGCTTTGTCCTCTGAGGTCAGTAGCTACTACCTGCACACATATAAAGTGTGGTTTAGCAAATTCTGATATGCTTTAGGAAGTTCACTTTCATCTGGGGACTAGCATGGTGGACACTGAAGAGTGTAGGATAAAACATCTCTGCCCTCAAAGACTTTTTCTTTGTCTAAAACAGAAATCTGTAAAGCCAGTAGACAAACAGCAGAGAACTGTGCAAACAGCAGTGTTATGTTAAATTATGTTCAATGTTAAGACACACAGCCCCTTACAAAAGAGGTCAGCTTCACATTGGGCTTTAGTCTGTTTGTACTTTTGTTTGGAGCTGCATAAGAGGGGCAATACAAGTTTGTGTTTAAAAGGAGTCAGTGTAGATGATAAAGATAGGAATAAAATTGAATTTATCAGTGTGTTCATAGGTGATCTTATGAAGTAATGCCATTCCATGTAAATTTGTTTGGATGAGAAATGGGGAAGGACCCTCTAAAGTCAGGGAGTGGAAGTAGAGCCACAAGAAGAGAGATCAACATAAGTGTGTCCTCCAAGAGTGTCCTTCTTACAAGATAAACAGTTGCTTCAAATAGCAGTTAGTTGACCTCCAGGTTTTGATATGGATCAAAGGAAAAATAGGTTTAAATTAAACTGACCAGTGTTCTTATGCTCATTTGCTTAGGTAGGTAAATTGATAGTGACCATTTCTTGTGCAGAACCCTGTGCTTTTCTAATTGCCAGTGTTGCTAGTTCAGCCATAGGAGAGTTTTAGCCCCTTAGTTGCAACTCCGTAAGTAGTTTTGGTAGCAGGACTGTAGACACAATTGTGTATAGTATCTTAAAGGAAATCTTTGAGTGGAACACTAAGGCCTACTTTTGTCTGTACAAAGAGCAGCTGTGCTTGAGTTTTGCAGTGGGCTGGTGATTCAGAGCAAACAAGATGAATTTTATGAGATCAAGATTGGTTCTGATAAGCTGTCTGAGTGACTGCTTTGCAGGAACCTCCTCCTGCAGTTTGTCAGGGGAGTGCTTGAGAAATAAGCAGTAAAATTAAAACTGGCCTTCTGGTACTAAAGAACAGGCAGCTTAAAGTATAAACAGCCATTACAGGGAGATGTAAGAGGTGTGTGACTACAGATCTTTTGAGCTCTTGAGTTATGAGCTCCAGTGCGGATGGGTCACATTCAGCTGTTGGGTAGCTGTTGGGAAATGAGTCAGTGGTGGACATCTTGCACAACTGGCTCCAGCAAGCACCAGAGCCTGGAAAAAAAAGTGTTTGTTCAGGATGAGTTCTGGGTCATGGGACATCCTTGCCTTATAGAGCTGAGCCACTGACTTAAAGTATCTACACTGATAAAGAGGTTGGAGTGAGCTGTGCTATAGTATTAAAGACCTGGGGAACAGTTCTGAGGTTTTAAGAAAAGCAAATATCCACTGCCTACTGCTGCTAAAGCACACACTGAAAAAAAATCATTAAAAAATAAGGGATGGCAACATGGCTGTCTTCAACACAATGTAAAGGAAGATTTCAAGCCTTAATATGCCCCTCTGAATTTGCTGTCTTGCAGAAGGTGCGTGGTTGAAGTTAAGCAACTTGCAACAGCCCAGAGTAAATGAAGGCCTGGTCCCTGAGCCGTGCTGCTTTGGTGCATATGCCCTGTTGATAGGCAGAGGGCAATGCGTTCTCAGACTAGCATGCTATGTCTTTCCTAAGTGCTGTTGGAAGTGTATGGTTAAAGTAGCAGTGAGTAGATGCTGCCTTGCAGTTGTCTAACACTGATGAGTTTCCATGGTAACACAGGCTGAGATGACGAAGTGTGAACTACTCATCAGCAGATCAGCTGACCTGTCAGCTACAGGACACAGATGGACAGAGAGATCAGTTTCGAAACAGCTTAAACAGCTTTTCGTGTTCCAACTGTTTAGCTTCTTTAAAAAGTTATTGGCAAGAGATGTCAGTCCATTGTTTAACTCTTGCAAGCTAGGCTTTTATTTTTTTTTTTGGTTTGTTATTCAGCGGAAATGCTCTATAGTTGTCCACAGGTTTCACAGAGAACACGGACTGCAGAATATTGTTTAACTGGGGAGTATTTAGAGCTAGGTCTCGTGCTTGCATGCTAGTGCTCACAAAATTGCATGTTTTTTTTTCCTCTAAGTGCTACATCCCAGCAGTTTGAGATGGTAAAAATAGGATTTCCACAATTAATATTTGTAGTATTGCCTTTTGAGAGACTGCTGGTGTTGAAGCAGCCACTGAATATTGTTCTTATTCTATCACAATGAGCTCTATGTTATGAGGGGAGGTAGCTGAAATGCGACGGCAGAAGATCTCCGGTGTTTAAATATCATGTAAGTGGGCTGGAAACTAGCCTGACAGTGTCATGACACCTTTGGACTATAATATAATTGTTTTATTTAGCAGTTTTTTTTGTAGAACTTGTTATGGAGTGATATTCCATCCCTGGGTTTTGCAGTAAAGAATGTTCATTCTTGGTGTATGGATTTTCTTGCTTTTTTTTTGTTTGTTTTTGTTTTGTTGTTTGTTTTTAATGAGTCACTCTAAATAATTTTGAAATTGAAACAGGTAAATATTTTAGGCTTACATGCCTTTGAAAATTCTTCATTATTTCTTCTGACTGGGAAAAAAAGGAGAGGAGAAAAGAAGAGATTATTACACATGTCTTTGCTCTTCAGAAATGACGTTTTCCTCTTCCTCCTTTGTAGTTGAACAGGCAAAATGGATTTCTCCAAGCTACCCAAAATCCGTGATGAGGACAGAGAGGCTTTTGTTGGCTATGTCCATGGTGTCTCAGGACCAGGTAGGTATTATTTGACAGAGGAACCTGTAAGTTCTATTTCATTTGCTGTTTTATGAGATTTTCCTGTTTACAAGAAGTGCTTTGCAAGAAGCTCCGGTTGATTTTCCTTTTTGAGAAGAACTTTTGAGCACGACTATGTCGTGCCCTGACTAAAAGTGAGATACTCTAGCAAGGTGTTACTGCTTATTACTCTTAAAGTAACAAGAAAGAAGCAGGGTGCTTAATAATATTAAAAAAAAAAAAAGATAGCAAGCATTTTGAATGAGATAAAGCCACTTTATCTGCAGGTTTTTGACCATTCAGCTTCTCTAAAAGAGTATGTGTAGTACATTCTCACTTAAATATAGTTTGAACTTTTCTTCTCTGGAGTCCTCAGTTCATTTTGTTAAGCTTTTGTGTGTTACTGTTCCATGGCCTGGAGAACTCTGTCAACGAGCTGCAAGGACCTGCAGGAAATTAGTGGATCTGGAAAAAGAGAGCACCTTTCCTGTACAGTTGCACCACTTCTTTTATACCAGTTTGTGTTACAGCTTTTGAATACATTATTACAGTTTATAACAGTATCCAAATGCTACTTAAGTAAATAAAATCTATAAAAAGTTGGAAAAGCCTGTTCTCAACCACAGCTTTCAGCAGAGTTTATAAGATGTGCTTTTGTTATTTTCTTACATGTTTTAATTCAGATGAGAATGCATCCCAGATAAATTAAAGAATTACTGATCATAATGTGTGTCAGAATCCTAGGTGTATGTTGTCCAGTTCTCATTACCTTCTGAAGAGTAAATGTGAAAAACCACAGAAAAAAATATTGACCTAGATGTCTGTCTTCTACAGTGGTTACGGCTTGTAACATGGCAGGTGCTGCTATGTATGAACTGGTGCGAGTAGGCCACAGTGAACTGGTGGGGGAAATTATCCGTCTGGAAGGTGATCTGGCAACTGTCCAGGTATATGAAGAAACATGTATCCTTTTCACTAGCCTCTTGCGGCTTGACAGGCTGTGCAGAATGATGATTATGGTGAAGGTAAGAGCTCAGTATTCCCAATGCCTGCAGGCAGCAACATCTGCTCTCCACATCTATTGTAATTTTAGAGCTTTTGAGATAGATCTTATTAACTTCAGCAGTGTGCTTAAGACGCTTTTTTTAATGGAAATGAAATAATGTACTCTAAATTCATTTTAATTTAAATATTAAATTCTCATAGCTCTTTGCTTAGCATGCTGCTTGAAAAATGTTAACCATAAATTACAAAACTACCAACCAGTATTTTTATATATATTTTACTTTGAGAATAATGCTCGAAGAGATTTGAAATGTAAAAGTGGGAAGGAAAAGTGAGGGCTCTTGAACAGGCTATTCTGGCAGACATAGTAGATTACACCTGTGCTTTTTTACTGTAAATATAAATTCTAGTTCTGGCTAGGACACAGCCTATGTTTTCAGATTGAGTTACTTCTCATAGAAAATATATTTTAGGAGAAGATGTTAGAGAGGAAGTCATTAAATTCAAAGTTGGATGTTCTTTTTATCCTCTTGTCATCCTTTAAAATTAGTCATATGCATAAACAGTAGGAAGAAGGCAAAGCTTTGTTTTGAGGAGCCAGATGATAAACTGGTAACCAGCTGTTATCTATACCTAATAGTTTGTAACTTTATCTGGCATCATCATTGTAATAGCAAGTAACCATTCATCAATGTGTTGAACTAGGCTTGTTCAAGCCTATCACTTACCTTCTCATCAGGAATCTGAGCCAGTGAGGGTAAGTCTAATCTCTCAAGTTTTGCATATGATTATGGGGATTTGTCTTATTTTGAGAGGGTTTTTAACAAACTGCAGTCCCTTTCCACAGAAATCCACTGTGTGTAAATGGTGCATAGACTGTAGAATTTATTATCAGAGGCGAGAGAAGTAATACTAACTTAGGACAAACTTCTTGTAAAATTATACTGCTGTCAGAAAATCTCTGCAAGGCTCAAAGTCAAAACCCTTGTGATCTCCAAGAAATTCTGAAAAATCTATGCATTTCATATAATTGGAAGACTTTCTAACAATAAAATCAGATTTCTAGGTTTAAAGGGTTAGTACAGATGCCTGATGTTTTGTCATGCTGCTGCATTGCCATTCAGTAAGCTTACCCCTATAGTTACCCTGAATTGTGCTTTGCTTCTCTGGAGGTTGGGAACTTTGCCTAAGCAATGTCAACTTGGACTTAGTAAAAGATGGTGGGTAATATACTGGTAAAAATACTGTGTTTAGTAGAAGGTGGTTTAGCAGCATGTTGTTGTGAATGTGATGCTTTCTGCCCTACTACTCTTTTCCCTTTCTGTGGGTGAACTTTTCCTCAAACAAACCTTTAGCTGGTGTCTCTGTAGGAGATCCTGTACTCCGTACAGGCAAACCCCTGTCAGTGGAACTAGGGCCTGGCATTATGGGAGCTATATTTGATGGTATCCAGAGGCCTCTATCGGACATCAGCACTCTGACCAAAAGTATCTATATCCCTAGAGGTGTCAATGTGTCAGCTTTGAGCCGAGATGTCAAATGGGACTTCACACCTTCCAAAAACTTACGGGTAGGTTCAGACAAGCTTGTTTTTTTTTCTCTTGCCTCTCTCCACTCAGAAATCCCATTCAGTGTTCTAAGGAGTTGCAGCAGAGTGCAGAGGCTGAAACTCTTGAGAACTATGGGCACAGTGCGTTAAATCTGTGAAAATAGACACTGGCAGGTGACAGGGGGGCATGAGTGAGGATTTGAAAGAGGTCACCAAGGTTTGTGTAGTGTGACTTACTGTGAAGTGTTGATGCCTCTGTGAAATCTGGAAAATGGAAAACTTAATGTATCTTAGTACCACAAAGATGTAGTAGAACTGCACTAAGCCTATCCAGATGTTACCTGGGCAAAAGCCTGCAATACAGATATTTTGAGAATAGTGAAGATGGCCTTGCTGCTGAGGAAATATAGTATCTTAAACCTTTGATCTTTTCCTTTTTGCAGCCTTGCAGGGTTTGTATATGCTGTCTTGTCTCAACTTTAAAAGGTTAGGTATAGAAGAAGTGAGAATTCTTGTGTCAGTCAGTAATTGCTGTTGCTTGAGTTTTGAATCGCTCCTGAACACTGATAATATTGCTATTAATGTACTGCTAGAGTCTAACGAGTTATGTAAATGAACTACCATGCTGCAACTGTGCATTTATAAAGGAAGGGATCAGAGTGCTAGACTTTATAGCTATTATTGCTTTATACGAATCTTTAACAAGATTCTCGATTGGAATTCTCAATTATGACTATGTCTCTTTTTTTTTTTTTTTTTTTTTTTTTTTTTTTTCCCTTTTTTTTTTTTTTTTTTTTTTTTTTTCCATGTTTAGATTGGCAGCCACATCACTGGTGGAGATATTTATGGTGTGGTGAATGAAAACTCACTCATCAAACACAAAATTATGTTGCCCCCACGGAACAGGGGTACAGTTACATACATTGCTCCACCAGGGAACTACGACACCTCAGTAAGTTTCCCAAACAGTAGTTATCAGGATATTCTATGTTGTTTTAATAAGGTGAATGTATGTGTTTTGTTTGGTATGATGCCAAATAAGTATTTTGTGCAACTGGGATTACGTGATTGTCTTGTGAAGTTGCTTTCTGTGTGTATGATTCCCCTAGTGGCACTTCAGCATGCCATATCTGTTGTCTTGTGTGGGGAACTATAGTATTCCATAAACATGAATAATTCAATTGCTCCTCAGCTGCATATTTGCAGCTAAAGCTTTATTGTGCACTCATTTTCCCTATAGTTCTATAAATATTGGAAAGTGCTTTCCTTCGGGTATGGATGATGGTAGGTTGAAGTTCTGAAAAAATCTGTGCTAGGGTGAAAGACGTGGCTGTGCAGTGCTGTTGAGGTGAGAATTTGGATGGTTATGCAGCATATAGCTGTTATTCTTAAGTCTGCTGCTCTTTTTAGGATGTTGTCTTAGAGCTGGAGTTTGAAGGTGTAAAGGAGAAGTTCACTATGGTTCAGGTCTGGCCTGTACGCCAAGTCCGTCCCGTTACTGAAAAGTTACCAGCCAATCATCCTTTGTTAACTGGCCAGCGGGTCCTGGATGCACTCTTCCCGTAAGTCCAATCTGAGAAAGGCTTATATTCTAATATATAAGAATTCTTCTTGCAAGGGAAGGGAAATAATTTAAACAAAGAAAGTGGGGGGAGACAAGCAGGCCTCAATGTTCTCTATGTACTACAGCATAATCTCAAAAATATTCAGTGAAAGTACTTATGCTTTTGTCTGACAAGCGAATCTGCAGTAGAAAAAAAGAAAAATGCAAGAAGATAGTTGTATAATCCAGAATATAATTGACATGAGTATAATCCAGAAAATAATTGACAAGAGCAAACTTAAAATAAGGATGGGGGATCAACAGAAAGTCTGAGACTTTGAAGCATAACATATGAGCAGGATCTCTTTCTGTGATGTTAATTCCACTTATTTTGGAGTCACCACTTATGAAAATTGAAGCACTTAAACTAGTATCCTTACATGTAGTTCAGCACTGAGCTTCTAAGGCATTGAGTTCAGTTACCTTGGTACTAAAGTTCTTTCTTAAAATGCTCGTTGTAGTACACTTGATGTTCTCTGTCTTTGCATTTTTCCAGTGCTTCCAGCTCTATTTCTAGCCTGACAGTGTACCCATTGTCTCAGTGTAACTCAGAAACTTTAAGGGCAGCAGAGGGAAAGATTAGTTTGTTCCATAAGTCCAAGTTTAGTGAAATACCTCAGAGCTTCTCACTCAGAATACTGAATGTGACTCTTGACTCTTCGCATTCTGTTTTCTATTCTAACATTCTAATACGGCTTTTTTTTTTTTTGAGCTCCATGTATATCAGAATTTCTTTTCTTTACCCAGGTGTGTACAAGGGGGTACTACTGCTATTCCTGGGGCCTTCGGCTGTGGGAAGACTGTAATCTCGCAGTCACTCTCAAAATACTCCAACAGCGATGTCATCATTTACGTAGGCTGTGGAGAGCGAGGAAATGAAATGTCGGAAGTACTGAGAGATTTCCCTGAGGTTAGTATGGAGAATTTCTAGGAAGTAAATTTTCCTAGAGGGGCTGGCTGTTGTAGTGCTATTGCTTCTGGTTAAATATCTTATTTGTGTAGTGATTTGAAACAATCTTTTTGGCTCCTTTGCTGTAAGTTTTGGGTGTAGTAGCAGAAATAACTTTTGGTTCATTCAAGAATGACTTAAGCAACATCTGGACTAGTATTTGAGTGTACCGCCTTGTTTTTAAGCAAAGCCAAAATAAATGCCTGTGCAATTTAGCAGTATTGCTGTTTGTTAGTAATGTCTGTAACTTTTTACCTTAACCAAGTGTAGCAAATGCATCATCTTTACTTATAGGATGCAGATCATCTTATAGAATGTAGAATAATGATGCAAACTACTACAGGACACCAGTTTTAAGTTGTAGGCTTTAAAATACCTAGTAAAAATGGTAAACCTGATTAATAATAAAGAAATGCAATAGGTTTTATCTGTAGCTATATGTTATTGAATTAGCATGGCAAAATTCTTTTATAAATCTAGAGAGAGAGCGTAGTCTGAACTGTTAGGTTCAAATTTCACTGTTAGATGTAAGTAAGATTTTAGATTAGATGTTTGATTATAAGAGTGTCAAGGTGGCTATGACAAATGTAAATCCAAGGATATTCTCAAATATTCTATACCAATATCAACATGTGCATTCTATTGTTCAGGTGCTTATGAGACTTCATCTTTGATAAGCAGACATGAAATGACATACATAACTCAGATGAACTCAGGTTCTGTGTTCCCCAATGAACTTAGGAGAAAAAGCTAAGATTTTTTTAATCTTAGAGCCTAGTGAATTTGTCCCATTGTTTCTGGTGGGAGATGGGGATAATAGGGACTGACAGTTGCAGCTAAAATCTTGAATCTAGTCACCGTTTTTTTTTAGACTAATTATGTAATTTTGAGGTGCGTCTTGGGGAATGAGAGCAAAACATTGACAAAGTTACCTTTTTTTTTTTTTTTTTTTTTAGCTGACAATGGAGGTTGATGGTAAGGTAGAAAGCATCATGAAGAGGACAGCTCTGGTAGCAAATACCTCCAACATGCCAGTGGCTGCCAGAGAGGCCTCTATCTATACTGGTAAGGTTTACAAGAGTCTCATAAAGGCTGTGTGAGTAGAGCATGCCAATATGCTCTAGTGCTTTTTAATTCTTGAGGTAGTGGGTGTGAGGAAACCTGCTTAGATTTGAAGAATTAGTGTTAAATATTGTCTATATGAAGTCCTAGTGTTGTAATTGAGTTTGACTCGCTTGTATGATTTTTAACTGTCAAGTTAATTCTTTTTTGTAAGTGAATTTATCACACTGTCTCATGTACTATGTCCTCATATTAATTATGTAAACTTTGATTCTTTGTGAATAGTTCGCTAACAAATACAACCTTTTAACAGATAGGAGCAACATTCCCTGAGTTGGCAGGCTAGCCGTTTTTCCTTTGCAGCTCATTAGAAGTTTTTAAATACTTTTGATAAAGAGTAATTTATGTAATAAATTTATGGTAATTTATGGCCTATGGTTGTATTCTGATCCCTTGAAAGGGAAGGAGACATTTTTACTATAAACAGAGGCTTTTATGTAAAGAATAGCATAAGTGACGTAGCCCTGTCACCTATAAGACTCCTAGTGGTTGTTAAACAGAAATGGGAGGAGAGAGAGTGAATTGGGAAGATCATGAAAATGAGAGTAAATCCAGAAGATCATGTAAATGATTTTGCAGATAAGATAGAACAGCTTTCAGTTGCTGTCTTTAGAATGTAAACTTAAACCTCTGCGAGTTAATTGACAGTACTGAGTGACAGTATATGAGTCTGGAATTCCTGTCTGAATTGTGTCCTGTGGTATGCTGCTGCTGCTGTTCTAGGAATCACATTGTCCGAGTATTTCCGGGACATGGGCTACCATGTCAGTATGATGGCAGATTCAACTTCCCGATGGGCTGAGGCCCTCAGAGAAATCTCAGGGCGATTGGCTGAAATGCCAGCTGGTGAGTAATGGGTGGTGGTGGTGGTTGTTTTGTTGTTGGGGAAGCAGAGGGGGAGGGAAGGGGAGAAGATCAACAAGGACATGAAGGGAGATGATGTTGTTTTGGGGGGGGGGGGGTTCCCCTTAGAATTTAATCTTGTGAGTTTAACTTTTAAATTCTGAATCTTTGACTCTGTTTCTTTGTTTTGGCACTTGCAGACAGTGGTTATCCAGCCTACCTTGGTGCCCGTCTGGCTTCTTTCTATGAGCGAGCTGGCAGAGTGAAGTGTCTCGGAAATCCCGAAAGGGAAGGCAGTGTCAGCATTGTGGGAGCGTGAGTGTTGCATTATCTTGTACTGCTGCTCTTTCTGCTCTTTCTGTGTGTTGTTTGTTTGTTTTTTAAGTACCTCTTTCGGGAGGGTTATGGGAAGGTCTTGTTGCTGTATCTGTGAATGAGTTGGTAGATGCTTTCTGTCTGTTCACTCTCAACTACTGCAAAAGTGTGCATATGGTAAGAAGGAATGAAAGTGGTCAGGTAGTTCTGTGAAGCATGGAATTTGTCACATGCAGTGATGGGAGCAAGTGGCTCAGAGAAAGCCATCACTAGTACTCTCACTGAAAAGTATGTCAAAGCGTGCTCAGTAGGAAAGAAGGGGCAGTTAGCAGAGCAGCTGTGTGCATATACTTGTGTGGAGATGTAATGAATTGTGCTTCACTTCTTTAAATTGAGTAGAATTAGTGGGACCAACATATCTCAAACTGGACTCAAGTAATGGACTATGAAGAGCATTATTTCCACAGACATATAATTTATGATGCATTGAAATATGTGAAATGTGAGAACTTGAAATATATTTGAAACATTCCTCTAGTGTTGACTATGATGACAGTTCTCACTAATTACTAAATTACAGCAAAAGGATTATAAAAAGAAAGGGAAAAATGCAGAGGATAAAAAATGAAGCAGATGCACTTGAAACTTTTTTAGGGGCATAGGAGAGAAAGTGAACCATGAACACCTTCAAGATCACCTAGAATCTCTTCTGAATTCTGCTTTGCACTATAGAGGCACAAAGCAGCTGCTTTTGAGGTTGAAAGATCTTTCTTTTGGGAGGCAGGAATGTATTAGGATGTCAAGCCTAAATAAACTTAAAGTGGTTATATAGATGAACATATGATATTTATCTGAAATAACAATTGGCCTGGCATACTGTTCACCATAAAAAAATCATTATGTTATGTTTTAAGTTCCACTATTAGCATGCTTACTGAACTTATTCTGATTGAGGTATGGTTTGATCGTCCAAGCCTGAGTTACTGTCTGGAGGAAAAGTGAAGTTTATCAGTAACTGACTGGCAGTATCAAGATAACTACATTGTTTGGCATGTTTGATGTATGCCTTGTGGATAGCTATCAAATCTTATGTGGGGGAGGGCTGTAATCTATTACTCGTTTGAATGGTGTTGGCTATTTTGGTTTCCACGATCACTAAGCTGTGTAGTCATGTTTTGGGTGTTTCAGCTTAAAGCTTATGAGTTTTTTTCCTGCTTAGTGTCTCTCCTCCAGGTGGTGACTTCTCTGATCCTGTCACATCTGCTACTTTGGGCATCGTTCAGGTATGTTCCTTTATGTTACTATCTGTCCACTTTTGATAGACTCAAAGTGGTTGTCCTCTAGTGTTTTAGTGCCAGTGGCTGTGGTGTGAGAGCTTTGATTTGACACAGGCAATTTTATAAAGTGCTTTTAAAAATGTTTTAACAGCATAAAAAATGACTTCATGAGATGGTCTTTGGACTGATATGTGTGAGACTCTTTTTGGAAGCAGTACCAATTCCTTCTGTGCTGGCTGCTCAAGAATGTTTGTGTGTCTCTCGATTCCTGCCTTCTAAACTGTACTTTCAATATGGTCACTTTCAGCTGGGATAGAAAGTGAACCAATCTAAACAGAAGCATTGAAACCATGAGCAAATCCTCTGAGCAGATGACTAGGAGAAGGGAATGTTGCAATTGATTTCCTATCCCCATTTTGGGAAAAGAAGTTCTATTTAACAGGCTCTCAGTTAATTAGATTCCAGTACTGATGTTATCTCTAGAAGTGCTGACTCCTTCATTATGAAGAATCTCAAGATGAAGAAACCATTTTCAACTTAAAATACATACTTTCTGAAAGCATATATTTGAAAGCTCTTGGTATAGTTAAGTTAGCATAAGGAAGAGTTCCCTTACACCCTTGGATTTTTGTCTGAAGACTTACGATAGCCTTTGTTCTGTTGTGCTTTCTTACATGTGCCATGCTGAATGTTGTACTGTCTTCAACTAATTATTCTGTATTGTTTCTGAGAGGAGGGACACTGTGTCATCTCTCTGGTTTCTCACAGGTTTTCTGGGGCCTGGATAAGAAGCTGGCACAACGCAAGCACTTTCCCTCTGTCAACTGGCTGATCAGCTACAGCAAATACACACGTGCTCTGGATGAGTACTATGACAAACATTTTACAGAGTTTGTGCCCCTCAGGACAAAGGCCAAAGAGATCTTACAGGAAGAAGAGGACCTTGCAGAGATTGTGCAGCTTGTGGGGAAGGTAAGCATCCAGGTTTGAGGAAATGTTGTGCCAGTGAGCTATCCTTCATTTCCTTATTGCTAGCATGAGCAGTGAGTCATGTCTTAGACCAGACCTGGGTGGATACTGTGCACACTTTTGACAGTAATATCTGCTGTGATGCTCAGCTCAGCTATGTTGGTCTTTAATATTAATGTGTGATAACATATGTTAACTACAGTGGTTTGGAGAAAGCTGGATCCTGGTGTTATTCCTGTTTGCTGGTGTTCTAGCCAAATGAAAATGGCTTGCAATATAATTCACTTAGCAGAACCCTCTTATTCTTACCTCTTGGAGGAAGAGGAAATGTGGTCTTAGCCTTCCATGGCTTATTTACCCCCAAAAAAGTGTATAAAAGACCAGTCTGTAGAGCAGAGTAGAATCAGTTGCTTGGTGTGAAATTCATGATTGAATTAAGCATTAACAGTAGTAAGCATTATTCTCACTGTAGAAGAACTAGAGTTGATGATCTTGTTCTCCAAGATTTTATATTTTAAGAGTTTCTTTTGATTAGACATTGGCTTTTAAGAATGACAAGCAAAAAAAAAAAAAAAAAGCCAACAAAAGAAACGCACATTTAGAAAGGATAAATTATGGGAGAACAATGTTATTTCTTTTTCTTAGTTCTGAATTCTGTCATAGTCTTCTGACAAAAGAAAGTCCAAAATTCCTGTCTAGTGAGCAAGCTGGGATGCTTAAAAAAGCCCTTTTTCTCTTTTATCAAAAGAAAAACATAAGTAGGTAAGAGTATTGCCAATTGTAGCAGTTGCAGTGTTGTGGCTTTTCTGTGCAATGTATAATTGTCATCAAACACATTTTATTAAATGCAGGACATACAATTCACTGCTAAATCTGGAGACCCAAATCAATAATATTACTAATAAAAATATTAAAATGTTGAAATCAGCTTTTCTTTTATAGATATAATGATTTGAGGAAGGAAAAACATAATTCTGTATATAAGATAATATTTTCATGTGCCTCATAGCAGAGCTGTGTGTGTTTCTCAGTGGTTCTCTTACACCTTGAATTAAAATTGCTTTTTCCCCCCTTGCTTAACATCAGATAGGGTAGACTGTTTGGCACCTATTAATCTTTCTGTTGAGTAAATGGGCAGCTATGTAGCCTTCTTATGGAAGCTATCTTAAGAGGGCAAGGGAAGAAGATGGTTGCTAATAAAGATAATGATTCTTGGCCAGGACACAGCATTGCCTTGCATACTGTAGTAACAATGTATTTGACTTTTGTAGGCTTCCTTGGCAGAAACAGATAAAATCACCTTAGAAGTTGCAAAGCTGATAAAAGATGACTTCTTGCAACAGAATGGTTATACGCCTTATGACAGGTGAGATCTAAATGGCGACTGTGCCTTCCAGTTCTTGTATATTCTGCATTTAGGCAGTTATCTTGGAAACAGCTTAGTGCAGAATTGGATTTTCCTTGCCTTAAGCTGAAGAACTGTGTGTAGATAGGGTATTGAACAGAGTGTTCAAGCTGTCCTATCAGCAGAGTGTGCTTTTCCTAATGCAGTTACTCTCCATTTTTCTGAGGTCCATTGGTACTACTCAGTTAGACAATGTTTCTGCAATATGAAATCTTTTAGAAAGAGGAGAGGAGGTGCATTTAATTACAGTTTTCTCAACACCCAAGATTGTCCCATTTATCCTAGCAATGAATAGGAGACTGCAAGAAACTGCTTTCAATCACTTTTGTGATTCTTGAACAATTTTTATGTCAGCAATTTGCTGGATCCTTTTCCCCCTACTGCTATGTTCATTATTTTTGCTTTGCTGCTTTCTATGCCATCTTTGTGTTTTAACAACATGCCAAGAGGCATTTTGAGTGACTCTACCACTTCCCTGGGCAGTCTGTTCCAGTCTTTCACCACTCTTTCTCTGGAGATTTTTTCCTGATATCTAATCTGAACTTAACCTGGCTCAACTTCCTCTTGTCCTATTCCATTTCCTCTCCAATTTCCTTTCCAGGCCATTTCCTCTTGTCTTATTGGCAGTTATTTTGGAGATCAACCCCTGCCTCACTGCAACTTCCAGGTAGTTGTAGAGAGCAATAAGGTCTCCCTGTGCCTCTCCTTCTCCTGATTAAGTAACGCAGTTCGCTCAGCTGTTCCTTGTAAGGTCTCTGCTCCAGCTCCTTCATCAGTTTTGTTGCCCTTCTTTGGACATGCTCCAGCACCTCAGTGTCTGTCTTGTAGTGAGGGGCCCAAAACTGAACACAGTGTTTGAGGTGCAGTCTCACCAGTGCTGAGTACTGGGGAATGATCACTTCCCTAGTTCCGCCATCTTCACTCTTCCTGATACAAGCCAGGATGCTGTTTGCCTTCTTCGCCCCTTGGGCATGCTGCCAGCTTATGTTCACCTGACTGTTGACCAACACAAGATGCCCTCAAGATGATCTGCTGCATAACTTTCCCTGACACTGAGGTCAGGCTGACAGGCCTGTAGTTCCCCATCAGATCCTTCTTTTAGATGAGTGTCACAACATAATGCCTTCTGAGGTCATCTGAGACCTGCCCGAGTGGCCAGGACCACTGATAGATGATGGAGAACAGTTTGGTCAGCTCTTCTACTATCTTCAGAATCCTTGGATGGATCCCATGTGGCCCCATAGACTTGTGGGTATCCAAGTGGAGTAGCAGGTCACTGACTAGTTCCCCCTAAATTATGGGGGTGGTTCTTCTGCTCTCTAGAGGTGTCTTCCACCTCTGGGGGCCAAGTACCTTGAGGATAATTGATCTGGGTGTTAAAAACTGAGGCAGAGAAGGCATCACGTACTTCAGCCTTATGCTCATTCTTGGTGGCAGTGTTCCCTGCTGCATCCAACACAGGATAGGTAGTGAATCCCTTATTTTCCTCCCCACCCCACCTTTTTTATTTTTTTTATTTTTTATTAATTATTCTTATTTCCTGAAGTCTCAACAATAGGTCCTTATTCAGTCTTCCCCTCTGGCTCATCTTTAAGCAGGTGGGGACAGCCTGCTCCTGTGCCTTTAAGATTTCCTTCCTGAGGAAAGTCGAGCCTTATGCAAAGAGAGCCTGCAACCACCACATCTCCCACCATTTCATCTCTGTAGGCGAAGAGCAGGTCCATCTCCCGGAAGGTTCTCTTACCAGCTCTGACAGGAAGTTGTCTTCCATATACTCCAGGAACCTCCTAGACTGTTTCCTCTCTGACATATTGTATTTCCAACAAACATCTGGTAGGTTCAAGTCCCCCATGAGAACAAGGGCTGCAGTTGGTAAGACTTTTGCCAGCTGCTTGTAGAATGCCACATCTGTCTCTTCATCCTGTTTGGGTGGTCTATAGCAGACTCCCACCAGGGTATCAGCCATGTTGGCTTTCCTGACTCATAAACATTCAGCTTTTGCAATAACTCTTGGAACTCCATGCAGTTGAAGCACTCCCTAATTCCTCCCTTTCCTGTGACCAAGGAAACTTACAGAGCTGCCATGTTCTTGCTAACTTCTTGGAGAAAGCCTATTCCCATAATGGTTGAAATAGAAAGAATCCTGTTAACAGGGCTGCTCTGGTGTTTCCTCTTTCTCATTAGCATTGATGCAGATTAACATGTGAAACTTGTGTAGTGATGGTTCCTGCTTTTTTTCCTGTTTTGTTCAGTGTTTGGGTGCTGTTTCAGAAACCTTACTTCAGGATGGTTATGCAAATGCATAGTATAGTATAGGTGCAATAGTGCACCTATTTAAAAAGGTAGGAACTAGTGCATCGCAAAGAAAATAAACTGCCACGATGAAAAATGCTTGGAGGAAAGTAGGTTTGCACTCTTTCAGGTGAAAATCCAGAGAGAGTTGGGACAAAAGCTAGTCCTGTTAACTGTTCCCAAATACCTGACAGCACCTCTCTTGTTTCATCAGATTCTGCCCTTTCTATAAAACAGTGGGAATGCTTTCCAATATGATTGCTTTTTACGACATGGCCCGCCGTGCTGTAGAAACTACAGCCCAGAGTGACAATAAGATCACATGGTCTATCATTCGAGAGAATATGAGTGAAATCCTCTACAGGCTCACGTCCATGAAATTCAAGGTATGTTTGTTTGTCAGAAGGGGCTGTCATTGTCTGCCTGCTCTAAGGATGGCCATATGAGAAAAGGGAGCTGGGTTTGAACTGCTTCTTAGGATCTCTTGATTCTTCTGTTAGGCAAAGGCTAAGACTAGGCAGTTAGGCAAAGGTAGTCATCAACCTCCTTAGGTAAAGGTCTATGAACAAAAACTTTTATCAATAATATGAACACATTTAAGAACTGGTTTTAGTTAGTGAGCATAGAAGAAGTTAGAACATCTACAAGGAGCTTTCCTGAAATCTAATTATGTGATGTTGGCTTCAGAGCTGTGGTAATCCCACCTTTACCAGTCTCTTTAGGTTATGTACATTTATGGTAATGGCACAAGCTTCTTGTTCAACTTTTGGGCTTTGTGTAGTGCTTGTGAATTATGGTACATTCTAAGAAGACTATATTAGCAGGTAGAAACTTAAAACCAGGGATACACTAAAAATGAATTGCAGAAGTGTTAATCTAGCAATTGCAAGTAAAAATTAAGGAAAGAAATGGTAAGTTTGCTGGAGCAATATGTAGTGCCCCCAGTGGTTAGCTTTACACATAAGGCAGGTTAACTAGGAAGAGAAACAATTTCATCATAGGCTAAAGAGTGACCAAGCTACTCGGAGCAACTGTGCTGGGTAGTGGCAGCATAATAGAGTACAGTTTTCCTGCTCCTCCTCTTAAAACTTACCCTAAGTATGTCAGCCCAGCAGTTATTTTGCAGAACAGTAACTTCTGATGCTGTCTGATGTTAAAGTAGCTTTTTTAAAAAAATAAAAAAAAAAAATGCAAAGTATGAGGCTCTTTCTCTTAATTAGGCCAATATTGCAAATCTTTCAAGTATCATGAGACAGTTACACTGACATACCTGCACGTTGGTAGTTTAAAGAGTATCCCACTCTTGCAGTGTACTTACTGCATGTTAAGCAGATCCCTGGTATATTCTCAAAGCATCAGGAGCATGACAAGCTACACATACAGTTAGACATGGGAGCTTCTTTGAGAGCTGGTTATGTAGACAGAGGTGAAGTAAAAGGTTTTCAACAAACCGTAGCTACCAGAAGACATCCAGTATAGAGCAGAGTAGTGGACAGCATGACTGAAAACAGGATCTAAAAGATGAATACATGTTAAGTGAAGAAAGCCCCTAATACAGTAATAATTATGAAAGTTTTGTTTTCTGGATATAATATAAAGAAAAGGGCATAGGAATTTAAATGGCCTGACTCTTGTGGTCTATCTGTTTTGGAAGGACAGTGAGGAGGTAGTGCAGTCTAGGCACCTCTCTGTTTCTATGAGGGAAATAGTGAAGAAGTTGATCAGATTTCATAGCTTGACCACTGTTGCTTTTCCCAGGGAAAGCAGAGAGAGAATTATACCTGCTTTGCAGTTAGCAGGGGTGAATCCTAAGGACAAGAAGTTACAGCACTAGCCAAGCAGCATTAAGTAAATGAGTTTTTTTCAAGCCTGATCCGTTCATTTGCTGTGTTGCTTTTCAGGACCCTGTCAAAGACGGTGAAGCAAAAATCAAGGCAGACTATGCTCAGCTGTTTGAGGATATGCAGAATGCATTTCGCAGTCTGGAAGACTAGACTCTGCCTCTCTGACCACTCCAGTTTGTCCTCTGAATTTTTCATCTCAACTCCTCAGCTTCCCTACCTTGCCGGAGTGATGCAACAGTACTTGAGTTAAAATAGTCCTATGTTTCCCTGATCATACTTCTTGTCTTTACAAAACATTCCTTTTAGTTTGTGTTTGGCCTTGCTTCATGTGTCTGAAATGGTGAGTGAAGTGTGAATGAGCCTGGCTGAATGTTGTATGCTTCTAGGGTGGGAAACACTTCACCTTGCCCTCTCTTGGTGATGAGGCTCTTACCTTGAAAAGAAAACAGTTCAGCTGTACTGGCAGAGGAGATATAGGCTTTAATGCAGTCATGCAGTACACTTTGAGCTGGTGAGAGTAAGGGCATTTAGGTCTAGCACTTTTGCTAAGTGACTATCATGACTTAAACTCTCTATTCCTCAACTTTTTTTTTACCATATTTTATGATGTGTGGGTATAAGCAAAAGTAACATAAATTTCTCACTACACTGTCCCTTCCACAACTTCAGGTTGAGGTTGTTGGTGTTATAATGTGGTAGTTCTGGATTATGAACAAGAAGAGACTCACTAGAAGATGAGCATACAAGCAGCCAGTATGCTTCTGTATGCTGCAGAAACAGAATTTTATTTTCCTACTTTATAATTAGATAGGACTCTTGGACTCTGCAACAGCTAAAATGAAAACCATAGCTGCTCAGCTTTCAGCAGACTTTGTTTCCTTCTTTACCTCCAATTTGCCACATAAAATTTCATGTCGGCCACTTTAGTATGTGAAGTTCGTTACAGCTGCTCTATACTACAGGACATAAGAAGCTGTGGTAATTCCCCTTAACGTGGACCAGGAATAAGGTCCTAAATGATGGTGATGATTGTTTACCAATACACTTGCCTTCCTATGTGATGTCCTTTTTCAAAAAGGATGCACGTGCTTAACCCTTCTCCTCTACCATACTAGCATACACAACTTGTCTGGCTGTGGCCACAACATGCCTTCAGTCCTTGTATACAAGGAATGTATGATGCTAAATTGCTGCAGAAGGGGAGGAGAAGACTGAGGAGTACAGAATGGATTTACTTTTCACTTGTCGGTTGTGATACCAGGGGACCTCCTGCACTGTGCTCCAGAAGCACTGTTAGGCACCAGCACCTGTTTTTTGTTGGGAATGTTTATTGGCAAAACTAGTATGAGATGAGGAATAAGCATAGAGCAGCTTTTCTGTCAAACTTTAAGAGCCAGCAATCATCACTGCTGCATAAGGATAGAGATTAAAGGTGTTGGTATCCTACCCAGTCTTTGATTTGACTCTCACTTGTGTTTCAGATGACATTTAATGTTTTTGTCATGCATTCTTTCTTCAGCTTGGTTCCAGCTGACATCTATTAAATTGTTATGGTCATGAAACAGAAACTGTTGTAGATGATACTGTTGTAGTGGCATGGTTACACAAGTGTTAATTCTGCATTGAAGTATTTCCACTGAGCTGCCCGCTTTGAACAGTAATGTTGCAACAGGCTCTCTAAACTCTGGACCACAATCAACTCACTATCAGAAAGAGCTCCATTGAAATGTTAACTTATTGAATATTTTTGGTTCTCTCCATCGAGATGTGACTACTCCAGCTAATATTCTGGTAGTGAATGATTCAGTTTACAGTTCACAAAACTTTCAGTGTATGCTGCTTTAACGATGATCATGTGTGAATGAGTAGTCATCATTAAAGTCCTTGATGGATTTCTCATTGTTCAAACCTTTCACCACTGCACTATGTAGCATTTCATGCTAGAAGACAGATGTTCCTATTTCTTTAAATAGAGAATGTTATAAACTTTACATCTATAAGATAATGCAGTTATAATATTTATTGTGCTGTATCTGACCCTGAAGTGTGACCAGTTCAAACAGGTTTTTTTTTTTTTTTTTTATTGTTTCTGTTTTGTGTCTCAGTTTTCAGTGTTCAGATTCTAATGTTCTGATATTCACTGTGTTTTGCAAGTCTTCCCCCCGACTGCTGGGAGGTAGGATGATAAGAAAGCAGAACCCAGATACCTACTCTACCTTGTATATTTCATAATATATGTTGCTGGAAGTTGTGTTTAAAAAACAAGAAAAAAAGAAAATAAAATGGATTTAAAATAGGTCTCAGCTATCCTATTGTCCTAAGTCAAACTACAGCATGGGAGAAGCAAAGCTTTTAACTTTCTTCGAATCTTTCTTTGTAAGTTTTGAGACTTTTTTTTTAAGGATTTAATAAGGATCTTTTACCTGAGTTACCCCCTTCTTGAACAGCTTACATAGTTCCCTCAGACAGTAAATGGAAGAGTTGTATTAACAGTTATAGATAACAGTTAATAAATGTTCTTGAGGTAGACTTTTAGAATTAATTTTATTGTACTAAAAATATAACTTTTGTTTCACTTGTGGTTCCTATGCCTGGTAATAGTAACATTACAACAATTGTATTTATATCTCCTTCTGCCACTTAACGAAGTTTTAAAGTATTTCCCCAAAAAGTACATAATGCTGTGGCATATAGCTCCTAAAATCCCCATTGAGTATTTTATGTTTTGAATTTCTGTATCAGAAGATTACTGCTGTCCATATCCTGAAACTGACTATAGGCAATATCTCTTTAAAACACAGGTATGCAGCCTTCTGTCAATAGCAGTATATTACCAAGTTCAGCCATTTTGGTATACTGTGTAACGTCCCTTAGAAGGAAGTATTTTGTTATTGTGTTGGTATACACACACACACACACACACACTAAGAGATACAGAGGTAACATAAAGCAGATGTTCGAATAATTCCATTACATTGCAAGAGAGGGAAGTTTGAAATTCAGTCTTGGCAAACAGACTGCCCTCCACTCTGCAGGCAGCAGCATTCTGTGGACATTGAAGAAATCCACTAAGGGAAGCCCTGAGGTCAGACTTTGGCAGCTTTGAAGTTGCAAAGGGGTAATGTTTTTACTTCATCCACTCTGCTTTTGTGGATCTGGAAGGCAGGAGTCACCCAGCGGCCACAAGAACACTGCTCCCCCTGCCAGCTGAAGGAGCCTAGCTTCGACGTGCATTTGGGACACAGGAGCTGCAGGAAAGACAAATGACCCATTCTAAAGCCTGTTCAATACAGTCCAACTTTAAATGTAGTTCTATAGTAACCTTAGCTCAATCACCTCCTTCCTTTTATTGTTGCTACAAGTTAAACAGGCTAACAGCCAAAAAGCTAAAGAGGCATGGTTGGTATCGATCATGCCTTGGAGTATGACAAGCAACTAAGCTGACAGATAGGAAGGCAACTGGTCATACTGTGTGTAGTTCCAGGGCAGTTTAACCATTCTATTAGAGCCTCAGTCATCCTGAGACCACAACAGGTTTTGAGAGTCCCAAAAACTTCAGTAGCAAAAGAAAAGCTGACACAGAAAACCCCACCCAACATTCCTGATAGCCCTCTTGGCCCAACAAGATTACTGACTCTTTTTGCTATAGATTCTCAAATGCTAAATGATTTAACTAGAAGCTGCAACATTGTGTCAGCTAAGGCTGGAAGACCTGGGACATTGTGTATGGGAGCCATCATATCACAGACCCATAAACAGTTCGTTCTGCATTGACAAAACTCATCCAGAAAGCTGAAGTGCTTGCTCCCCTTCACCTGTCCTTCCATGACTCCCAGGAGTATGGGCTCCATCCACTCTACAGGCTCAATGAAGTAAGAGGTACATTTATCACAGCCATGCTTATGAAGCTGAGTTGAATCTGTTATCCTCTTGTGAGCGAAGGCTGTTGGTCCACTTCCTTCGATGTGGGACAAAATGCTGGAACTACGGAATAGAGAGCGTCTGTCCTCCAGGACAGAAGGCAGGGGAAATGAGTATTTATTTATTTTTACTGGGGAAATCAGACTATAATAGATCATGGGGACATGGACCTCTTGGCAGTAAATAAAAGGGATTTTACACTTTAAAAAAAAAATTGATCTAAAAGATCAACATGCACTGATCCAATTTAGGGCTGCTACTTAACAAATGCATAACTTTGGGCTGTTCCACAGTTATATGTCATATATAGTTGTTATATAAAGTGGTTTATATTTTCAGACAAGTCACACCTATAGAAAAAATAAACTGAGCTCATTTTTACAAAAAATATCCCTATACCGAGGGAAGAAGATTTTTCAATTTCATTTTACATGATCCATGAAAGGCAGTTAAAACATAATAAAATAGAATGTCTATAGCAACTTTCAAGCAAGAGCAAGCAACTTCATAGGGCCAAGCAGAATTACAACTGATTATATAATCTAGCATCTTAGGCTCCACAACGGCTGCAAAAGTGCAAAACTGAAGAGAAAAAAAAAAAAAAGGCTTTGTTTCACAGAATATATTTGTCTAATTTCTGTTACACACCATATAGAGACACTATATAGAGACATACAGGGCCTCTAGAAATCATCTAGTCCAACCACACTGTGCAAGAGGGGACACCTAAAGCACATGGCACAGGAATGCATGCAGCCAGGTCTGGAAGATCTCCAGAGTAGATTCTCCACAGTGCTCTGTCATCTTAAGAGTATAGAAGTTTTTCCTCATAGGGAGAGGAAATAGAGATCTCTATCTTTAAGATAATGATATTCCCATAGAGTCACATGGCCTATTTTTTTTCTCTCAAGACTTTACTTCAAAATTACTTTAATGGGGAATATAAAACATTCAAGTACCTGCATTTTCTGCATCTGTAGAGAGCCTCTGTGTTTGAAGTTTGACATATACTGGTTGGATCAGCAGCAAAGACCTCTCGGGGCAACTCTTGAAGCTCTGCAGAAAGAACAGTAACAAGTTGTAAATCAGACATAAACCCGTGATCCACTTATGAGGAACAAGGCAAGCACTGTGCCTTTGCCTTATTACTATTATTACTAATTTTCAGGGAAATGTGGCCCCTTATTATGACTACACACAGCCCTCCTCCAACATGCCAGACACCAGATGTCTTCCTGAAGTACATGCAATTAAAACATTCACATGATATTTGTGAACACTTAGTGACCAAGAACAAAAGTACACAGATAAACAGCAACAATGGTGCAATACAGCACATAGTTCCCAAGATGATCTGAAGTAACTGCAGGAGGCAGGTCCTGAGGTGCCCGGTGCTGTCTACAAGGGCCTAGAGACATGCGGGCTGATCAAAGCAGGCCCAGGGGCATCCCACTAGCCATCCCCAGGCACTAGCCATCCACAGGATGGCTCCTGGAAGTTTATAGCCCACTTTTGGGCACTCACTGAAGTGCCGAATGAGTGGCGAGAGGCAAGGCACCCCTGACACCCCACTCAGTACTGAGCCTTGGCTTAATACTCCTCGCCCGGGCAGCAGTACTCACCGGGATACTTCTCCGTGACCACCTGCAGGCGATACCGCTTGTAAAGGGGGCTGCTCACATCCACGGAGCAGCCCATGGCCTCGTAGAGCTGCAACTGCGCCTCGAAGCCCGAGTTCACCCTGCAGCCGGGGGAGAGCAGGGGGCGAGTGAGGGCCGCGGGAGGAGGCCCGGAGCCCGCGGCTGCCCCCCGCCCCGGGCACCCACCCGACATCGGGTTTGGCGGCCCTAAGGGCGGCGTAGGCCTCTTCCCAGGGCAGCCCCTCGCTCTTCATGAGGTAGGCGGTCGCCACTGCGGCGCTGCGGCTCACCCCGGCGGCACTGCAAGGCAAAGCGGGACTATGAGCGGGCTGAACGAGACCGCACTGGGCTGGACCGGGCGCCGCCGCTCACCAGCACACGAGAGCGGCGCCGCCGGCGGCCCGCGCGGCACCGAGGAAGGCAGCGCAGGCGTCGAAGCGGCTTAGCAGATCGGCGCCAGGTTCGTCCCGCGCCCGCACGTGCATGGCCCGCAGTCCCGCCGGCGGCGGCGGCGCCTCCTCCTCGGCGCCCACCGTGAGCACTGCCACCACCCCTGCCGCCGCCAGCGCCTCAGGCGACGAACAGCACTCAGCACCGCCCACGTACAGTCCCGGCAGCACCGCCACCATCCCGCCGCCCTGCCCGCCCGCCATGATAGCGGGCACGCCGCGAGGGAAGGATGCCGCCTCCAACAGGGCGCGCTTCCGGCGCGGCGGGCGCCGCCGCTCCCAGCATGGCGGCGCTGCGCGGCGGGCGCCGCCGTCCGGGCCCGGCTGGAAGCTTCCGCGGCGGCGCGAGAGGCCGCGGGCGTCGCTGGGAGCCGCGGCGGGAAGGGAGGCGCAGCGGGCCGGGCCAGGCTGCACCGGGAAGCTAAAAGCCATTTTTTAAAAAAATTTTGTATTTCTTTTTAATTATTAAACATATGTTTAGCAAAGGGGCTGGAGAGAGAGCAGTAAACTGGCCATATGGTCCAGTGCTGCTGGCTTCTCTTGTGGTATAACAGGACTCACAGATAGCCTAGTTCTCCTAGTCAGAAAGATCATAAAAGTATGACATGTGGCAGTCTTACACCTACTTGTAATGAACAAATGTTCAAGAACAAATGAAGAAGGCATGTAGCTTCCAATATGCTATTCTTTAAATCTCTTCTAAATTAATCATGTATTTCTGAGGTCTTTTGTGTATTTTGCATTGGCAGTATTTTACTTTGGAGATGAACTATCTAAAAAAGCTTGAAACTCCTCTCAGACTAATGAGTGGGGCTTCTTTTAGATTTTTTAATCTAGTAACTTAGCTGCACAGAATCTGTAGTGTGACCTCCGCTGTGGATCACAGTATGCAAATAGGTGGGAGTTGAGTGCCCTTACCACTGGAAAGCCCAGCACTGAAATATTTTTATTGGGTTTTTGCCATCCTTACACTTCTAAGTAGTAAACAAACAGTATGATAACAAATGGAGGCCAAGAGGAGTTTTCATCTGGAAAACGAGAAGAAGCTAAGCAACACCAGCTTTCATTTTTGTTCGCGAAGTGCTGGCATAGAGATTCATACAGGACAGTAGAGCTTTGAGGAAGTTTCATTTACTGTGCGATACCTGGCTGCTTTGTAGGAGAGTTACTGAGCAGAAGCTTCTACTGAGCCAGGTTTTTCTGCAGGAAATCAGCCCCCCAGGAGAATCTGGGAAATTAACTCAGCTTGCTTCTAAGGTCTATTGCATGACCACAGCCATGTAAGTGGGAGTGAAATTAACATGCAGAATAAAGATAAGAGCAGTTAACTTTAATCTAGACTGAGTCCTCCCATTCAGGACTTAAACTGTGTTTTTTCAGTGTCATAAATTTTGCATTCCTTTAAAACTTTTTCATCATTCATGTTATGGACATGTTTTAACGTTATGGTCACATTAAACCATGTGTAACTGAAAATACTGATGGAGAGAAGCAACAGTCAGAGCTCAAAGATGCCAAAGATGCCAAAGGTGGCTGCTTCTTGAGGGAGCTGATGCTCCCTAGTTGTAATGTGATTACTATGCTCCTCCTGTTCATCCTTACAGATTTCTATATCCGTAGAAATACAGGTGCTGATAGAAAAGAAAGCTGTTACTTCAAAAGGAAAATATATGGTGAGGAATAGCACAGAATCCATGGGGCAGAGCCCATGGGCAGCTCCCTACATAAG
The DNA here is from genome assembly GCF_003342845.1 of Nothoprocta perdicaria. Taxonomy (NCBI): domain Eukaryota; kingdom Metazoa; phylum Chordata; class Aves; order Tinamiformes; family Tinamidae; genus Nothoprocta; species Nothoprocta perdicaria. The sequence continues at coordinate 2,234,123 of NW_020454317.1, read as the reverse complement.
TGCTTCGCATGACTGAGGCTGTACTCCCTAAGCTACTTTACTGATTCTTTGTACTTCCTTTTACAGTGTTTGCCACCTGCATCTTGAGCATATGGTTACATAGCCTGAATTTGCTTACAACTCCCAAAATAGAACATTTTTGTTGTTTTTGTTTGTTTCAGTTTCATTTGCAAACACCACTCCCCAGCCTCCACCTTCCCCCTTCAGCCTTTGTCTTCTCCTATATCACTTAAATTTCTAGTGATTTCTTCTCCTCTGGGTTCCAGGAAACTGTGTGTGACTAATTAAGCTCAGGTGCAAGGAAAAACAAATCAGATGACAGACTGCTGCCCACTCACTCCAGTAAGTGCATTCCATCTCAGCATGCTTTACAGGGGACAGCTGGAACGGAAGAAATCTCAACAACTGTAGTTTCTAACAGAAAAGAAAATGTTGGCCTTCCTTGAGTTTTCCACTATAGAAATTCACAGCATGACTGAATCAGCAAAACAATCTCTTGCTGCAGAAGCAGAGGTGCTGTGAAACCCCTCTGTTGTGCCCCAGTTGAACAGAAGTATTTTTTCCTGTTGGAATTATTTGGTCTGCATACATTGCTATACATTTGAGTAGTTCTGTTCATTCAGGCTTTTAAGCACTTTAAAGTGTGCACATAAGACAGTTGATGAGAGATAGTCTGTAGCTTACAGCCCCAGTTGCCATAAGCAGCACTCTGTAGAACTGTGGAAGGGCCAACAGGTGGGGAGCATCTTAAAAAAGACATTTATGGGAGTCAGTGACTCTGAGTTTCTGTCTCCTCCTCAGATATAAATATACCAGGAGCTTGGGGCTCTCACTTTGCACAGATCTTTCTGGTGATGAGGACTGTATCATTTTTTTCGCTTCTTGGAGAAGTAGCGTCTCTCAACCCTGGTGGGATGAGAATATGATGGGAGCTGAAAACCCCTATGTGGGAGCATCTCCTCCCTTGCAGCAGCATCTTCCAGCTGCTGTTGTGCTTCTAGAAACAATAATCTCTAGTCTGTGAAAGACAACTATTCTTTGCATTAGTGCCCTTTGTAGGTCTATCCTAGGCTTTGCATTTCTATTTTTATCCATATAACAGGAGAAGAATGTCTGCATCTCTTTACAGGAAGCCTGAAAGACTTATAAAGGCTAAGACTGGAGCTTACTTTAGATACTGTGAAGGAGAATTTCACAGTAACCTAATGTGGATGGAACTTTCCCGCTTGCCTTGATGCTCTCAGTATATGCAGACATGCAATTACTCCATATGTCTAACTAAAAAAAGAGAGTTTCCCAACTACAAATTTGATGCTTCATGACAGCTGTTACTAGGATGCATTAATAATTCTACTTTATGACTTTTAACTGTTGTAGTAACCTGGATTTATAATGACACATGATGTTCAGCACCACATCATGTAAGGCAAGTAATATAATACTGCCAGGTGACTGAGCTGACCTACAAAGTTTTATCTCTTTGTCTTCGGCCAAATTTGCTGCCCTGTTTACTGTATTAAATTGAACAGGTTGCACTGTGCTTGTAGAATGGTTACCAGCCTCTATTTTGGCACTTCCTGAACATTTTTTTTCCCTGTCACCTGACCATTCTGTAATACATTTGGTGGACCTTCCTTCCTCATCCTTTCTCTGATACTGTTTAAAGCAGTTCAAGCAAAATGCATTCTGAAGAGGACTATACCACAAGATAGCTACCGGAAGTGGAGGAAGGAACGTATCTTGGAGAAAGTGACGGAATGTGTAGTGTTGCCAGCAGGTTGAGGGAGGGGATCCTGCCCCTCTACTCAGCTCTGGTGAGGCTGCACCTCAAGTACTGTGTGCAGTTCTGGGTGATGTGGAGCTTCTAGAGATGGTCCAGTGGAGAGCCATAAAGATGATGAAGAGAATGGAGCATCTATCATACAAGGAAAGACTGGGTGAGTTGGGCCTGTTTTACCTGGAGAAGAGAAGGTTGAGATGGGTGTTGATACCTCTGATCAACATGTACAAGTACCTGAGGGGATATGCGTGTGCCATGTGCTTTAGGTTTCCCTGCTGGAGTTGGACTAGATGATCTCTAGAGGTCCCTTCCAAACTTAACCATTCTGTGATTCTCTGAATCATAGACAGTAATGAGGTTGTGGGAGAAGGAGAGGATAATACTCCAGGAGGAAAGGGAGACCATGGCTGCTGCATCTCACTGCCTCTCAGTGGTAATATGCCTATTCCACAGTCCTTGAAGGAAGGATAGAGTGCAAAGATTGGGGTCATCTCCTGTAACTTCTATGTAAGTTCTCTATAACTCACAGCATGAAAGTCAATACTGAAGAAACAGAAATAGAAACGTTAAGACTGTAACCTAGAGCTGGTTCTAGGCTCCCCTTGGAGCACTCAGCAGCCACAGCCCTCATGCAATGTCCCACGCTCGCTCATATCTTGTCTTACTGGGGGCTGTGTTTCCATGCCAGCTTAGACACGCAGTGCAGTCACCTACCTCAGAGGCACAGGTGCCTGAATCACAGGTTCTGAGGCAAATGGACTCCATCTCTTAGATACTCATCGCTCAAAGATGCATTCCAGACTGCTCCTGCAAGCTGCGCAGGAGCCTGGCCCAGCAGTCTTTTTGTGGCTCTTGAAAACTCCAGATCCCACTGGCTACTTCTATGGGACTAATGAAAAGTCATTACAAAGAATGAAGGAGGTTTAGCCAGGGGGTTTAACTGCACTAGAAAGAGTACTGCACTGCCACTGAAAAAAAATAGCCAAGGCCTGCAAATATAGGTAAAAAAGAAGGCAGAAAATCTCATGTATTCAGTCTTTAAGACTTAACCAGGATGCCTGTTTTTGTATATATTTCTGTGAAACAAGTGTTTGTAAATGAATAGCATAAAGTAGGAACCTTTTATTAATATTTTAACATCTGCAATATTTGTATATGATGCAGTTTAACCTTTATTAGTCTGTAATGAATATTATAAACAAAATATTTTTCAATGTGTACCTTAATTGCTGTTAGTCCATAAGGCAACAGAAAATACACTATGCAAAATTATTACCATAAGACTGTAACATGAGGCAGAAGTAATGCTGAAGAAATATGCCTGAAGTGGGAGACTGGTTAGTGTGTCAACCTCTCAGTCGGAACTTCTGTTTACTTGTGGCTATGCCTCCTTAATTTCTGTGGTTACTTCTTTCTGAGTTCCCTGTTTTTCTGTCTTGCTTTCGAATCATTGGGGAAAAAAAAAAGGTTGATGTAGACATTCTGGATCCTCATGGCTAGCTCTGTAGTGTCACAATTACATATTTTTTTATTTAGCTACATCTTAAAGCTGTTTTGTTTTATCCCTCTCTTTCCCCACCCCTAAATCATTTAATTTAAATAGCAAGTTCTCTTTTCCTGCCATTTATGCCAACAATGGACTTGCTGGGGAAACAAACAATCCCCCCACCCCGCACAGTTTTTGTTTTGATGGTGAAGCAAGATAAGTTTGTTTCTGCTTCCTTAGAAGAGAGGAGCTGTTCAGTTTCCCCTTTACAAGGTCAATTCTTCCCTGGGTGTGTTCAGGTTTGAATATATCTTTTCTGAGTGTGTATGACCAAACAGTGTTCCAGAGGTGCTTTTTTTTCTTAATGATTTATAAATACTTCTTTATATTTATATTTGTTTGGAAGGAGGATTTCGCCCTTGACGTCCAAATTCAGCGCACCTTCCCGGCCGCCTCCCTGCCCCGCGCCAGGGAGCCCTGCGAGCCGCCGCGGGCGCCGGGAGCCGCCGCGGGCGCAGTCCGCAGGAACTCCCCTTGGCACGGGGCGCCCCGGAACGCCCCGTTCCGGGCTGGGCTCCTCCTGCCGCCGCTATTGGCGCGGGGGAAAGGGGCAGCGGGCAGGGCCTTTACGAGCAGCGCGGGGAGGAGGGGCGTGCGGGCGGCCGTTGCGGTTTCCACTGTCCCCGTCCCGCCTCCTTTAGTGCCCACCGCCTTTAGGGCTCTGCAAGGAGGGGAACAGGGAGGGACAGGGGCTGCCGAGGAGCCGCGCAGTAGCGGCGGTTACTAGCGGTGCCGCCCCGCGTCGCCCGTTAGTCGGCGGCGGTTACCTAGGCGGTTACCTCCGGGGGAGCAGGGCGGAGGGGCGGGGCCGGCAGGAGCGGGCGGGGCCGGCTCGCGGGCGGCGATAAAAGGACCGTTAAGGGGGTGGGGAAGGCGTGCGCGTGCGGCTGGCGCGGTCGGCCCGGGCTGTGCGGCTGAGCTAACCGGTGAGCGGCGCGCGGTCCTTCGTGGCCCCGGCCCGCCCTCGCGGGGATGGGCAGAGCTCTGCGGTGGCCGCCGCGCGGCGCTGCTTGGCGGGGGCCGCGGGTGAGCAGCGAGGCCGGAGCTCTTTCTGGGCACGGGTTTTGGCCCCACGGGAAAGCTGCTCCGGGAGGCAGGTCCGGAGGTGACGGGCCAAGGGTTAGCTGAGCTGGCTTGCCGTGCTGGAGTAGGGGTTGTTAATGAAAGTGCGTTCAAGGTGTACACTCTTGTAAAGGGAGGAAAAAATTGCTTGGAAGTGAGTAATGTGACTCAAAGGAGTAGGTAAGTGAGGGCTTTCTCTCTGGATACAGTAGATATAGTGGATACAGTCTACCCTGTGCCTCAGGGAACAGAACTAATCGTGAAAACATGTATTTAAAAGTTCTGTTAAGTTCTGTTTATTTAGTAGCAGATACGCTCTTTGCTGGGATCATGTACTTAGCATCTGGTTTGTAAGTTAATCTTTCCTTTAGTAGAGTGGATGAGAGGTGCTGCTGTGAGACCACTGGCGTGGAGCATTGCATTTAATTTGGAAATGCGCCTTGAGGGCTTGTATGTAATGTAAATACTGTAAACTCTAATGGTGTAGTGATTGCGAGTTGGTGCTTTTAACTACCTAATGTGCTGACTGAAACTTGCCACTGATAGTACAGCAAAGCCCCCTTGGCTCTTAAGAGAAAGCATTTTTTTAAATGATACTAAGTCTCCCTGTCCTTCAATACACTGACTTAAATTCAACAAGTATGTAATACTGTACTGCAATAGAGTAATATTTGCTGCAGGTACGGTCGTCTAAACTTATTAGGAGTTGACAAATTGTATCTTGTAGGAAAGCAAGCTTTACCAAAGGGTAGTGGTCATGGCAAAGGCTGCTGAAGTTATCCTCTCTTTTTCTGCCTGTGATTTGTGTATTTTACATGCAGCATGAGGCTGCAGTGCTCTTAGTACTGTTGAGAGTCGATAGTAGAAATAGGTAGTCCTTACCTTGCCTGCAAAACTGATTTCTTTTGAATGGATAAACATCTGCAAGTAACGAATCTTTGGTTACTGGAAACTGTTATAAGGCACGACATGGGAGGTATGCAGATGTCCCAAATGCACTGAATTCTTTTTTTTTTCCCTTTTTCTGTCAGAAACTTAACCTTTGCAGAGTATATAAAGCATTTTAGTAATGTGGGGGTGAGAAGTTTCCTAGACTGGCAGTGTCTTGTATTGAACTGTAGCACCTGAAATATCTCCCTAGAAGATGCTGCTGAGGGCAGCAGCACACATTCTGTTTCCTACAGGGAGCAGAGCTAAGTCTGAGGTGGGAAAAGCTGTTTGAGCAGCTCTGTAGTTGCTTGGTGGCCTTAGCTGCTAAGATATCTGCAAAAGAGAAGGAAGGGGGGGAGCACTTTGAAATGGAGTAACTGAGAGCACTTGCTGCTTAAGCCAAATATTGTGGAAGAATTGCACATCCTTCTTTAGTGACCTGCAGGGCTGAAGAGTTTGAAAACACGGTGCTAACCAAACAAAATAAGTTAATGTGCTCAAAGTACTTTTAGGCAACTACCAACAGGCTTGATATATAGCTTCAGAATTGGAAGTTTTGAGTTAGAATCTCTTAGGTTGTCCTGAGCTGATTAATTTATAAATCACAGGTTTGCTTCATTCCTATTGAAGCTGATGTGACTTTTGTTATGAGTGGCAATAATGTGATAGAACAGCTTCTGTTCAAGGATAGAGATTGCTTCATAAGGAACACTTAATCTTATTACATATCCGACTTATGATTTGACTAGCCTCTGTGGAAAAGATGACAAGTCAAAAGAGCTGTTGACAAATTAAAAACTGGAAAAAGGCAGGCATGAAATATGATAGTAGCAGCTCTGTCTTGCTTAAAATACTCGATGCTCTAGGTTAATGTCCAAAATGAAGATGTGGTTGGAATTTGAATAATTCAAACCCCTAATGATAGGCGAGAGTTAATGATCTAAAGTTTGCATAGCTTGTCCTTGGCAACTGTACATGCAGTCCTTCCTAGTACTTGAAGCAGAAGGTGAGGTCCCTATTAGTCTGCAGCTGTCAAAAAGCACCTGGTCACAACAGAAACCTGGAATGCTTAAAAAAGAACAAGTGTATTAATAGTGGCTTGGCTTACATGATTGTAGAACGTATTAAGTACATACTCCAAAAGATAAGCCACTTAAGCACAAGTCAGGGATCAGTTCAACCACAGCAAAGTTACTTAGTCCAGAAGTTTAGAAGAGAAGAGGCTGTGGTGGTCTGATCACTGATGTTTTTAACCTACCAAAGATTAAAATATAAAGCAACTGGAGTAGAATGTGATTGAATGGTTGTATGGTTGTACCTGTTAGCTGACTTTATAGCTGAAACATCATCCAGGATGCTGAAATGCTCTAGTTTATTTGTAGGATCAGGGTAAACTTAGCATTTGAATTTGAAACATCTACTTTTAGTATGGGAAAAAAAAATTGTGTGAGAAGGAAGAAGTGTTTATGGTATGGTAAAAGTGTTTAAGTGGATTAGATGCTTCTAATCTCCAAAATTTACTTTTGAATATCTTCAGGTGCCATGTTAGTTGGGGATAGTTTGGACTTCAAATATAAGAAACAGTTTTAACCCTCAGAAACCCTCAGAAGTGCTCTGTGTTTGCAATTCTCACTGGCTTCAGCGGATATTGTAGATGCCCTTGAAACTTCGGGCAAAGCTAATGTATCATCTTCATTGAGACTTTCATTTTTAAACAAAAGCAAGGCTGCAGAGCTTAAGCTTATCTCAAAAAGACATGACTAAATCCTGTGCAAGCAAAACTAGATAGGAAAAAGGCTTACTGGTGAGAATTAGCTTGTAGAATTTTCTTTCTGATTTTCTATATATGTAGACAGAACTGCAGAACATAGCATGTATATCCAGGAAGCTTAAATATAAGGTCTGACTTGTTTTTTTTCCTCTTCCCTACAGTTTCTTTGGAGAAGAAAAGCCTTATAATGGCAGGCAAAGGAAGTAATACAGACTGCATGTCATGCAGTGTTCTGAACTGGGAGCAGGTCAGCCGCTTGCATGAGACTCTTACAGAGGTGGTTCCAATCCATGGACGAGGTAACTTCCCAACACTGAAGATAACTCTGAAGGACATTGTTCAGACTGTTCGAAGTAGGCTGGGTGAGGCAGGCATTGTGGTACACGATGTCCGTTTGAATGGCTCTGCAGCTGGTCATGTCCTGGTCAAGGATAATGGGCTGGGATGCAAGGACCTGGATCTCATTTTTCAAGTTTCTCTTCCAACTGAGGCAGAGTTTCAGTTAGTTCGAGATGTGGTGTTGCGATCTCTCTTGAATTTCTTACCAGAAGGAGTAAGCAAGCTAAAAATCAGTCCAGTGACACTGAAGGAAGCGTACATCCAGAAGCTAGTGAAAGTGTGCACAGAGTCTGACCGCTGGAGCTTGATATCACTTTCTAACAAGCATGGTAGAAATGTGGAACTGAAGTTTGTAGACTGTATAAGAAGGCAGTTTGAGTTCAGTGTGGACTCCTTCCAGATAATACTAGATTCCCTGCTGTTCTACTATGACTGCTCAGAAAACCCCATGTCAGAGCATTTCCATCCAACTGTTATTGGGGAGAGTATGTATGGAGACTTTGAAGCAGCTTTTGATCACCTCCGGAACAAGCTGATAGCTACCAAAAATCCTGAAGAGATCAGAGGTGGTGGGCTTCTAAAGTATAGTAATCTCTTGGTACGAGACTTCAGGCCCATGGATAAAGATGAGATCAAAACATTAGAGCGCTACATGTGCTCCCGGTTCTTCATTGACTTCCCAGATATTCTGGATCAGCAACGCAAGCTAGAGACCTACCTCCAGAACCACTTCTCCAAAGAAGAGAGGAGCAAATATGACTACCTCATGATTCTGCGCAGGGTGGTGAATGAGAGCACAGTGTGTCTCATGGGACATGAGCGAAGGCAGACTCTCAACTTGATTTCTCTGCTGGCACTCAAAGTACTGGCAGAACAAAACATCATCCCCAATGCTACTAATGTCACCTGCTATTACCAGCCAGCACCTTATGTTAGTGATGTAAACTTCAGCAACTACTATCTTGCAAATGTTCCTGTTCCATATAGCCAGTCCTACCCTACTTGGTTGCCTTGCAACTGAGCATCTCCTTTTCCAGTTCTTGAATGGAAGTTACTAGAAGTAAAGATGATGAATGTACATAGACAAATAATAACTGCTAGTGGGGGGGTGTTCTAATGGAAATATAGAAGTTGCTTTGGACTGAATTTCCTGGTATGTAGTAGGACTATGCAACCAGGTAACCTGGTAAGAGCCTTTCAGTATGCTTCTGCAAATGCCAAGAAACCTTCTTGCCTCTTCATTGAGAAAAGAGAACCAGCAGTTGAATGTTAGAGGAGCAGTTATAAAACTTGGTACTGATCCTGGAAACAGCTATAAAATGATCAGCACGTGAACGATGTTAGTTAACAGGAGATAAATTAAAATGCCTTGTGCAGAAAAGATGACTATCTTGGAATAGTTAAAATAAAAAACCTCTGCTCTGTTACTCAATCTCTATTTTTATAACTTCTCAGTTTAAGTTGTCCAACTTGCTGTTGAAAAAATCATGTAAAAAATCACGTAAAATCATGTGGGCCAGCCTGACATACCTGGGTTGTTTGTGGTGTTTTTTCTTCTGGTTGTATAGTGCTAGTACCTGTATGCATGCTGCCTGTCTTTTTTTTTTTTTTTGAGGGTCTCAAGATTGTTTCCTGTAGTGCATGGGGATATACGGAGCAGCCTCAAGTTCAAGATTATTTTCTTGGAAGTTGAAGATGTAAAGCACAAGCTGACTTAAAGTAACTTAAGGTTTTGGGTACAAAAGCTTCTCAAAACATGCACCACTGCATGATCTACAATATTCACTCATCGGCAAATCCTTGAAACAAAGAGTTGAAGCCTTAAATAAAATTGGAAGCACTGTTTGAATGGTTGAGGTGGAAAATAATATTACAGACAGGTTCAAGATAAGGCCTTTGGCTGCTTTTTAAAACTACTGGCACAGTTGGAACATAGTTCGTCTCTTACACTGAAGCTGAACTTTCATTCTCACAGGTTCACATCAAGCAAAAAGAAACCACTGTTAGTTGTAGGATAATGTGCACTCCTGCCATGCTATAAGCTTCCAAAAGTGCCTTCTAGAGTGAGTTTATTCTCGTACAACTTCAGGCAGGTCCTGAAGGCTTGCCTCTCTGCCACTTAAAGGTTAAGCTTACTGGTTTATCACTATCAGTTGGTTTCTGTATGAAAAGTTTTTTTGAGGCTAAAATCAATTTTTTTCTCAGGTGATCTTAACCCTCACCTGAAAAAAGTTTAAAACCCTAAGTGGGGCTCTACACATGCAGTATGTGACAAAAGTCTACTCCTATTTTTCAGAAGAGCCTCTGAAAGTGGGTGTGTTTTGAAGTATTGATAGCTTACATCAAAAGATAGATGCCAAGCTTTCTACTTTGAAATTTGTGCAATGTAAGGATGGTCAAAATTTTCCCACTTCTGTATATAGCTATAATAGAAACTGGGTGGCATGTTGATAGAAATTATTTCATTGTCTTGCAATAGTAAAATACAAGTGACTGAGTTTCCTTTGCTTAGCCAGAGAAATAGAGCAGAAGAGCAGATTTTTAGAGCTACTTAATATGTGCTGGTATAGTACTTAACAGTATAGATTTGCTAATCCCTTTTTATGACTTGGCTTTTAGCTGTCTTTGTTAGCTTGTGAAGCTAAAGTGCTGGGAGAAATAAAAGATTTAAACTTAAAGGTAAGGCAGAAAGTGAAACCCAATTTATAGTTGCTATTGGAACTGGAAAGTAGTAGGTTGCCAGTACAGCAACCTGGCAAGGTTGAATGAGCACCTGTTTCAGGTAGGACCAAATATTTCTGGTAGGTTGTGAACACTTTCACTGTTCATAACTAATCTCTAAAGTCTGCTTCAATAGAACAGTGAAGCTACTAGTTTGTTCAAATGCCATTTAGGCTAGAAAAGCAAGAGTATAACCTAGAAAAATGTAACCAACTATGCTTCAGGGAACTTTCTGAACAGTTTTGTAAGTAGCTACAGTAGTGTATAGGAAAAGAACTTGATGCCTTCTGACTTTTGTGAAAGACTTCCTGTAGTCAGTGATGCCTAAATACTTAAATTTGAAAGTAAACAAAGTCCCTTTAATGCTGTCTTAGACTTGATATAAGCTGTAGACAAGGTACTTTCATCTGAGAGTGATTCTTTGGAAGTCTTTCTTTCTTTTCAAAGCTGGCCTGCTGCCGGTGTTGTCAGTGTGTGTCAAAGTTGGTGCAGCCCTATCGCCTAGATATAAACCTATACAGGAATAGTTGCAGGTGATACTTCGTTTAGTATAGAGTATCCTTAGAAAGGAAAGTGTTCATTGGTCTAAGATTTTTTGTAATGATGACTTCCTAAATAGGTATTTTCAGGGCTGACCGAAGCTATACCCTTTATAGATATAAGCTGCTACTTAGAGGAACATGTTTGATTAGTATCAAATGGCTCAAATATGCAGCTGTTTTGTGGGGTCTCATGGCTGATCATTAGAAAGTGGTTCTATGTATCAGCTCATGTGGAAGAAGTGATCAGCTGCTTAAGAATTCCTCCTAAGCTTAAAACAAGCTATTTTTTTTGCTCACCTTGTATGCCTTGCCTGCTGAACATCAAGTCAAATGCATGTGTTGGAAAAGGAAGTGCTTAGGCTCTCAGATTCCTGCTGAGATAGCTTGAATTCTCCACAGTGCTTTCTTCAACAGCTAATACAATAGCTTCTGCTCCTGTTATTAATTTGTTGCTGAGGATTCCATGGAAACTTTGTTGAATGGTTACTTTCTCTGGACAGCTGACTTACTGAGCTCTAAAGTTTGAGGACTGCTTTATTCCCTGTCCTTTGCTTAAGTTACTCCAGTGTAGAATTATTGAAGGTTTTTAGTCTGGATGCTAAATATTAAAGTCTTGGATGGTTAAACTTTAGCTTGAAGTTACATATTACCTATTGTCTTGGCACTGGCCCAGGAGGGATTGCTGGTACAACGTTCTGTATCACTGCCTTCAGAACAATTCTGGCCTAGCAGTTTAGTTAGGGCTGTCATACTAAGTGACTTTGTGTCCCTCTGCTGCCAACAGTTTGTCCTTTGTTTTAAGCTGTCTTGGCAATACGATGTTGCAAGTGTCAGTGGCTTATCTAATGTGTGCTAGCTGGTTTGAGCTTACGGTGACCCCTTTAGCAGGGAGCAACATTGAAGTACCAAGGCAGGTTAGAGCAATGACCCTGGCCAAAATGTAGACTGCTTACTTGATTCTATCTCCCTTTACTGCTTAAGGATGTCCCTGCAAACCTGCTCTATGCTGTTGTACATTTCAGTATCAAGTGGAGGTTAAAGAGACTGTTAGGCTTCTGACTATCCTAATACATTCTAACTGAGCAGTGGTAGTAAAATCAATACTTGAGTGTGAGTTTTGTATTGGTTTATTTCTTCTTAGGGCTAGGCTTCTAGTTAAGTAGACTGCATAGTTTAAAATAAAATAGTCCTGTAAGTTCTATTGGTTTAAGTTGGTCTGAGGTTAAGCAGGTGTTGTCAATATTTATTCTGAACTCCCCCTTTCAATTTATAATTTGAGATGATCTACCCACTAGAAGTGAAAATTTATTCCTCGAAGGTGCTTCTAAGGAGGCTAGTAATAAACTAGACTTATAGTCACTTGATTGAAATCCCTATGCTGATCTATGAGTATCTGAAAAGCTGTATAGTAAAGCATGTTTAGCTCAACTTGTGTTATTGCTTTTGTTCTCAGGTTGTTCAGTCTTGAAGCTAAGCATTTGGTATATCTTGTACCTAGGCTTCATGGATTTCTGCTGATCACTAGAGTACCTACTTATGTTGTTTGTTATCTCTGCTTATGAATGTATATTATGAGTGCTTGGAAAAAGTTATCAGAGCACTTGGACACATTGCTTCAATTCAATTGTCTGTATTGAGAGTTCTTATTGAATATTATTCTTGCTAAATAACTCACAATCAGGGTGTCGTAATTCTGGGGTAGAGAATAAGCAATAAATTGGCAGTCATCACTGGCAAATCAGTCTGATCTGGGCATCAGGAGAACCAAATGGCTAGTAACATTTTCTGCTTTTGGCATCTAAGTCTTACTCAACCAACACTGATTAAACAGTGAAGTATATATATTTAGTGTGCTCTTTAATTTGAATAACACAAGTTAAAGGAAGGAGGCTGGGTTATAGAGGCTTTGGTGGTGGGAACAAGGATTGCAATACTTCACTTTTGATGGAAGAGGAAAAAAAACTCAAATGTCTAGTTTGGGCTTGTCTTTCTGATTAAAGCTGTACTTTGTGTTGAAGTTTAGAAGTACTTTTTACATTTACTTTTTTTAACAGTTAAAATAGCTACTTGGAAAAAATCTATCTTGTACTTCTGGAAAAAATGTTTTTTTTTTTTTTTGAAGCTGGCAGAACAACTAGCTAAAAGTATTTGAATTTGCAGTAAGCCCAAATGTGAGATTGGTCACAATATCTTTACTACTACTTTGCCACTGTAGTGTTCACCTGTCATTCTTGGAAACTGGGTTTTGGACCTTAATTCTGAAATTCTTGTACAAATAAAGTTATGCTGAACACTACTTGCCTCAGTTTTTTTGGACTGAAATAGAGGTGACTAGGAATATCTGGAGCTTATTGAGCAGGGTGTGTAAATACACTAGAAAAGATGACATTGTTTGGTACTTCTGGGATGAACAGTAGTGTTTGGCTGTGGATATTACTCAGATTCTTTTCCTCAAATGTACCCATTTGCTGCTTTACTGACAAAGATAGTCAGGGGAGCCAGGGGAGATGTGTTCCTTATTTAACCTAAATTATATCTGTCTTTAAATTATAGTAACAATTTCTAGAGAAAGATTTGCCCTCTGACTAGCTGACTTTAAAACAGATGGAGACACATTCCTAGGCCTGTTAGACCTAAGTGTCTTAGGTGAGCTAGAGACTCCCAGAAAGCTCTGTAATGACTTTCAGATTATGCTACTGTCAGTCAGTGGCTATAGAGGCCGATGTGTACCGCAAGTCATGCCCTAGGCTGGTGAGAAACTGGAAGTTGGACACCGTTCTTTAAGCTACTTATAAGTTGAAGTTTGCTGGCGTTTTGTGTTGCAAAAGCTGGTGCTTCAAAAATGGCTGCTGAGATGTATTTGGAGGCGGGGGGGAAGGCAGGTAAGCAGGTAAAAGCTAAATAAAAAGCTAGGGATATGTGGAGGGGTCTCTTTGCTGCTCTTCGTGCTGTAACATCAGTAAATAAACTACAAAAGTATGCATGCTTCTGATCCTTTCCACATCTCAGAGAAAAAAATCTCTATACTCCTAAGTAAGACTAGAGGAAAATCCAGTCTTCAGGCCCTTGTATTACTTGCAGTGAAAGCTGCTGCAGAGATTCATAGAGGTAGGGTGATATCATGGAGGTGGATGATGAGGCTTGCAGTGCCTTTTCACAATGTAATTGCTTCTTTCAGACCTCAGTGAACTCATAAAAGGGCACAGCAAAACATGGCCAATAGAAACACGCTGTTCACTGAGCTTCCTTTACCTCAGCTCTTTTATCTTTTCCCAAAACTTTTGGAAGTAATTGAGGGAAGATCCTTGAATTTCTAGAATAGCAGGCTGAGTTGTAGAGTAAGAAAACAATAAAAGGTGAAAAATGCCCTAGTCAACAGGCAGAATGCAAGACTTTAGCTCTCTTTCCTAAAGAAAAAGCTCTCTTTTCTAAATAAAAAGAATTGTGAGACTAACTAGAGAAGTAAAATCATCTAGGTGTTGCTGATGTAACTTCAGTGAAAATGTAGTTGTGTTGTGGGTTTAGAATATAAATTTCTAATATTTAGAAATCTATGCTGTATAATACTGTTTTCAGAGATAGACAAATGGTACTCTAAACTGTTACCACTGAGCTGCACTTTTATTCCTTTCTGTGTTGGTGGTTCCTGTGGTTCCTGTCACTCAATTCTCCTTTTGAACTTGTGTTGCTTTTCATATTTTTCAGAGTATTTAATGTACGATTAAAGAGGTGGGTTATAACAGTATAAAAGTGGAAAAAAGAACAGGCTTTATTTGTATGCCTACTTATTTTAAGTATTATTTGTTCAACATTTGTTTAGTATATTAACACACTGAATACATGTAGCAACTGTTTCCAGCAGCGGAATGGGGTTTGTATTTACCCAGTGCTTGACAAGACAGGCCAAAGGATGTAGCATGCTTTTTGGCTGTTTGTGTAGACATACTAGTCATGTTTTGCTGGAGTAACAATGCCATAATTCCTTCAGTGTTGGCCCAGTGAGGAAAAGATGAGCTCTGGGTCCTATAGCCAGGACTGCCTGATGAAGGGATTAGTTAGCCTGCCAAGCCTCACTTATTTTCCTAATAGGAAGAAGTTGAGTCATGATGCTGGAAAAACTGTGTCTTGCCAGAAACTCTGTGCAGAGCAGCTGCTAGATCCTAGACTGGTGCCTAGTTTCTGTAAATTAAGGGCAGTTATACTACTACAATGTTACCATATTTTCTGCCAGCTGAGTTTAGTAAGTAGCAGGACCTGTTTTTTATGTTGGCTGTTCCAGCAAGAGTCTTTGGTGCTGCAGGAGGGCTGTGTCTATGCTCCCTAGCTGCTTGGTGATGCAGGAAGCACAGTCTCACAGAGTTCAGTGAGATGGGATACCAGGAAGTCTGCCAGTCTACTCTTTTTTTTTTTTTTTTTTTGAATGTTTTTGACACTGAAAAACTTTACAAGGTCTCTGGATACTTCAAGAGACTCCAGACAAATGTCCAAGCCCTCAGTTATTTTGGGGGAATGATTTTTGTCTATGCATTTGCAGCAATTAAACTACAATTTGGTGCTTCAGAGATAGTGTCACCATTGGAAAATACCCTTGGTGATGCTGTTTGGCTTACTGTAGTATATGTTTCAGCATGCTAATGCTGTAAATAGGCAGTTCCTGTGTTCTTATACCCAGAAACACTGGTAAATCTAACACACCTACTCTTTGAAAGTGGTCTGCTGCAGAAAACAATGAAACTTTTCCTGCCAAGAGATTACGACAATTATACTTTGAGCAGAGGAAAAATTCTCTCTCCTTCAAGAAAATGGTTGAAACTTAAGATTTCTGATTCAGGAAACTATCAGTGTTATCTCCATGCAGTAAGGGAAGGTTCCTGACCAGACTGGGTGGGAGGCAAGTGAATTGCCTCATGAATTGGTTTCTTTGATGCTAGAACCAAAAGAATATACAAATCCTGCCACTATAATACCTCCTTTCTCTATTGGCTCTGTTTCTCATTTGATTAAATTATTCTGCAAATTATATTACAGTACACTTTATGGACAATTATTGACTTGCCTTAAAGGTGCTTGGGAATGACAGTTCATGTACTTTGAGGATGTGTTGGAATATTTGGTTTTGGTCATTATTGAGAAATTTGGATTTATTTCAATGTTTGCTATTCAACTTCAAATTGTAGACTGCTACATTCTTATCAGCAAGGCTAGAAAATGCCAAATGGTCTCATGTTATCTACTAAGCTGTTAAATTCTTGGATGAGCTGTGAAAAATGAGCTCATGAAGCCTTGTGTGTTGGATTCAGAAGCTGGAGGATATATATAGATATATAGATATATTTTTCTCCTTTCCAAACTTTGTTGTTTCTGCTTAAACAAGCTCCAGGTGCTAGCTTAGTGTTCTGCCTACCATTCATAGAATACTTAAGATTGGAAGGAACTTTTAAAGATCATCTAGTCCAATCCCCCTGCACATGCAGTCACCTAGGGCATGCAGGATTCCATCCAAACGGGTTTGGGAGATCTCCAGAGAAGGAGATTCCACAACCTCTCTTGGCAACCTCTTCCTGTGTGACCCTCATTCTCTATCACCCTCGTGGTTAAGAATTTTTTCCTTAAGTTCCTGTGGGACTTTTGATGCTTCAGTTTATGGCTGTTTTCTCTTGTCCTATTGTTGGCCAACACTGAAAAGAGGCCAGTCCCACCCTCCTCACTCCTTCCCTTAAGGTATTTATATACACTGATCAAGTCCCCTCTCGGCCTTCTCAAGGCTGAACAGGCCCAGCTCTCTCAGCCTTTCCTCATAGGGCAGAAGCTCCAGGCCCCTGATCCTTGTAACCCTGTGCTGGACTCTCCAGCAGTTCTACATCCCTCTTGTATTGAGGAGCCTAGAGCTGGACGTGGTACTTCAGATGTGGCCTCACCAGGGCTGATGAGAGCGGGGAGGACCACCACCTTTCTCCTGCTGTAGACACTTCTCTTAATGCACCCCAGGATGCCACTGGCCTTCCTGGCCATGAGGGTACCCTGCTGCCTCATGGTCAACTTGTCATATACCATGACGCCCAGGTTCTTCTCTGCAGAGCTACTCTTCAGAATGTCAGTCCCCAACTTGTACTGGTGTCTAGGGTTATTCCTCCCCAGCTGCAGGACCTTGCACTTTATAAGGTTTCTCTCTGCCCAATTGTCCAGTCTGTCCAGGTCCCTCTGGATGGCAGCACAGCGTATCAGTTACTCCTCCCAGGTTGGTATCATCAGGAAGCTTGCTGAGGTGGCACTCTGTCCCTTCATCCACGTCATTGATAAATAAATTGAACAGGACCAGACCGAGGACTGATGTCTGGGCGATACTGCTAACTCCAGGCCTCCAACTAGACTCCATGCCCCTGATCACCACACTCTGACCTCTGCCATCCAGACAGTTCTCTATCTATTCACCATCCATCCATTTAACCCACACTTCCGGAGCTTGCCCAGGAGGTTGCTGTGAGGGATGATGTCAAAAGACTCGCTGAAGTCCAGATAGATGACATCTACTCTTACCTCATCTATCCAGCTAGTCATTCCATCATAGAAGGCTGTTAGGTTCATTAAACATGATTTGCCCTTGATGAATCTATGCTAACTACTCCTGAGCACCTTCTTGTCCTCCATGTGCTTGGAGACAACAGCCAGGATGAGCTGTTCCATTGCTTTTCCAGGGATGGAGGTGAGACTGACTGGCCTATATTTGCCTGGGTCCTCTTTCTTGCCCTTTTTGAAGACTGGCATGTCATTGGCTTTCTTCCAGTGCTCAGGCCCCTCCCCTGTTCTCCAGGACCTTTCCAAGATGATGGAGAGCAGCTTAGCAATATCCACGAGCTCACACAGCACTCTTGGGTGCATCCCATCACGGCCCATGGATTTGTGGGTGTCAAGTTTCCCTAAGTGCTCTCTAACCCAATCTTCCTCTACACTGGGCAAGTCTTCCTTTCTCCTGGCTTCTTCTCTTATCTCTTATTCATTTTCTTATTCTCACTGTCATTCATTAAAAAATAACTCTATGCTGACTTCTATGCACATCCAGACTGCACTAGCCCTTTTTTGCCACAGTGTTGTGGAAGACTGAGTGCTCATGCTGGGACTATGTTATTTTCAGTGATTTCAAAGTCCATCTGCAGCTTTTCAAGGCAGCATCTCGCATTTGGTATTAACAGCATCTGTGTTCCTTTAATAAACTTTGTCTGAATCCTGTGGTTAAATAATCACCGCATAGGTGGACAGAACGTAACTTGTTTTCTTTGTCATGTACTACTGTGACAGCTTTTGTGTTGCACAGTGCCTAAAAATGACAAAAGAATTTGCCAGTACTAGAGGTGCTGTTGTGTACTGAAAAGTACCTTGACAATCATTGCCCATTTATTGTGGGTACCTTGAAACCTGCCGGTACTTTAAAATCAGTATCAGCACAAAGTCCACAAATGTTCTGGTTGCAGGTTACTTGGGGAGAAGTGCTTTTATTATTGTTATTGTTATTTTCTCTCTCTCTTTCCTTCTTTCAATATTTCCCCCTTAGCAAATACAAAGTGCAAGCAGGAAAAAACAGCTTGTATTTGTCACTGTCTTTAACACCAGTTCCTTAGTACTTTCCTCTGTGCCTTTGACCTAAAATAATGAAGTGACAAATACTGCTGTGACATGAGTTAACAAGACAACTGAACTGAAGAGCTCCATATTTCTGCTCTTGACATTGCATCTGTTAGCCTTCACTAATCTGTTTGTTCTGCTAGTTGTAGCGGATTCTTCAAATATGCAGTGCTGAATACCTGCCAGGTCTGGTCAGTTTTATAGACCTCCTTCTTTTTATAGACCTGCACCCCCTTCTACACTTTCTCCTTCCAGGCAGCTTGTAAGTCGCTTTTGTGAGGGTAATATGCTATCACTCCTATTGTGCAAATTCCCTGTGACACCAGAGGGAGTTCACCAGATAGTATGACAGATTTGTTAACAGTCTGGCAGATCTGTGCAACAACAGCTCCTTTGTTACAGTCTGTCTTGCTCTCAAGCTGCATTAGAATATATTTCTGCAGCTCTTCTTTAAATTGGTAGAAGTGGGTCACCAAGGCAGCACTTAGCCTTTGGAGTCAGATTTATAGAATTATTCCAGAGAAACATGCCTGTTAAAAATGGTGTCTGTTTTGGCCTAGAGGAGGCTTTGAACATGGAGTAACATTCCAGCTAGGTATGCACACACTTCAAATCGGTAGTTACCCTTCTCCCTTACAGCCTCTCTGAGACACAAGCATTCCTCTTTACTACCATTTCGCCAAAATGCACCCTGAAGAGGGGAATCTGTATGGTCAAGTAACATACGGTGCTGCTAACAGGGCTAGGAGTACAGAAGCCATGGATCAGGAAAGTGGTACTTTTAGAAGAAGAGGATACAGGTGTTAGAAGAAGAGGCTGCAGGTATCTTTTCAAAGGCACATCCTACTTTTAAATTTCAAATATCAAGATTTGAAATATCTTGATTCAAATATCAAATGCCAACAGAACTTGCAGGGAGCTGTTACTATCATCAAGGAGTGTCTGTTAGAAAATTTATGTTATTTATAGCTACTTGGAATAAACAAAAGCAGCTACTTTTACTTCAAAAATGTCTGATTAGTGAATTTTCTTATCACTAACCAAGAAGAGAATAACAATGAAAGGGGCTACACTTCATCTCTAGGATTCTTTGGCAGACTTGTAGTATTACACACTCTTAATGAGCTGGTGATGAATGTCTATTAGTGGCAAGACCTCCAAATCACAAGCTTAATAAAATCAAATGACATTTTTATAATTTGCCACTGGCATTTGTACCAGTCCTTACTTGAATAGCTTGGTGTAAATTTAAACCAGAAAATTATTTAAGCTTAGTTTCTTGATGGTGATTGTTCCTGAGGATATTTCAGGCCTCTTTGATAAATTACAACCATTTCATCTGTGAAAGGGACCATCTCAAATTAAGCATTTCAGGGCTACAATTTTAATATTTGAAAAACCGGCTGTGGTTTAAATGGTAGTGGCTCACTTTAAAACAGCCTTAATTAAATGACTGTATTTTCTCAATGTGCTTTTAAAAATAATAGAAGAGGACTGAGAAGGCTAAAGAAAGAAATGTCAAGTTCAGATATTTAGAACTGTCTAAGTGATAATGGCAGGTATTGCCAGAGGTACTGAGGAGAGCAATTCTGCACACAGTTTCAAAGAGGACTCTGTACTATGCTCACCTGGGTGCATAGTAATGCTGGACCTTGAATCTCCTGCCATATTCACACCTTTAATGATATGAATTAGACATAAAGTTGAATCTTGCCTCCATTTTTTCCTTCCTTTTGCTAACCAAATTCCGTAGTAGCATAGCATACCTTTTTTTTCCCCAGAAATTTAGTTTCCTTTATTTCCATACTTATGGATTCTTGGAAATCCAGAAATGCCAAGAGCACCATCAAATTACCCATATTTTGACTAAATCTTAATTTTTACAGCAAAGGATAGCAGTTAGAGGACTGAAGCACTTAGAAAGTAAGGTGTAGATGTAAATGATGAATAATTTATTTGAACTAACTTTAAAAATACTTTCATTACAAACCACAGAACTCTATTCCTGAAAATCATTGTAAAGAACCAAAATTTTACTTTAATTGATAAGTACCCATTTTAATTCTGCTTCAGATAGGTCCCAGTTGCAGTCTGGCTCCCAGATACTACCTGGACTTCCTGTAGTATATGATAAGGATGATAAAATGTAGGTATGACTCTTTTTTAAGCTAATACTTTGCTACATATTCTCAAAAGTAAAGACAAGTTTTGTTTTATAAAATGGTGATGAAATACTGAATGGGCTCACAAGAGGATTTTTCTTTCATGAAAGAGCATTTATAAAATATATTTTCTAGAAAAAAAAAAAAATTGGAATAAGTGGAGGAACTTATTTTGGCTCAGGGTTCCCAATTTGAAGTCACCTGAAATAGGCTGCTTACAGCATTTCATGCAGCAGGTGTCCTGAACCCATGTGATACCTGTGAGAACAGGCTGCCTGTGGTGCTGATGTAGGACCTGTCTTGTAGTGCATTTCACTCTTTGACACTTTGAGTTGAGGATTGCTGTGTGTTCCCAGTTTAGCCCCCAGCAATACTTACACCATTGCTTCTTCAAGGGGCTATGGAGGCACGCACTGACTGTAGTCAATACTGTGTGGGAATATAAAGCCTGGGGAAGAGAAAAGCTGTTGTTCATAGCATCAGAGATACTAGGAAAAGGAGCAAGTGGTGTTTTTTGTGCAGACACTGCTTATTTGGAATACAGCTGCGAGACCTTCTCTCAGGAGAGTCAGTGTTTAGTTGGTAAACCTGTTCTGACAAGCCGTGGCACAGTATGAAGTCACTGTGCTCAAAAAACATGATTTTTCTCCAGTGACATAAGGAAATCCTGGAGTGACTGGATGAGATAGCTGCACTACAGGCATCTAAAAGCAGGCAGATAGAGTTTCATTCCAAATGGCCCGAAATCAGATAAAAATATCAGAAGCTTTTTCCATATTTCTTGTGATTCTGTGTTTGTGTGATAATTGTGCACATAGGGTTGCTCAAGTTTAAGTCTCCATCCCTTGTCAATCTGGGTGTTAGGAACTCTCTCAGTCAAAGAAGGTTTTCCTACAGGGAGGTAAAGACTTTGTACTGTCTGTATTACCTTCACCCTTCCCTATGTTCAGTGACCTATTTGTCTCTTCTCTTGTTTTTCTCCTTCTTTTGTGCATGTTTCTGAAAGCCCTGCTGTGATGACAGGGCAAAGTCTGAGTCTTTGAGTCAAAGACCAGAGCATTGTCAGAGGAGGAAGATTCATATCTTTCAAGTATTTTAACCTATCATTTTCTTCAAGTATCTTTGTTCCACACTTGGGTGATGTCATTGTCAGCCCCTTGGATTTCAAGTACTTTCATATTTTTGAGCTAGACAAAATGACACCATCAAAAGTCCTCAAGAGAAAGCCACTTGGGCCAGAGAAGTGACTAATGACTATGAAAACAAGACCAGTTCAGCTGGTAGGAGCTCAGGAGTATGGAAGCTGAACTGGCAAGTGATGTACCAAGAGGTATGTGAAACAGAATGCTCTTGCTAGTGATCTAATATGGTGCAGTATATTTATAAAAGGCTAATATCTCAGCAGGAGGAAAATCTGAGTTAAAACTGACAGGAAGAAAGCTTTGTGGAGAAAAATATGTATTTAAAAGGGGAAAATTTCTAAAAACTATGTATTAGATAACTGAAGGGGTATATTTCCACATTTAAGTGAGAGGATTCCTTTAGCTGAAGGTTCTCATAGTTCAGGGGTGAAGGCAGCACTTAGAAGCAGAAACGAGGGATATCAAACATGGGGGGAAAGGCTAATAACAGGTGACATTTGTATAAGATAGATTTTCTGAAATACAAAAAACTGTAAAGAGGGACACTGAAAGCATTAAACCACATTGATACATTTTTCTTAGGCGTAATAGGAAGGTTGGTTTTTGCAGCAAAACTAATTGTGCAATGGAATATGCTTGTTTATTATTTGGAGATAAACCATTTTTTAAACACTTCCATCTTCTTGAATCTTTATTAATTTTCTGATGAATATTGGTAAAGAATGTTGGTTCTGCTTTGATGACAAAATATTCAAGCTCATTAGCAATAGGGCAAAATGACTGGAAAACAGACGCTTGGGTTAGGAGTTGTCTGAGGAGCATTCTCGTCTCCTGATGTTAATATCAGATCTTGGACTACTGGGTATATCCCAAAAGAGTGAAAGGCTGGAGCTTCTGTTCCAATATTTTAACAGAAGTCCTTAGGAAGTATCACAGAGATCCTCATTTCTGACTCAGGCTCTCCAGGTTAGAACAAGGGATGCCCTGCTCTAACATGTGAGAATGGTCCTAGCATGTGAAATGGGTATGGGACTTTTTCCAACAAGTTTTTAAAGAGAACACAAGGTAAGGTCCAGTGGGAAGCACTAAGCTGACATTAAAAGACAGAGCTGGAAAGATTTCCCTTTTCTTTCTTGCCAGAGGCTTCTGTGTGGTACTGTTGTGCCTGAGGGTAGGGCCAGTGAGGTTCTGGTGTCACTGCAGAACAGTGAGTCATACAGGTTCAGACCAGCAGCTGCAGATATCAATGGTTTTTTTTTTTTTTTTTTTTTTTTTTTTGTGTGTGTGTGTGTGTGTGTGTGTGTTTCTGCAACTACAGTGCAACAGAGAGCACTCCTTACTTGCTAGAGTCACACATAAGATGATCTGGAAGTGAGTTAGGAGAGATGATACGAAACAGATCATTTCATGTTATGGCACCTGCAGCCCAATTGCAAGTGTTCTATCTCCAGTCCTTGCCCAAAGATATGAAAGCCCCCATCCAACCCCCTTTGACACTCCAGAACAATCCAGTATGTCCACCCAGAAGCTGGGATCATGCATAGCTCTGACATGAGTGGGAACCCTACTGTCCAGTTATGAGCACCCTTCCATAGTCTTCCTTGGCCGTAGGTATCCATCCACAGTCCATCCACACTACTCCATTCTGCTTAGTAGCAGCGATTATGATGCACCCAACAGCACGCCAGCTTCACTATGCCTAGTAACTGCTACAGTGGCACCTCTACTGTGTAAGACAACTTTTTCCCTCCTTAAAACTATTGTCAAGGCCACAGATTTTCACAGAGTCAAAAATGATTTTACCCTAGGAGTCCTTTAGTGGGACCTGCATGCCAAAAGCTATCCTGATGGACACTGTAGAACCAAAGTCCTGATGGACCCTCCTGAATGAACAGAGGACATCTGAGTGTCTCAGACTCAGATGTATATTGTTGGTGGCCAAATTTACACATGCAAATTGTGCTGCAATATTTGTCGCCCATTCCAGTTTTGAATGTGGCTGGTGTAGTCTGTATAGTTTGACCAAGTTAGTTGCATGCCTAAAGTAAGAAGTCTTCCTTTATGACAGTAGGACAAGCTGATTGTATGGTCTTTTTGCTTCCTACCCAACAGTAAATAAAACCAAAAAAAGAAAAAAAAACTGTTCTTTAAAACAATTTTATGTGGGCAGCTTTAAATGATTACAGCAAAGTGTAAAAGCTTTCTAGAACTTCTAGAATCTTTACAATCTAGAAGCTTTCTAGAATCCTTAAAATTGCTGGAAAATGCTTTTTTAAAAATGTTTTTCTTCCACCCCTGCCCTGCCCCTCCTCTATGGCAGAGTTCCTCTTCCAAGAATGGGAAACACGTGCCATAGTGGAGTACAGTTGCTGTAGTTCTCTGGATTTCATCTACCTGTCAACCTGTTTACCTGGTAAAGTTTAAAACTGTGGTGAGCTGCTTAAACCTTATTCTTTTGATGTTATTTTGTGTCCTTCCCTGTCACACATGGTAGAGAGGTGGTAGATTGCGGAATTGAGCAATGAGGCTAGTACACAGTGTGACTTTTTGAATTCTCTGCCTGCCTAAGAAATAAAACTGATGTGGAGCATAGAAAATCTTAGTTTAGGACATCCTAAGTAAATGTTTCTAATATAAAAAGCGTTCATGTTTTATTCATTTGAACAAATATGAGCTCTAGAAGTAAGAGAGAGAAAAGAAGCAGGTATTTAAATACTCATTTTTAGACTCATCAAAGTAATTCTCAGAAAGAGAGCTGGATGATTTCTATGGTGAAAAACTAGAGAGAAGCAGTTTTGTTGACAGCTGTAAGAACAATCAATATTGCATTCTCTCGAAAGTAGTTTCCTGAAACTGACTATGAACTGAGAATGTTGTGAAGTATGCAGCAGTCATAGGAATTTTGTAGCTATAGGTTTGGAAGGTGATGATATTCTGGAGCTGATAAGGGATGGAGAAAGTCATGGCCCAAATTCTTTTTACATTTGCACTCAGGTATCTGCATGGTTTCTTTTTTCCCTTGACTCTCATCATTTTTGTAGGAGCAGAAACTTCCCTTCAGGCTCTGGGCTGCTGGGCGCGTGCTCCGCAGACAGCACCAGCAGCCTAGGGCCAGGGGAGGCTCAGTGCCCAGGGAGAGAGGGCGAGAGCAAGATGATGCAAGGTGAAGGGACCGAGAATGATGCAAGGTGAAGGGACCATGGGCTGAAGGGGAATATTGAGGCAAAGAAGGTGGGATACAAGTCTTTAAATACGAAAAGGGCTGACCTTGACCTCTTCCTAATAACCTTTCTTAACACAGTCTGGTTCATGAGACAAGGGAGAGCATTGAGCAGGCAGCAAGGAACTGAACCTGTTTGGTAAGCTTGGTAAGCAAGTCTAGACCTACCAGAGCGAATGTGGCAGGGTGATACTGGAGACTCTTCAAAATGTGTCTTTAAAGTAACTTTTCTGGAGCTTACAGGTCACTCCTGTGCTCAAAAGTATGAAGGAAGATGAAAGCTTATTCCTAGCCTTCTCAGAGCTTGTCTTATATCTGATACCTAGGCACATAGGAAATTAAAAAAGTCATAAAGTTAAGTCCCCTTCTTCAGGACCTTACCATCTTCGTTCCTTCAGGCTCATCTCTGCACTTACCATGAAACACTCTTCCCTAAATTGTGCAGGGATTATTTCAGATAGTCTCAAGGCAACTCCAGCTTAGTGCACAACTGCATAGAAAGTGTAACACAGGACATGCTACTAAGGATATAACAGAGCAGATATGAGAAGAGCAGCTTTCCCACCTCAGCTCACATCTAATGCTCCATGGATGCTAATCCAAAACCATTACAGCATTGTCTCCATCTAGGTGAGAACGTTTAGGAGGCAATGCTTACATGGAAGTTAATTTTGAATAGTAGATTTTCTTTCCTCTTTTGGTGTTAACAGTGTGAACTTCCTGCGTTGCTTCAGTTTGTTTGCTCTTTGGGGCCAGAGAACATGAGTTAGGAGCATTGTTTGGGCAGCATTTTAACATATAACTTCTAATCACAAGGACATGTGGTAAAAAAAAAAAATGGGGAGGCCATGCAGTATGTGTTTTTTATATAGGCCTTTGTATGGAAAGATGAGGGTATGAAAGAGATATCAGTGTGTAAAAGACAGAAAATCTCAAAAGAAAAAATATATAATGAGCTAAGAGAGCAGGACTAAAATCAAATGTCATTGAGTGGAAGGAACTGAATCCTCAAAGAATCTTTGTTCCGTTGCTCTTAATAGCCCTGTCTGTGTGTACATGGTATGTGGTATGTGCCTTACTGTACCAGTGCTTCTAGTCAAAGAGGACTCAGTTGCCTGCTTCCTATTTGCCCTCCTCTGCCTGGGAAGCAGAAGGGTGATGGGACATGAAGGTTGGCTTGAAAGTATAAGTGGCTTTCAGTGACCTTTGACTCCTAGGAGAATTAAACATCTTCAATGGTAGAAAAACAAATGGTGAGGAAAAACTTCCAGCAGGGTGAGATTGAAGAAGAGGAAGAGTTACATTGTGGGACAGGCATTCCAAGGCTGTCGGGTCTCAGAATGGAAGAATTATAGTTACTATTCTCACTAACATGAAGATGCTGATGGAGGCAAAGAGAGGGTTTAGGAGCCTGGACATCCAGGGTCATCTAGTGACCTTCATTTCTCCTTGCACCTTTTTTTCCATACCCCAACTCTTATGCTCCCTACTTGCTCCCATAAGCCTTCTCCCAGTAGCCTTCCCTCCTTCAATTTGCAGGGACTGCTCTGCAGTGGAGTTCACTTTAGCCCTGTCCTCTCTGCATTTAGCTGCAATTTCCTGCCTGCCTTTTCCTAGATGAGTGCTCTGTTCTCCAGGACAGGGGCCAATATTTTGTATCTCTGGGCATATCAGTCCTTGCTCTCCTTTGGCACCTCCCCACCTCTCAAGTTCCCTCATGCCCTTTGTAATCTGCCAGGGAGTGCATGTATGTTTATAGGCACTGCCTCATATAGAATAGTAATGTATTTGCCAGTAAATAAGGAGACCTCCTTGCAATGTGGGCATCTGCCAAAACAACTGGGAAGTACCAGGCAGGCTGTTGGCAAAGGGTAAGACATTAAGCACAAGGGCAGAGCTCCAGTTGCTGCCAGGTGCTGGGGTGAGCTCAGCACTGGATACCTAGGCATATTGTGCAGTGGCTGCCTGGGACACAGCAACACAGTGGCAACGCAGCAAAGGCAGAGTTTGTGCAACACACTGAATCCAGCCCATGCTCTTGGCAGCTCCTTTACAGATTATTTTGTGTGTTATTATCTGAGTGTTACATGATGTGCGGGCATGGTCTGCTGCGTCTGCCTTGCACACCTCCTCCTTGGGAGTTCATGTCCCTGCAGTGTAAGGGGACCCTTGCCAGCTGTGAGAACTCCCCGCCAGCACTAGGTAAACAAGAGTGTGTGAATTCAGTCAAACTTCACAAACAAGGATAAGAGCAAACTCAGAACATAATCAAAGCTCAAATATAGAAACTCAAGGTTTTTTGAGAGAGACATAAAAGAAACAGAGAGAGCAGAACAGGTGTTGTGATCCCTGTGGCTTTCATTTCCTCTTACACCTTGGCTTCATACTAATGACTGGTGCTAACCACAGGTCCCAATTTTGGTGAAGTACAACAAACCATGACATCACAGACAGTCTTGCAGGAAAGAAGTCTGATACTGCTGCCTACTCACTGTATGGATAACATACCCCAGCCCTCATTGCAGATCCCTTACCTGTAGCAGAGTCACTGTTCCCCTCCTCCCTGTCACTATTGCTGTAGAAAAGGACACAGCTGGTGTGCCACTTCCACAACAGTAGACTGATGTTCTTATGAACAGTAGGCTGTGTGTTCTTATGAGCCTGCTGATTGGAGCAGCCTTGAGCCAGGCACTTGGACAGACAGTTAAGAAATTGTATGCTTTCCCTTCACATCGGCCTGGAGGAAGACTTAGTAGAGATGGCACTCAAGCAGGGAGCTGTCCATTAAACAGTCCCTAAACTCAGTACAATTGGGGCAAAGTTCTACTGTGATGTTGGGGTCATGAAGCATGCAGAAAGCTAGCTCCTACCCTTATGCAACTCTTGTGCATTCTCCTCCTGCTTTTGCTGTGATATGCAATGAATTACTGTAGCGTAGAGCAGGTACCAGAACTAGTGTGGCCATGTCATTGCTTAGGAAGACAGGCCAGGTTTACAAAGGAGTTGGAGGTGAAAGATTAAATATTTGCAAACAGGACATGAGGGCTTTGCCCCACTTCGTGACACGTGGCTGCTGCTGATGGATAGTGGAGATAGCTCTGTGAAGCACTTGTCCTTGTTGGCCAGAGTCATCTGGATCTGGCCTGGGCTTGGCAGGAGCTGGCAGCTTTTGACCCAGGTCTATTTAGTAAGGCCCATAACTTGAAATAGCCTCTCTCTAGGTGCTTTTTCTGACTGAGAACAGCAACTCTCAAAAAGCACAAAGAGCTAAATACGGACAAAGCTAGAGTGCCAGGTGCAGAGTATGCAAAAACTTTATCAGCATCTTGGGTGCCAATGGCCTGCTGGATAGAGAAGACAGAGAAGGAGAGGGAAACCAAAAGAAACTAGCTATATCCTACTGTAGATGCATAAAGACCCAAACTCCCAAACTAAGTCAGAGCCAGATGTCTCCTGGAGTCCTGAGCATGCTACTATGGTTTCCAGGATAGGGACATCCCACTACCCAAATGAGGGAGAGGGACAGGCCCTGATTGTGCAGTTGGGGTCCACCCAGAGTCCAGATTAGTGGATGAATTTGTGGTAACAAGGTAGGTTAAAGGTCAAATTGGGAAATCAATGAATGGGTTAGGGTCCAGATCAACCAGGCTCATATCCAGCTATAGGAATTTGTCCCACTGTTTTGCTTCACAGGTGCTATCCCTATCTGCGCTGCTGAATTCTGTTTCATAAAACTGAATACCTTCTGCAGACCTCCATAGACCCAGTGCTAACTACACAGTACTCTGCTTGTGCTCCTCAGCTTTCCACACTGGGCAAGTTGAGGCTGGTGGATGGCAAGGCTGGGATTTTTGTGATATTAGTGAGAATCCCATCCCATAACTACTCTGAAAATCAGTGTGCCTGGTGCCCTAAGGCATTTGTTACTTTGGGAATGTAGACCAAATCTATTAACTGTCCAATCATAAGATCCCTATGACAGGAGGGTTTGCCAGCTGCATCTGGAGGGTATCTATCTGCACAGTGCTCCACAGTGATGAAATGCAGTGGAGAAAGCAAGTAACAGCTGTCTCTTGACTTATCAGATTGGCAATAGTAAAAGACCCTTATGAAGAGCAGGCAGTATTTTTGAGAGAGTTTGGATAAAGTGCCAGGCAAACATCAATCAATCTCTTTATCAATCTCTTGGCCACTCTGTGCATAAACTAGTGCTAGTTGTGTAGTGATAATGGCAGCACTAATGTGCAGGCACTGTCCCTCAACTGCAATGCTGTTGGCGTTGCTGGGAAGCCAGAGCGAGTGCTAGAAGTGTGCTGCAAGCCTTTAGTTGAGTCACTATGAGCTTCACAGCATGAAATGCCAGAGAGTCAGTGACCCAGGCAAAGCAGCAGTGTGCTGGAGCCACAGCAGAGAGCTCAGACTAAACATCAGCTGCATGCAAGGTTGTTGATATTTGTGCCAGAGGAAAAGATCCTTAGGAGACCTTGAAGGGGTCAGAGGAGGCTCCAGGATAGGACCCTTTGCTCAGCAGCAGCCCCTTACCACATACATTTACTCTCGAGTGATGGGCACAGCAAGGAGGTGCCCCCACACTCATGCTGTGGTTTGCATGGCCCCAGCCAGCTCCACAGCACTGGGTTTTTTTTTTTCTTTTTTTTTTGTACATTCAAGACCAATCCTTAGAGAGCTAAGGGAAAATCAATCCAGTCGTTAGGCTGAGTGATCTTAATCACTGAAAAAAACAGACCCAATACTCCTTGCCTGTTTTTTTAACCTCTTTCCCTGGATTTGATGCATGGCCATGTCTCTCTCCTTTAACTACCCAAGACAGAAAGCACAGCCTTTCCACATGGTTCAGGAACCAACAGAAGTGAAATTTATATGGTTTTAAGGTTGGTTATTATTTAAGACAATAAAGGTTAAACACACCTAGGCAGAACAATTAGAAAAGTTCCATATCCCTACACTTCATATGATCTTACAGAATACTTTATTAAAAGCAATGTCAGTTCTTCCTCTTTTAGTTATTTTTTGCCTGAGGGAGCTGAACATCCTACTAGATTGGTGAGATAGTACTTCTTTGCAGAGGAAGTACTGCCTGGCCTTGCCCTGCCATGAATTGAGGATTTCATGACCTGTCTCTTTGCCTATTTTTTATTTATTGCTTGTAGTGATTTGCCAGGTACAAATATAAGCCATACAGGTCTGCATTTCTCTAAATTTGAAGGGTAAATCTTTTTAAAAGTGTCAACACAATTTCTTGGCATATGTTAGCTCCTGTCTTTCTGCCTACAAATTAAAAATTCTACCTTTTTCTCTTAAAAGCATCATTCAAAGAGAAATAATATTCTATCCTTTCTTATGGGGTGGGGGCAGGGGAACGCACGCATTTTATTCTTGTTTTTCTTTTCTGTTTCTTCATAAGCACATACAGAGTTCTGCAACAATGCCATTTTTTTCCTCTTTCTTTTTTTCCTGTCTTAGGAAAATGATTCTCAATATTGCTCTCTTTTTTTTTTATCTCCACCAAGATTGCAGAACTACATGGATTTAACATAACTTAAGTAAGAAAGACAAACAACCAAGAGGGGAAAAAAATGAAATTATTTGAAACACATATGTCATATGCTGTTCCCTTTTAACAACTGCTTGTCTCCACAAGTCTGACAAGTATCTGGAAGAAGCAGTTCATGCGAAAATTCAAAGGCCATTAGCTGCTGCTGTGCATCTTCCAGCAGAGAACAGGATTGAGGACCAAACCATGAGGGATAACAAATTGTTCAAAAATATCCACTCTAGGATTAAAAAAAACCCCAAACTCAAATCCATAAGGAAAAAAAATCTTTTCCTTTTCCTTTTCCTTTTCCTTTTCCTTTTCCTTTTCCTTTTCCTTTTCCTTTTCCTTTTCCTTTTCCTTTTCCTTTTCCTTTTCCTTTTNCTTTTCCTTTTCCTTTTCCTTTTCCTTTTCCTTTTCCTTTTCCTTTTCCTTTTCCTTTTCCTTTTCCTTTTCCTTTTCCTTTTCCTTTTCCTTTTCCTTATAGAACAGCAAGGAAAACCCCAGCAACAAATACAACTAACACCTTGCCTTCCTCATCTAGTGTTAGGAATGTGACCTGACTGTCATCACTGTTTCTGTGCCCTTGGGAGCCATATTTCAAAGGCCTGAGTCACTCTGCAGATTGGGGTCCTTTTCCACCCATGGACAACACGTAGGCTTAACTGTTATGCTTTATATCTTGGGAAAGATTGCAACTTGCTTTGGAAAAAAAAAAAGAAGATTGGACTATTTGACCACTTTTTTGGCCAAGCCGAGGGACTTCTGCAAAATGATATCAGCTTTCATTGCTAAAGTAATATAAGGGGGAAAAAAAAGCAGGCATGACTACCATTTTTCTGGCTTATAGGTTGCATATAGGTCTGTAAAAACCTTGTTTCCAACCAGGCAGGCATATCCAGCTCCTGCAGCTCTCAGTGCCTTGCTGCAGTGTGACCACTGGAATCTTAGGTTTGAGCTTCTTACTCAAGGGTTTACCCATGCAAATTCTTCATGGCCTAGGCCTTGGGAACCACTCAGGGTCACCTGTATCAGCGTTTGCAGGGTGGTAACAGCTGCTTGCTTTCCTGGAGGCCTTCCTATAATGATCATGTACTTGAAGACACTTCACCATCCATGCTAGGGGATCATGTGGGGTAATCTGTGTCCTTATGGAGCTGTGAGGAAACAAAAGGGTTTGATAAGAGTTCTGCTTTTGTTTTTAAGAACTAAAAGCCCAAGCTGCCTTACTTAGCTTTCAAAGCAGTTAGGAAGGGAGGATGCTAACCAGGTGTGACCTTTGAAAAGGTGTCTGCCAGCACCAAAGCAAAGATTAAAGGGAGAAAAAAAGGTTTTAAAGAATGAATATATATTTAAACTTTTTTTTAAACCCATCAGCATCACAGTTTAGGCCCTAAAGTAAAATTCGTAACACTTGCTGAGGAATCAGAGGTAGAATCTGTTTCCTGTGCAGTGCTGCAAAACTACCCATGATGGGGTTATAGATTCATAGAATTATTATGGTTGGAAAAGACCTTCAAGATCATCAAGTCAAATCATAAACCCATTATAACCATGCCAGCTAAACCACATCCCTAATCACCTTATCTACGTGTTTCTTGAACACTGTCAGGGATAGTGACTCTACCACTTCCTTGGGCAGCCTGTTCCAATGCTTGATTACTCTTTCTGTGTATAAATTTTTCTTAATATCTAACCTGAACCTCGCCTGGTACAACTTGAGGCCTTGTGGCCTCAAGGTTGTGGTGTCCAAAGTGCAAGACCTGGCACTTGGTCTTGTTGCACCTCATACAGTTGACCTCAGCCCATTGATCTAGCCTGTCCAGATACCTCTGTAGAGTCTTCCTACCCTCAGGCAGATCAACTCTTTCTGCCAACTTGGTGTCATCTGAAGACTTGCCGAGGGTGCACCGAATCCTTTCATCAAGATCTTTGATATATGAAAGAGGACCAGCCACAACACTGACCCGTAGAGAACATGACTCAATAACTTGTTGCCAGATGGACTTAATTTGTTGCCAGATGGATTTAACTCCATTCACCACCACTCTCTGGTCTGGACATCCGGCCAGTTTTTCATCCAGCAAAGAGTCCACCTGTGTAAGCCATGAATTGCCAGCTTTTCCAGGAGAAGGCAATGGGAAACTGTGTCAAAGATCTTACTAAAGTCTAAGTAGACCATAACCACAGCCTTTCAATCATCTCCTAGGCAGTCATCTGGTCACAGAAGGAGATCAGGTTGGTGAGGCAGGATATGCCTTTCATGAGCCCATGTTGGCTGGGCCTGATCTCCTGGTTGTTATACACATGCCGGTTGATTGCCCTCAAGGTGATCTGCTCCATAACTTTCCCTGTTAACAAGGTCGGACTGAGAGGCCTCTAAATCCTTGGACCCTCCATCCAACTCTTCTTGTAGATGGGCATCACACTGGTAAGCCTTCAAGTCAAGGACTTCCCCCTTCTTCCTCAGAACTCTCAGGTGAATACCATAGTGACTTGTGAGTGTCCAAGGGGCAAGTCACTGACTGGTTCCTCCTAAATTATAGGGGGGTTCTTCTGCTCTCCATAGGTGTCTTCCAGCTCAGTGGGGGCAAGTACTTTGAGGATAACTGATCTAGTTATGTGTCCTCGCAGAGCTAGTACCCCTGTGGCTACCTGTACGGATGGCAGGAGGTTGCCTTTAGCACATGGTAGCTTGGCCAAATCCAGGCAGTTTTCTTGGCCAAGGAGGTGATGGGGAGACACAGGGGTGGAAAAGGTCTCTCTCATCCTGGTGTTAGGGGATAAACTTTCCTGGCCAGCGCAAGCAGTGTAAGAGGTTCCCTCTGCCCCATAAGGGGTGTCTCTCTCCTTATCTTTTGATAAAACCCTGAGTTCATGACTACTAAATCTGGTTAAAAACAAACAAAAAAAAAACAAAAAACACTTTTGGATGCTGGCAAATGAAACATCACGTTTCTGCATTCTGCCCCTGCTCCCACATCTTTCTCAGAGGAACAAGAGACCTTCTGTGAGTTGGCCAGGCTCCTTGCTGCACTGGCAGATCCTGGAAGAACTGCCTCAACCTCATCCTTATCCTCCTCTCCAACAGCCCTGTGTGAGTTTACTCAACTGTGCATATGAAAATAACTCCTATGTTCCAGTTTTATTATTTCTCATAGGTGGGACAGGGTGATTGGAGGCTGATCAGGGTGGTGGAGCCTCCCTGAGAACTCCACTCTTCAGAAGTGTGGGTGGGCTGCTTCACATTAGAACTTGCTGTTTTGCCAGCAAGAGAAAAGACTTTGCCAAGAGAAAAGACAGTCTCTCTCTGGATTCATGAGCACATCTCTATGCATGTCCTGGGATTTCTATGTGCTTACCAGGCACAGCAAGCCCTGTGTCCTCCAGGCTGCACAGGGCACTGACAGCTGGAGTGCAGGCCTCCAAGCAGCTGCTTCCAATGGTGTCAAACACAGGCACAGGGGCATGGGACACATCTGGAACTGCTTGCTGCCTCTCGTGAATTTCTTTGGGGTTGCAGTATATTTCCATGGGACAGCTGATGAATATCGCTTCAAGGCAGTTTTAGTCCAGCCTAATCAACTTCGCCTGATCACAAAAGCTCACTACAATTTCTGCAACACATTCTCCACAGGTGTATGAGTAGTTTCTACTCCTACTTATTTCTGCCTATGTACAGTTGTGAAACAACTTACAGCCTATCACAAACACCAATCCAAGTGCTGCTCCATGTTGCTCTGAGTCACTTTGGCTCTGTGCTGCTGGAGGATGCAACTGGTTTGGTGGGGGCAGTCCCACATGTATTTTTGATGACTTGATTTGAGAACTTATTGTTAATTGTGAAAGATTTCTACATTACCCATAATGACTAGTTTTGCTCACTAAGGGTAACGATGATCACAGGAATGGAACATTTAAATCAGACAGAATCACAGAATGGTCAAGGTTGGAAGGGACCTCTAGAGATCATCTAGTCCAACCTTCCTGCTCCAAGCAGGGACACCTACAACATGTGGCACAGGGTGACATCCAGGTGGGTTTGGAAGATCTCCAGAGAAGGAGGCTCCACAGCCTTGCTGGGCAGCCTGTTCCAGGGCTCCGTTAGCCTCACAAGAAAGAAGTTCTTCCTCACATGGAGATGGAACCTCCTGTTTCAACTTATACCCATTACTACTTGTCTTATCACTGGCCACCACTGAGAAGAGCTTGGCCCCTTCCTCCCTACATATATACGATACTTATCCAATCCAAATCCAATGCAGCAGAGGAGAATCTGGCTAACTGTCAGTGACAATGGAAACTTTCATGAGTGCAGCTTGCTTGGAACCACTCCATCTGCACAAGCTTCACCATCTTCTTTAGTTCTCAGGACACTATTTTTGTATGATGGTTGCATATTGTGCCCTCAGGCTTAGGTGCCTCCAAGCTGGTGTATATGCAAGGCCACTATTTTTGTGGCCAGGCTGCAGAGTATTTCTGTGCATTCTGTTTTGGGGGTGCCAGATGTTGGCATTTTAATTAATTAATTAATTATTCCTATACGCTTTGGTACACAGCAGGAGTTCTTTGTTATACTATAGAATCAAAAAGATGTTCAAGTATAAACGGAACTATCAAGAAATGCAGTATTTCCTTTTAATATAACTATTTAATATGGATATGTCAAAACGTCTGTCTTGCGATCAGCATAAAATACAATTCATTTTTAAATGCAGGTACAATTTGTCATCTGTTTCATAGCAAAGCAGCTCTTCTGCTTACAGTCTTTCTTATATCTTTGGCTTTACATAAAGACTTTATTTATTTAATGTTATCATTATGGCCAACTCTGTTAGTTGGTCTAATTAACACCTTACCAAAGTCATCTTTCATATTAATTACATGTAAAACCATTTGGATGTGTTTTACTAGCAAATCAGAGAGATTCATATTCTTGAAATGACAGAATGACCCTGTTCAGTAGCCTCTGGAAGTGGTTCTTGGGTCCACCAGGAAGGCAAAAGGGGGATTGCTCCTGTTATGCAAGGCAGAGCCCTCTCAGGGAGGCTTGGAAGAATTGTTCAGTGGTTTTCTGTCAGTGCATTCACACGTCCTCTGGGATGGTGGGGAAAAAGCATGGGGCTTTTTCTCTTCTGTTTGTGTAGCACTTGCAGGTTGGTTCAGTGAATCTCTTTCAGTATGTCCTGTTACTAGCAAATCTTTGGGTCCTTTTAGCTTCGTGAAGTGTCTCAAAGATCTTTTTGGAGCTTCTGAATTGGCCCAGATGATTTAAGATTCCGAGGGCACTATCTGCTGGTAATCACTGCCAGTTGCTTCTGAGAAGAGTAGTTTCATTTGTGCGGAATTTCTTTGACTCAAACTGCCCACCTTTTCTTGCACACTTTTGTTCTTCCCCCTGTGTCTGAGCTAGCAGGCGCATAGCAGCTGGTCAATCAGCTTGTTTTTGACTAAAAACAAACTTAGTGAGATCTAATTGAAGAGTTTTCCATTGCTTGGTGAGCCAGAACATGAGTAAAATAAATCAACCCCATGCAAGCATTGTCTTTATTTTCTTTGCTAATTTAGTCAAGGGGTTACGTTCCATCTTCCATGCTCCTGTGACAGTGTTTTTATGGTGTTAGTCTTAGATATTCAAAGACATCTTTGGCATGCCTGTCTCTAGCAGATGATACCATTTTACTTGTGAATAAGCAAATGTGTTCAGATGATGTAAGTATGTCCCTTCCTGCCAAATGACAAGCAGTGTCTAAATGGGTCCACGTAGTTACATGACTCAACTCCTGCTATTAACTTTTTAAATCTTTTAAGAGGAAAGTTCCTTACTGTTCAAACATTTGGTGAGAAAGAGAAATACAGTTTCTTTCTAGTGGCTCTTTCTAGAAACTTTTGGCAAGCTAAACCAGATGAACCTCAGCACATCTGATAGTTTGGGACAGGTACCCAAAGCAAGTTCAGGAGAGTTGTATGCTAATACACCTACTGTTTTTTTGTTATTTGGCGAGTTTGCTACTGCTTCCAGAGCCATGATGGAAACCAGAGTGCGCCTATGAAGCACCCTGTTGCTAAAGCAGCACTGCAGCACCGTATTTAAACTTCCTCTCCAGGCCTTTGGTGAACCAGCAGGTCACTGACACTAATGAACCAGAGATGTTGTATCTTTGTGCTAGGTTTATTTTTTAGGCACCAATACCCTCCCAACCAAAACCCCCAGTCATGCCCAGCAGCCCGCTTTGTGAGGGTACCTGGCACACACATTCTTACAAAGAAAAAATGCATGATATGGGATGTCTAGTGCAATGATGTGCACAGCAGAGTGGGTAGTGCTGTGAAAGGCCACACAGTATGTTACTCCTAGGCTTTAATAAAAGCATGGTGATCAAATCAGTAATTCTCCTTGATTAAATTAAAAAGGATTCTCACAGTTTTTTGAAGAGCTGACCAATCTTGCTGAGCCTTGCTTGGAGTGTTTGCTATTTGTGGTGGTTCTCAGGGACTTACAGGGCCTTCCTAAAGGCTGGAGATTATGCCCTTCACAATTTTAGAGAATACTGGTGTGCTGCTTGATATCTCAGGGGGTCAATCTTCTTTTCATGGTACAGTAATAACCATCCTCTTCCTCTACTCCTCCTCAAAAATGGGAAAATGTAATAGTGAGGAGGAAAGAAGAAGAAACTCTACTGGCTTCAACATCCTCACCAGAGATAAAAGCTTCTTGTAACATTTTGGTGAAAGTGTTGAGTATGCAAACCATTTTGATTTTTGTTTCTCTTGTTCAAACCACACTGTAATCACAAACAGCTCTGCCTCAGCTGACCGAGGAATTAGGTTTTCAAGGGAAGCACAGCTGAGAAAGGCTTCAAACAGGACCTGATTAGACCATTAAAAACAGATGCCGTGCTGGCAGCTGGACTGCTGCAGATCATCTGATACAATCCCCTTCCCCTCATTTTGTACATAATGTCCTTCCAAGTAAAGCCACCTCCCCCATAACTATGTCTAAACTGCATTAGGAATCTTGGCATTTTTTCAGTTATACATGTTATGAGTGGTTTTGTCATTTAAAGTATTTTAGAAGGATTTTATAGTTAAGTATTTGAATATCCCTTACTGAACACCACCTGGTATTCACAGGAGTCAGACTCCATGCTGCAAAAGGGCCTGGAGTTACAGCATTTTAATCTCTGTCCTGCACCACACTTATACCTTTCTCCCAGAAGTAAGACCTCCATCATCTCTGCAGCTAAAGACAGAGCTCCCTTCTCACCACCTACTAACTTCATTTTAGTTTTAAGCCCACAAGTGAAGAGAGACCTGCATCCCACTATTGGAGCATAAGACATCTTTCTTATTCAACTTTGAAAGGAGGTGTCTTTGCACAGCATTTTCTCCTGCCTCTCTCTGTTTTAGCGTAGCATTGTGCTGCTTTGGCTCATCCACATCCTGATCTCATGCTTGTGAAGAGGCTGCACTTTGCTGGCTCACTTGCTTGATAATTTGTCCCTCTAATGAAGATTAAGTCCTGCTCCATGGACAACTGCAGAAAATTGAAGACGTATATAGGAGTATACGCTAGGTATGGGTATATTCCTTGGCAGTGGAAGATTGTAACTTGAGTTGTTCCAAGTAGGCTTTTTCTCATCCTACACCCTCAACCCAGTCACAGTTCTGCTCCTTCCCTTTCTCTCCCAAGACTCTCCTTGTTGACACTCTGCTCAGGTCCAATTTAGCAAGAATCAACACAGGCTGGAATTTCTGTAATATACACTGTAGTGCAAAGAATTCATCCCAGAGAGGCCAAGGAGAAGGGACAACATATATGTTTTTTTTTTTTTTTTTTTTAGTTCAACAGAGGAGAGAGGTTGATATCAGCTTCTTGAACAGCAGAGCAACTCAAATTAATTTAACATGAAGGGGCTGGTATCAGCAGCTGGATGATAATCCTTTGCAGCACTACAGCTATATAGGTACTTGTGGTAAGATTAGGGAGAGAGTGCAATTCAGCACAAAGATGAGGCAGGAGGCATGAATAACCACCAAGGCTTTAGGCTATTGTTGGAGAAAAACAGAAGACAGAAAAAAAGACGTTTTTTATTCTAGGATCTGGACAGCAAGAGAAGATAGGAAAAAGAACTCAGTTTCATGTGTATGTGGCAGATTCATACGAGTTCAAGCACCTGTACAAAGCTGATATTTTCACTTTGCCTGCACTTTCTGACACCTTCTATTACCAAGAGTGTCCCAAAAATCCACACCTGCTGTTTAGACATTTTATCTTTCACAGACTGGGCATCCAAACCTGCCTTAAGCAAGTAACAACAGGTAAGCCAAGGCACACAGACAGAATCATCTGTTCGCCATCAAACATTGCCTAAACAGCCTAGCTCGGCTAGGCTAGAGAGCTGACAAATCCAGCCGTCAATAAGGGGATACAGGGCACTTCCAGGAGAGATGTATTGAATAACAAGGCCAAAGCACTGCATATACCACTGACTGACAATGACTATGCTACTCCCACATCAACATCACACAGGGTGTCAAAGCGGCAATAACTACACTCGCAGAACCCTGCTAAGTGTTAACACTTCCCTCAAGAGCCTCCCCTTCTGAGCCTGCATATGGTGATATCAGAACTTTTAACTTCTTAGTGACTCCAGAGGGATGGGGCTGTTAAAACTTTCATAGACTTACGGTATGCATAAACTGCCTCCCTGGCCTCTTTACAATAAAAGCTTGTATCCACCCTTAGCTATCGCATGCCAATGTTTATCTTCATCTAAAAAAACACAATTAAGCTGGTTTCAACGCAAAAAAAAAAATGTTTTAGATTTATACAATGAAACTTTTTAATAGCAATGAGCACCTTGAGCATTTTACCTATTTTCCCCTACCACTGGCATACTATTTCTAAAAGATTCCTATAAATAATTGCAGGAGCTTTGCAGCACCAGGCAAGTCTGTTTTGCCACTGAGATTTGCAGAATTTGGATTTTTCTATTTTCTTTTTAAGCTAAGTCTTTCAAGAGAAAAATACACATGCTCACTGCCAAGATCTCTTTTTTTCCTCTCTTTCTCTGCAAATGCTGTAGGGGCAGATTCACACTTCACTGAGCCAAGTCATTTCTTAAAATGACTGGACTAAGACTAAAAAACGTGCAGACAGAGTCTTAAGCAAAACTGTTCTGTTTTTATGATTCTGAGCCATCTGTGAAGTAAGGGAACAGAAATCATCTATAAGCTGATGAAGCTGAAAGACTGCTCTGTTTTCACAGTATGCTCTGAATCACCTTAAATCTGCCTGTTAGGTGGACACTAGCTCTTTTGCAAGAGCCCAGCAGAAAATGGCACAGATGTGAAAAACAGCAGATGGTTAATGTGGGTGGAAAGCTATACAAATCATTAGAGAAGCATGGAAAATTCACTGCTGGATATAAAAAGGTCACTAGCCAAGGGCAGCAAAGAGGACACATGGTAGTTGCCCTGTATAGACTGCTGTTATTTCCTTTTCTCAAGGGAAAATAACAGATAAGTGTTGAAAGAAGCACATAGGAACAGATCAGAAAGGTCAATGCTCCTAAGTATTAACACCAAGGTTGTTTTATATCATACTACAGTTTCAGGCTTTTAGCAGCACCTTGGAACCACAAAAACAACCCAGTAAACATTTTAAAAGCAATACCACTTGCAAGTTGTATACGCAAGATACTTGAACCCCAGTCTAGTGATTATCTTCAACTGTAACGGACATAAGAGCATGCTAAGGACATTTGGGGTATGAACGCAATATTAAGCCAAAAGGAGGTCAAGGTAGGAAAGAGAGGATACTTGGTATGGCCCATCTTTCACTGTGGTCA
Organism: Nothoprocta perdicaria; assembly: GCF_003342845.1. Lineage (NCBI taxonomy): Eukaryota > Metazoa > Chordata > Aves > Tinamiformes > Tinamidae > Nothoprocta > Nothoprocta perdicaria. The sequence goes on along the minus strand of NW_020454317.1, from coordinate 2,193,880 downwards.
TAGTTTATGGGAGCAAAAGAACTCTCATGTTGCACATATAAAGTAAACAATCAGACGACTGAGACCAAGAAAGAATTTTCTATTTTATCCCAACAATTTAGAGAAAATGAGTGGCTGTCTACTGTCAGCTCAATGGACACAATCACATTCTCAGGTTATTCCATGGCAACTCTTGCTTACATTCAAAAACCTAGCTGCTGCAAAATGGACAGAACAAGGATCTACTGAGGGAGCAGGAGATACAATTTGTGGCAGGAAAGTAGCTGTAATTAAAACATGAAGAGTGTAATATTTTCTTAACTTGGTATTGTTGTGGCATTATTTCTATTAGGGATTTCACCATTCTGTATTTGAGAATGCAAAATTCCTTATTTAACACAACACTTCCCCCTTTCTCTTAATTTTTCATAGGCAGGCAGGGGAATGCTAGAGGACTTTTAACCTCTGATTCTTCAAGTACCACTACCGCTGAGCTCTGTCATATAGATTGTGTCTGTCAAAAGTGGTATGAGTATTAACAGGAGGAAAAAAAAATGGACTCCAGTATCTCTAAGAAAATCCTAGCACTACTGGTTAGGGTCATCTCTTCAGATTCCTCAGTACAGCCATCAGGCAGGGGCATTCATTTCTTATACATACACCTCTTGCCATTTAAAAGGAGAATCTAAATGAATACAGTCAGAGAAAAGCAGCTGCAAATGTTTTTCAAATTTTATTCTTATTCTTTATTCTTATTCCACAGGTAGTGAAATCCTGACATGTCACATCATCCAAGGAAAACTGACAGGGACTGTTATCAGGCTCCTAGCTCACCTAGCACTTGAAGTGTTGCAGTAATCTTTTCTTGGCTGTAGTACTTTGTTCAGCCTGCAGAAGTGGTATTCCCAATGTCAGATACTTCTGATGGGTCAAGACCAGAGAAATCAGCACTAACAGAAAGGGAAATAATCAGATAGGAAGCATAGAGACGGTATGATAAGCAACATGTCAGGCTGGAGCTGTACAACATTTATACAGACCAGTCAAAAATGGGTATTGCAAATGGAGCTGGAAAATCATAATACTACATAAAAACATGATCAAATGTTTTTGATGGATTTCCCAGAAAAGAGTAAGTCTATTCAGGAATAAAACATAATAGCTTCAAAAAAAGAAGAAAATAAAATGCACCTAGTGATCATGAAATCAAACTTTTCATTAGATAAATATATTTGAAATAGTTGTACAGTTCACAGTGGCATAAAGTTCTCTGATTGCTTGAGTGCTTGAAAATATCTCAGTAAAAAAATATCAGAGCTAGGGAAGGAAAACCCTCTCTCTGAATTCTGTACATGAGCAAATGCACATGATATCAGCAGGCATCAGATCATGGATCCATGGGAAACCAGCAGTATTGCAGGGCTGCAGATCACAAGTCAGGAGATGGGGGATAAGAGGAATAGTAAGGCCCATTTTCCTGAAAACAAAGGAAAAAAAAAAAAAAGAAAATCATCAGTTGATCATTTTTTTGTCTTCTCCAACACATCTTGATGCAATGGATGAATCATACATAGGCATAAATAAATATTTCTCACTTTTTCCATCAGTAACGACAAGCAAAATTCAACCAAGAGAGGACTGATTCTGGTAACCTGTCAGGGCCTTGGTTTCATTTCCATTTTAGATAGAGGGTGCAGGTTGAAATTTTGCTATTAAGCCAAAGCTATGATGCACAGAAGCCAAAGGTGCTTGTGTGACCACTTTGTTCAACACCAGGTCACTCATGCAGACATGCCACGGCTCTGGCTCTTGCTCTGCAGCCAGGGCATCTCCTTTTTGGACTGATTTAACAATCCAAACCATATTTCTCCCACCATTTGGGCAGAAAGAAGAAGGACGAACACAGAAGTAAGGCACTTGTCAACAGTCCCATTTTTCTTTCCCCTCTTTCCCTCCTTCCTTTGTACTTGTCGACAGGGGAAGAAGAAAGGCAGATAGCAATCTCCTGGGAGGGTGGTACTGTGGCTCAAGTTGCTGTGGTTTCCTCACAGCCAGAACAATCACGGAAGTACCAGCATTCACAACTGAAAGCTGAGAGATGCTACAGGGCAATGGGCTAATTTGGCATTTGTTCTTTAAAGCTGGCATAGATAAAGCTGCTTCAGCTCAACAGCTGAGAATCCAGCTATTTTTTACCATTCAATCGCGATCAAAGAGATGCTTCACCTTCAGATCTGCTGAACCTTATTTTAAACTACAGAGGTGTGGAACCAGAGCCCCTCTATCTGATCTGAACAACATGCATTGTAGTGCAAGATATATACTGTATCTTCATCTATGCTCCCAAACTAGTCTCATCAGCTAACATTAGTTGTATCTTGCCTGCTGGCCCTCAGCATGTTATGACAGTTTCTTGCTGAAGAATAAGGTCATTTATTCCTATGCTCAAAGGAGATGTTTTATTGGGACAGGAGCCTGCTTCTTGGTCAAAGCCTTTACATGGACTGAAGATTTTTTTTTTTTTTAAATAAGAAAACATCTAAGAAAGTTGTTACTCACAGAAGAACAGTTATGTTCTCCAGAAAGCTTCCTCTTCCTTTCCCCTTTCTTAAGATACAGAAGCCAAGCCCCTTTCAAGTTCTTGCAGGTTAGAATGGGAGAGACACAATAACTACACTTGACAGCACAGACTGCCACAGGAAATAACTTACCCTCGCATCATACTCGAGGACAAAGGGAGGCAAATCAATCTGCTCTGGGGGTATGGCTGTGAATAACTGCTGAAGGCTTTCCACATAGTGGATTTTGTCCTTTAGCCCTGAGACGGTGAACGTTGTGAAAAACCACGCCGAGACCTGGAAATAAACCCCCATCCCCAACAAAAATTAATTATGATGGTGCTGTTTTAGAACCTTCAAGTTCAACATTACACTCCATAGTTAAAAAGGCTGGAAGTTAAATTTGAAGTTCTGATATCAAGGCAAGAACAAGGAAATGCACATCACTGGCCAATAGCAAGCATTGTCTTTTCAGCTTTAAAGCTAGTGCTAATTGCAAAACTGAAAGCTATTCTACTGTTTTAGTCTTCAAAAGTCTGTTTAGTGGCAAATTTTCACTTGCATTTAGTCAGAGTATTTGACTTTGCATCTAACAGAAGCACTTTCAGCTCTCTGCTTTCAAATTTTTACAGAAAAAACAATTCTAGGGTGTAAGATGTTCAGCTGCTCCGGGGTCCTACTGAAATCTCCTCTCTGCTTTGTGTTGGTAAAGCACATGTGCACGTCTCTCCTGTTCCACCAAATTTCTTAAATGACATAAAGCCTTAGCAACTTACTATATAGGATTTTACTTTATGTATTTATACTTCATATTGTTTGGGTGACAATGGTTCAAGGAATTTTTGTTTTGCAGAGGCCAGTAAAACACCATTAATACTTCTGGAAATTGCTAAATATTACTTATTAGGTTGATTACACAAACTTCCATGTTTCAAAACCTTCTCTAAAACTTGTATCATCTCTTTATTTCTCTTCTAGCCTATTTCCAGCAGACTGAAGAGGAAGACAAGCACAGACCTTTGCAAGAGACAGAGGTTGTTATTCTGCAGGTCACAAGTGCTCAGATTAGGATTTAGGAGTAAAACAGGGTTTGCAGTCACTCTGAATTTTTCAGATTTGGGCTGATAGAAGTCAGCTTAGTCTCAAAGAATGAGAAACTAAAATTGCCACTTGCTAGTGAACTCTTTAGGTGCCATGTTAACATGGAACAAAAAAAAAAAAAAAAAAAAAAATCCCATTTGTTCCACTCTGAAATCCCAATATACCTCTGCACAGAAAAGTCACTAGTTTCACACAGAAAACTCTCTCAAAGAACTTTGCTACTGGATGGAGAAATTCATGATGAACTTCAAGCTGGGAGCCCATTCAACAGAGCAACAACAGTCAGGAGAAGAGTCTCAATTTAGGCTCCATATAATTAGATACAAGGATAGTTCAGTTCTCCAAAGAGATAAGACTGTGGGTCAGATACAATGATGCATTCAATGTCCTGGAAACTGCACCTCTTGCTGAGCATGGCAGTGAGAAAGATTATGTTCTTCAAAATCCGGACAGAAAAAACACGGTAGACCAAACTAAGGTATAAAAGCCGGCAACACAGATCAGATGTTAAGAAGAAGGAATGATCTGGTCATATGCTCTAAAGTTCCCCCCCACACACCTCCTCCCCCCCCCAAAAAAAA
>NW_020454317.1:1964378-2189519 GCF_003342845.1 Nothoprocta perdicaria | reverse complement strand
AAAAAAAAAAATCAGAGAGATGGGACCGAAGAGATACTTGTTGACCTAACGAGCACCATACCCACTTCCTCAAGGCTGAGTGTCTATTGTAGAATGGACAAGGACAAATAGAGAGATGACAAACAGTGGCATGGCAGGGAGCACAAAAGCTCTATCCACTGAAGTACCTGAATCCAAGGGAGAGTCAGCAGAGAACATGGGAATTGCTCTAGAAATCAGACTCCAGAAAAGGAGAGGAAAAATATCTTGAAGGAATTGGAGGAAAATCTTTCCACTCTAGTAAGCGTTTTGTTCATCCTTTCAGTAATTTCAGTCATTCTTCTTATATTGTTTAAGGTTTTATATCAGCATAAGAATGCCTTCCAACCTGCCAAGTTATAAAGTAATCTTGGAGCAGCCACTGTATTTAATATACATCAACATAACTCATCTTGGAAAAAAGAGAAGCAGAAAATATTGGAAGTTCCTAAGGTAAACCTACCAGGATGGCAGCTTCTTAAGAAGATATAGTTCTTACAAAAGAGAAAGACTTATAATTTCCTTTTATATTTTTGTGAAGTTTTTGCTAGAGAAACCTTTTGCTCATTTATGCTCTTTGACAAGGATCTAGTATTTTATCAGATAGGTGCAAGTGTTTCTAAGCACAATTGTATGGTAGCTGCAGCAAGTTAACAGAAGAGAAGAAATACTGCAAGAAGAATGTTGAGGAAAGTGGGAATTCCTACTTTTTTGAAATCCTCCCATGAAGATAAGCTCAAATATTAAATCAAAAAGTGATTCATACAAGTATGATATTTAAACAAAAAGCAGATGCTTAAATTGTTCTGGAATAACTATGCCGTCTCCTCAAAACAGCATATTTTCATGAGGAAGAAACAAGAAAAAAAGAAAATGAGGTGGAAAGTAGGACAGAAAGTTTAAGACAGTTTCTTTAATTTAAGGACACACTATGTTAGCAAAAACTATTATTGGCATCCACTAATACTGTAGGTATCTAACAAGACCTCTTATCAACAGCAACACTTGGTCCTTCACTTTAATGAGTTTTTAAACCAGAAAACATACTTGCAATCCTGTATTGAAGCAGTACTTATTCCAAGTAATATTATGAATGACAAGTAAGAAGCATAATTATTATGGATTATGGTATATAAAAGCCTATTAGGAATCCACATAATATATTTGAGGGTATCAGGAAAATTTGATTTTCCTGATCAAAATCCTGTTTGATTTAACAGGAAGAGAGATCGTCCTCTCTCACTATTACACAATTTGAGACATCTTTTCCTGTAATTAAAGAAAATCCCTGTTAGTGCTTACTGCATTGAAAATACAATGAGCTGCACTCCGGACAGTTTGTCTCTGTTGTCTTTTTTATTTTTTTTAATCTGAATAAAAGACTAAAATTCACTCTGCCAAACTAGAAAGCCACAGGGTTAAAATATCACGTATCTTTGCCTCCAATACACACACGTCTTTAATGCATCTTTCCAGGACACTTAATCACAAGAACTGTTAAGTTGCAGAAGCACTACAAAGACTAGAGTTCCCACCATAATGGTTCCATGCAAGAAAAGACCTTCAAGATCATGGAGTCCAACCCACAGGAATGCTCACACAAGCAAACACAAAAAGGCAGGACTAGGGAATAGAAGTGGAGCTTTCAGTGACAAACCCTGTTTCACTTACTCTGCATTTTAGGATAACTTCTGAATCTTCTTCCCAGCAAACTGAAAAACCATGTGTTCTAGATATGCACTTATCCTCAGAATACACATAATGCAAAACAATTTCACATTTAAAAATCAAATAACAAATCTTGGTTGGCACCATGAAGCACATTTATATCCCCCTAAAAAACAAGCACAGGTCTGAAGAGACATGATGAAAAGCCTCTTGATCTCTTTTAGTCCAGTGATAAGCTATGCAGCATTAACAGATGGCAGCCATCAGCAGTGCCAGGATTCAGAAGAGCTGTAAAATGAATATTTTAAATCAGAGATTTAAAATGAGACATGTACAGGGGTAATGGGTTTGGGAAGCTGTATGAAAACACTTGCCTTGCTTCTACATTTGAAGCACAGGTTATTTTTCCTCCATTTCTAGGTATTGAAGTCAGTGCTCCAAATATAAAGATTTTTGAAGAGATTTGACACTTCTGGTCTAGCAATGTTCCACAGGGCCAATGGCCCTAAAACGTCCAAAAAAATGGTGGTGGTAAAAATCATTCCCTCTTGTGGTCACCTTATACAAAAGGACTTCTGCTGCATATCTGTCATCATGTTTCATAAGCTGACAGTCTCTGCAACAGCCAGTAGCAATCCCACTTGCCTTTCAGTTCAAGAAAAGGCTTGGCTGAGAGACATGCACATAAGCTCTCTTTTGCTTCCAGCTGTGCTGATAGATATGAACCAAATTTGTTTCCAGGAAGTTGGGGCCTCTGACTCTCTTACTCCTTGCTTCCTGCCAAAGATCTGCTGAGTTTCCCTGCCTTTTTCAAAGGGACAAGGACCATGGCAATAAACTAGAGAGTACGAATTTTCATCCTCAACATTAAACACTTCCCAATCAAACAGAAATAAAGCATTCTTGCATGAGAAGAAAGAAAGGGAATAAAGCACTGTTTGGAATCCAAAATACAAGTTCTGAGTAGCTTCTGAGTATCCAACTTTGCAACTTAAATAATGTTTTTTGCGTAGATATAGAGCGTCAGTTCCTAGATTTCCAAATGAACATGAGCTAGAAGCTGTAATCCTACTGCTGAAACCTCAGACAAGTATGCTATGGGAATAACTAATATTCTGACGGAAACTGCACGATACTGTTAGGAAGCCTTGGTCTCATTTATGTAAAAACAAGGAAGTTCCAAGTCTCACTGTGTCCCAGAGGAGAGCACACAGACCAAAATGGAATCTCTGGAAATTTAGCAGTTAAAGAAATCCCACTGAACACAAGCAAAGTGAAGATTTTTTTTCAAGGCAACAATTTGCTGTTAGCAAAAAAGCACAATAAACTCAGAGGTTAAACTGACATGAAAATGAAGGATCACATTTCTACCATTGAAAAAAAGGACAAAGATTTTGCTGAGGGCTGCAGCTGACACTTGCTTCATTCAAAGTACTCATACGGATGCAAAGTATGGAAGAAAGAGTTCCATTTCCTGTTCCTCCACACAGACCATAGCCAAGGATAACAGACTGCTGTTCAGCAAGTTCATCTTTTTATCTCCTAAATGTTTGACAGGGTCTTCCTGCATCCCACATCACAAGGCCATTCTTCCTATTTGACTTTGTTAGTTCACACTCTCTAATCCTGATTAATCTCATTGCTGCCTCATACACTATTTTCTGCCTTACCAGGGCAGCTCACTAATTGGTATGGAAGACACATGCTGTTGCTGGGATAGAAAAGGTGAAATAACCAGGTAATGAACTACATGAAAACTGCAATATCCATAAAAAGGGACAACATGAATTCCAGAAGTCTTTGCTCATGGTTTGTCATCTGCCAACCAGACAGCAGGAGAAAGCACACACACACACAAAAGTTTCTGTTTGAAAGAAATGAGATCCAAACAACACATGAAACAAATCAGGAAACAGACAACAGGCAGTTGTGCTGCACTGTGGTTCAGCTTGCCACTAACACTGGAATACTACAGCTACATCAAAAATGGGGATGAATTTCAATTTACAACTCTTGTTCCAGAAAATACCATCCAGTTTTGCATGTATATGGAAGACTTCCATGTTCCCCATGCAATCCTGACTACACCCCAAACATTCATTTCTTTTGTGCATTACTTCACCTTTGAACGAAATGATGGGTGGACAAAATACAGTGCCTTCAAGTTCCTCTTGTACCTGATTCAAAGAAAAAAAGAAAACATACACACATACACACACAGAGTGATTAGTCATGTCTTCTAATTAAGCTCACCTATACAACATAACCATCAAAACATAAGTCATTTTGCTTAAGGTTTTTTTTTTTTTTTTTTTTTTTTTTTTTTTTTTTTTTTTTTTTTATTCTGCGCTTAAAGCTGGCTCATATCTAACAGCATATGTCAGGAAAGAAAGTGTAAAGCAAACAAACAAATTATAAAACCCACAACTAAAGCCTGCTGCAGTCTGTTATGTGAACAGTGAAAATGATGGGCTTATGATTACCTGTGTTACCCAATGAGACACCACCAAAAAAAGAGAATGGCTCAAACATTTGCAGAGCACAGAAGAAAACCAGACTTTTTCTCCTCCCCTCTGCTGCCACTCACTTGATATCAACAACATCATAGAGTTTCTTCAAGAAATTAGAGTCTAGTTGATTGTAATCATTTGTGAGCGTATGGAAGTACACCAGGACATATTCCTTCACTGCAATATGATCCATGACATGGATGAAATACAGAAGAGCCTGAATTGGAAAGAAGACAAGTTCATATTTGCAATAAAGAACTCTTTCATGACGACATACATTTTAATATGCTTCTTTTAACTCATTCACAGATCAGGAATGATAAGGCTGGGTAATATTGTCTGAGCTATAAAAATAAAGAAAACATTCAAAATCTTGAACTTCACCCTAATCAATTAGATATTTCTTTGCGTGGACCTGATTTAATAGATGTAAAGTCTTCTTACTGTTTCCATGAAAAAATTATTTGGTTGGTTACTCTCCAGTTATGGAAGCATGACAAGTTTTTTGCTCCTGCCTCAAGAAACAAAAAGATTCTCTATTAGGCCTGTTTCTCTGAAAATAACCCAGTTCCTCCTCCAGAAATGCTGCCCCAACACACACAAAGAAGAATAAAGTTTGATCTGCCTACAAAAATAGTTCCTATTTATGCTGTTGACACATCTCCTACAGATAACTTCTCCAGCACTAACACTGCTAAACTTCAGCTAGCAGTGTTAGGCTGCATTAGTTACGTTAGACTTTCATGTTCCAAATAAATATTTAAAATATTTAAATATTTAAATATTTAATATTAATATTTTTGATTATTAACATTTTATTTATTAATTAATATTTATTTAACATTAATGTTTTAAATATTTAAAAATATTTAAATATTTAAAATATATTTAAACTACATGGTGCTGAAGTTTTACAAAACCTTACCTTTTCCATGTCTATCAATGTTACAGGAATATTCCTTCCAACAACTACCATAACTGTGCGACCACAGTTATCCACACCTACAAAACAAAAAGATAACTCATAGCTCAGAAACTTTACAGCACAGCCCATTTCCAACTAGAGAAAAAATATGCTAGACTTGCTGTTCTCACTGTATCAGTAGTTGTTTTGATCACCAAAACAAAGGATGCATCACATCCTAGAAACCTGAATTTTAAGAACTGCAATATTACATTGACTTGTATATTCTACATTTACCCGAAGTAAATATGACTCCACATTTACTCCAACGTGTGCACTCCACATTTGCCTTTACTAGAGTACTTTATTCTCAAGTAGTAATTGTCAGTGAAATGTTTTTTTTTTTTTTAAAACCTTTACTTGCAATTCTACTATCAGAATAAACTTTCTAAAAACCTAGCTCAGAGGCCAGACACATACTTTCACATGGCACACCTTATGGACCAAGAGGAGCCAAATAGAGCCTTGTCCAAAACCAGTAGAAGAATTTAAATTTGCAACTACCAACGGCAAGGTATCATACAGCATCAGCAGCTGCACAAAGATTGAGGTGTCTGTTTTTTCAGTCGGCCAGAGATAGGAGCTAGAGTGCTCAACCGACTTGCTCTGTAGAGCAAGTCATAAACAAAACTATGTTTTTGAGACCTTGAGTACTAACTAATTTCTTCCTATCACTGTGCAAAGCAGCAATAAGCCCCTGGGACCAGGACAAGTTTCTGATTTCAGCACTACCTGGAGAACAAAAGACAACAGAAGTGGACATACTACCTGACACTTCTTTGTTTCCTTGGCTGCAAAAACCTAGGAGGGATTATGTTCCAAGGAACTCTCAAACTGGATGTTGATTCTCTCCCTAATGTTACCATTAACTGAATGCAAGGTTAAAGGAGATACTGCCTATGGGATTGCATAATTAGTAGGTTCCATCAGACATGGAGGAGAGCAACTCAAACTCTGCCTAGCCTAAGGTAGCAAGCAGCTTTAAGCAAGAAAGCTGTGTCAAAAGTTTTTTTGTTAACTTTGGCTTCTCTACAAATCATTTGAAAGCAACATTTATTTCTTTGTAGCAAAAGACTGGAGATAAATCAGGCCAAGATACCAATTATCTTGCATACAATATTACCTTGTATACAACACCTAATAAATTGGCTTCATCTAACAATATTGATTCACAATCACTGAAATCACTAGCAAGAAAGTCCTTGGGCACTGAAAGACAGAGCCATGATGCTCCTGCTATATCACTGCCAAACACTAATCACAATAGCAATATTTGTGGTGGTAGGTTTTTTTCCCTCCCTCTTTTCCCCCTCATTCAAACTCCCATACATACCTAATTCATTCTCCTCAACCTATTACTGGTCAATTGCATAGCTAAATTCAGGATACATCTTAAATTGTTACTAGGAGCTGTTTGGGAGTTAACTGCACAGTTTTCAAAGCCAATCAAGAGCCAATCACCTGCTTTAGTGTGGAGATGTTGCCTCATTTTCAGCCATGTTTCTAGCTTGACGACTTACTCGGAGCTCAAAGAAACTGGATTTTTATTTTGTATTTTTCCTTTAGGACAATGCACATCAACCATCAATAACCTGAACTTACCTGTCTGATACAAGGCTTTAAGGGAAGCAATATCAGATAGGTCTTCAGCTCTTGCCTGACACAGCCAACGATTGTAACTAGAAAGTTAAAAACATCTAAAGTCAGATCTAACTCTGCTTTAGAACAGCATTAGAAGTCTGAAGAAGTATTTAGGAAGTGAAGGCCAAAGCAGCTCTCAGTGGCTGAGCTATCACTCTAATATGGAGGTTTTCTGAACAATGGAGTCACTTTCAAACTGATATAGAAGGAAGTGTTGGAATCCTTCTCCTCCACAAAATACCACTAGTGGAGAGGCAACACTTAAAAGCACATGAACCCATTATAGAAAGTAATGGTGAAACACTGTCATCTTGTGGCAGAGATGAGGCAGCTTGTCCCATCTACAGGTCACGCTAGTGTTGTCACTGGCTTCTTTTTTCCTTCTGTTGCCCCTTCCCTTCTCTCCAAAGGTGCTACTATGAGCTACAGGTGGTAATAGGTTTTTACCTATATTTCCTTGCCAGAAGATCAGACTTCATATTAACAAATTATTATGCCTCTGAGCAGCTGGCTAATCCAAGTCATTTACAGAGACAAAAAAAAAACAACAACAGAACAAAAAAGAACCAAAAAAACCCTCACTTCCTCTGATGCTGTTTTTGCAATGCTGCCTCTGACAACTGTCCCTGCAGGATGAGGCGTCTCTGTTTATCAACATCTCCCTCCATACGAGCAAAAGCGTGAGAACCAATGAAAGACAAATCTGCCTCCAGCCCTTCTTCATCCGAAGCATCTGCAGTAGAAAGAAAGGTAGCATAACATGTTTAAGCTACATATAGAGAATAGCAAAGCTGTCGATGAATTGCTATGTATTTCACGATGGCAGCCCATTCATTGTGTTAGAAACTAACGGAAAAAAAACAAAACCACCATCTATCCTGATGGGGCTCCAATATCTCACTTGCACCATTGAAAGCATTTACAGCATGTGATCGAGTAACTATGAACTCCGTTAGAATGTCAGTCATCAGTTTGTAATGAAGGAATAATGGGAGATTCTCTCACTAGGACTCCAGAATAGATTTTGGAAAGAATGACATGGGGTTTACAATTTCCAAGGTGTTGTCATTACCATACCATAAGAGCAGTTCAGTTCTTCCTTTCAAATTGACACGACTTGAATAAATGTTCTAGAGCTGGTGATAACTTCAGTTTGAACATTTTTACAGTATCATTCACAAACTTACTGTGTGCTGAAGTATAACAGCATGTGCTCACTTGCTTGGAACAACACCATAATGCTCCACTGAACTTGCATGCCATTAAGAAATACTGCTAAGGAACTGCTCTTTGAGCAGTGAGGATTGGAGGAAGTTTCATCTCCATGTGAGGAAGAACTTGTTTACTCTGAGGGTGACAGAGCCCTGGAACATGCTGCCCAGGAAGGCTGTCGAGTCTCCTCTGGAGATCTTCCAAACCCGCCTGGATGCCACCCTGTGCCATGTGCTCTAGGTGTCCCTGCTCGAGCAGGGGGTTGGACTAGATAATCTCCAGAGGTCCCTTCCAACCTCAACTACTCTGTGATTCTGTGAATTGAGTTCTCCAGTGTTACAGCAACAATATTATAATGACCTTGGGGAAACAGAACAAGGGTTCTGCTCCACCTCTTTGCTACTGTAGCTGTGAAAACTAAGCATCATAAATAATCAGTTAATAATTGAATGCCTCACAGCTATCAGCCAGAGTTACAAATACTACCCTAACCTGAAATCTGGAGATGAAAAAGAAAACAGACTGGAGTCTGAACAGGAAGAATACGTACATCTAGAATCACACAGTGAACAGGAAAATTGTCTGTACCCTTGTTGCATATTCAGCCTTATCTCAACTGGTCATGTAAAAATCAGAGTATCTTTGAATACATTTCACATTCTCCATTTTTAATGCTCTAGGACTTCATGAGAGAAGTGCAAGCCTTGCACAGTGCTGCCACATGAAGATAACAGAATGTACCAGCTATGCCTGTTTACCTTTATTCAAGTGTTTTGTCATTCATCCCTCACCATCCCAAGCCTGACACGTTTCTTTTGAGTATTTACCAGTTCAGCATACATGCTATCTTTAGCCTGAGGAGATTATGCAGTATTTTGTTAACGTATGGTAAGATAGCTCATTGACAACAATAATGCCTGTTTCAGTAACAGCCTGCAGAAGGTAGGGAAAAAAAAAGTCTTAATCAATTAATTACCTTGAGAGAAAGTTTGCAAAAGAAAAGGAACAATATTTCTACCACATCCTCTAAGTACTGCATGCAATGAGGCAGACAGGGGAAGTTACGCAGCTAACAATCAGGCAGCTTGTTTCTCTTCATTATAGCCTATCTTAGGTGAGGAGGGGTGAAAAGGACATTTCTTTGCTCTCTGTGTGCTTTTTCTGTCTCATTGGCCTTCACAGGTGGATACTTATTCCTAAGTTCAGTTTAAGTACTCACCATCTGGAACACCTGGCTTTTCAGTAATCCTGATCTGCCGCTCTGGTACTACTGGCTCTCCTTCTGCATTGCCAATATCTGCAGGGAGGCAAGGCAAGGATTGTATTTCTTCTTCCAATGATCTTGGAAAATACAGAGGCATCAGCTTCTGGTAAGTGGCCTACAAATAAGAAAAGCACATGAAGGGCTATCCTTGCTCTTCAGTTATGTATTACCTGCTCTAGTAGCAGGGATCTTCTCTGAGATTTTGAGGCAACGTATTAACTCCCTTGCTGGCTTATTTTGGGCTCCTAACAATAAAGGCAGATAGCCCAAACAACAAGCTTAATATTTGAAAAACTGTGGGGTTTAAAAATTGTGGGTTATCTATAGGCATGCTGAACTGGAAGTCGAGATCATTTTAAAGCATGGAAAAAGCAATGTCACAACTGCCAGCATAATGTACAATGCTGACTCCTATCATGGCTTGGGAACATAGAAATCAGAAGTAGAAAAGGCAATATCCATGGCAATTGCTGAAAGTCAGAGCAACAGCATTGGAAGAGATAGTAGACAGACACATAAGAATGCTGAGGGTCCAAGAGTCCATGTGAGACAGGATAATTTGAAGGAAAAAAAACAAAATCAGCACCAAGGTGCAAAAGATAACACTGTCACAGAGAAGATCACATATAACCATGACTTTTGGTGGAATCAATATGAAGAAAATACCTCTTCAAGCTCAGAGACTGCAAACACCACCTTCTCCAGGGTCTCCCCATGAATCTCCAAGAACCTTCTGACAGTACCTGCAAAAAATTAAATGCAGTTAGCAAAAGGCACCTTTGTCTACTCTTGTTGACATTCTCTGTACTTCTTCTAGCTCTGCTATATTCTTGATTAGGCAGTTTAAAGATGTGGACAATCCATGGTTTTATAGTATAACAGTATAACATCCTTCATTTTGTCCTCTTTTACAACACTCAGCTTGGTCTTTCAAATATTACTGAGCTGATGTTTCTATTGAATTATCATAACCTCAAGTTTTTTTGTTCCCCCTCAAAGTACTTCCATCATTTTGTGAGGCAGACCTACATGGAAGAAAACCATCACTTTACATTTGCCTACATTGATTTGGCACTAAAATAACAGATGAAATTCACTCTGTTGCTTAAAATCCATCTACAGTTGTTCATAGTAAGGCCTCATCTTTACTATCCTGAAGAATTTAATAAAATCAGCAAACTCTTACTGCTTATCACCTGTTCAGAGTCATTAAACACTGCAAGGCCCAACAGAAATCCCCATGGATGCCTACTGATGATCTCTCAACAGAGAAAGGACCATCTATTTTTATTCTCTATTTCCTAATCCATCCATGGATGGATTGGCAGGCTTTAACACACTGCTGATTACAGCCACATAGTTTATGACACTTTCTAGCATCAACTTACGCAGTGCTATGTGGGTTGCATCCTCCAAAGGGTAACATCTTTTCAGAGAGTTTATGACACAGAATCCTACCGAGCACATTGCCTGTTCCCTGAAATCCAGAGAACAGATACAAGTGAAAAGAAGCATAATTTGAGATGAAACCAAACTATGATGGCAGATAACACCAGCTGTTTTCTTCCACCTCCATGCAACAGCAAATCTCTTGCAGGTTTGAACAAAAGGATTTTAAGGTTTTTTGCTGACAAGATGCATACATACATCCTAAAGCAAAGAGTGATGAAATTATTAATTATTTCACCCTGTTTTCTCTTGTTTGTTCTCAGGTTTCTCTTTTTACCTCAGCTATGCTGTTCCTGCAATTTCTTCATATCCTGAATGAAGAGGTTCTCTCAAGTTCCTTGCAATGTTTTCCAAAATCCTTTCTTCCTATGTAGGACTGATGGCAAGGGAAAGTAGGGGAAAATAAGGTGTTCTTTACAGCAAGCATTTTCCTATTCTTCCACCTCACCTACTGCTATTTTAAGCCTGATGTAGCCTTCTTGATTCTAGGACTAGGCAACTGTCATCAAGGAATGAAAAACAAATAAAAGCAGAGACAAATGCAAGACTTTTTCAGCACAGACACATATTTCTAGGAAATCGAAGTAGAGGTTTTGCCAACAATTATTTGAGGGGTTTGGCAGCGAATTTTAAGTGTCAAAAGTTACTCCTGAAATTAGACAAACTAAAGGACACTCAGGATTCAATAAACAGAATCATTTATTTTCACCGTTTTAAGAGGTCCAGGCCTGACCTTCCTTGTCAATTCTGAGGCAGAAGAAAATGACATATATTAGAAAATACTTAGTTGTAATCTTAGTTATGAAACAGTTGCTACCACAGCGTTGCAGACAGCTCTCAGAAGAATTGATCTTTTCAATTCTGAGGAGATGTGTAGTTACATGTTCTGATATAGCCATTGTTTAAATACTTATTTCTGAATGCTAATATTAGAAAGAGCCATCATGAGAGAAGAAGAAAATATAGAAAAGAATGAAGAACAGAAATCAGAAAGATCAATAATAAACTTCCTTTAAATTATAGTGTGGAAACTGTCACAGATTAAACACCAATACAGACCCATCTTCAACTATGGATTTGGAAATGATCTTTCACTCTCACTCAAAATTTTAGGTGACTGTGGCATGAAGACACAGAGGTCAAACAAGAAATGATAAAACAGTCAGATCTGCCTGTAGGGAATAGCAATGCAGTTGCATTGTCATATGTCAGCTGCTTCAGCAAACTCATTTAAAACTGTTTGCAGCATGGAGCACAGCACAGTTATATTAATGATGCTTTTTTTCAGAGTGACTGAATGCTGCACAGCTCTAGCTACACGGTTCCAGTACGCCAACCAGTTCAGACCTCTCAGCATGCTTTTTTCACTCTGCAATATAGATAGAAAAAGACAAGATGCTAGTCATATTCTTATGGTCTCACCGAAATGCTGTAGATGTGAGAAAATATTCAGGGCCATATGGCACCATATGCAGTCCAAGGTATCTAGAAGATGAGCTGCAACATGGATGGTACAAACCTAAGTTGTCATACACTTACTTTGCAAGCTGCAAGACATTGCGGTAACAGCTGTATAAGGAGCTCTCAGCTGCTGTGCGATATCGGCTCTTGTATTTGGGTCCCACTGTGTGAATGATGAATCGTGCAGCCAAATTAAATCCTTTGGTGAGTTTGGCCTCCCCTGTCCTGCACCCTGAAGAAAGAAGCGTGACATATAAAAACACCAATGATCCTAATAAGAAGGCTAGAATTATTCACATTCCTTGTTTTCTCCACTTTCACACAAGCCTCTGTCAGAAGATGATATACAGAAGGCAGTATTTCGAACATCAAATACTTTGATGTTCAAATACTTTAAGGATAGCTTTCTACTTCTTAATATAGCTGCCCAGTATCACTTATTCAAGCTAAAGAGATGACGGCAGTGCTCATTCCTCTCCCTCCTTTAAAATCTACACATACAAAGAGAAACCAGAAGTTGCTAGAAATGTTATCTTGATTGCAGTGCTTACCACATTGCTTTTAGAGACAAGAGGGAAAAATGAATAACCCCAAAAGTAATGCACAAATATGCTATACAACCACCACCAACAACAAAAAAGTCCTTCCAAATTTAATTGGTTTTGGGAATTTGCTTTTCGGATGAAAGGACAACAGTGTCCTTAATCAAGTGGGCCAGCTGACGGCAAAACTATTTGAAATAAAAAAAAAAATTAGCAATTTTTATCTCCTAGCTCAAGGCAACTTTGTTTGTTATGCAAATTTCTCAGTGTCCAAGAGGCAGGAATATCATTTTAGGAGATCACACCTTTCTTGACAATCTAGGATCACAAAGTTCAAACTACCCAGTTGACTGTTCCACACTTGGCCCTCTCCAGTTTTGTGCTCTGGGATCATTTACGGCATGCTATCATTCTTTACATCACTACCTCACTGGGGTTACATTGCTCTTTGGCTACTCTTTGCATGTTATATAGTTTTTGAACTAAGAAAGCAGAGCACTAAAAAAGCACTAGAGAAGAGCATTTTGTCAAAACTGCCAAACTGATTCACAGATCTCTCAACTACCTCCAACTCATCAATAAATTTCTGATAACTGAAACAAATACTGTTTTGAAAAAGTTTGGTCTTTTTCTTCATTGCACATAAAAAAGACATCTCAAAAGGTTTGTGAACTCTCTCCTTCTCCCCTCCAACATGAAATTTAATTCAGTCCAATTCCTGGACAGCTGCTAAAGAATTACTTCCACTCTTTCTCTCTAGCCTCCACCATACAGCCACCCTCACCCTTCCAGTTGTACTGCTGTGCAGAGACATTTTAGCCTGCTGATCTTGCCCAAACTAATCTTTTCTTTAGATTGGCTTTCAATATGATCTTACAGGTTGCTAGTGCAAATGATAAGTAATGGGATGTGAACAAGTGGCTGCAACTACCCCTTCAGCAAGCAGTACTGCTGTAGTTTGGCTCAAGGTCATGAAACTCCACTCTGCATAGGAGTATTTTTTTCCTCTCCCACTCCACTCTGTTCCTTGCAGTGCTCAGGCATGCTAACAAAATAAGTGAAATTTATTTAATGGCAATAAACTTTCCACACTGAGAATCTCTCTTATCCAGAGATTTTAGCATGTCTTTTTAATAGCAATACCACACTGCCTATAAACCATCATTTTGTAAATATTTAGAACCTATAAATCAGATCATTCCTTTCTGTAGACTTTCATTTTTTTTTCTCTGAATTAAGCAGAAAGGATAAAATAACATACTAAGCACACTTTTCTGAATTACTGTGCCTCTTTAAAAAAAAATCAAAAGAACAATTAGGTAAGTGCAACATGGAACAAAATAAGTAAAAGGAAACATCTAGTGCATAAAGTAATGTTCTTCCTCCTTGATATATCAAAATTGCACAATTTTAAAAGAAAAAAATGAAGGCCTGTAATTAAAGAAAAATATCTTAAATATTTTCTCCTTTGGAAAAGGATGAAGCAAGTTTGAGTGAGGTATATCTGTGACCTCAATAGAGAATAATAAATCCAGATGACTAGATTTACTAAGAGTAATCTGTAATTACACCTAGATCACACTTAGCACTTTCCAATGTTTTCTATGTGAAGATCTCTATTAGATTTATAAAAATAAACAGCAATACCTCTTTTACGATAGAAAACTAGGTGAGCTTGTAGGGTGAGGTATACAAGGTCAAGATCTGTAGCAAAATGAGGAGCAAAGGCACAATTTTACTTCTTACTCCAGTGATATTCAAAATCATTAGAACAGCCTCACTCCAAACTTAAAATCGAAAGTCGGAGCCTTTCATATAAAGACTGCAGTAGAGGAAAAAGTCTTACTGTATAACAGCACTGCTGTTAGAATGAGACAGCAATAAGTATGTGTACATAAAATGGAAGGTGATACATATTGATTGCAGTCCACTTACAAGTCTGGACCCTGGCTACAATATTTCTGGGTTTATAGAAACTACACACTGCTTCCAGAAACACAAGAGTTAACTGAGCCTTAAAGAACACAGGCATTTGGAAGGACAGCATATCACATGCTTTCAATCATTTTTTTTTTTCTTAGAGTTTATAAAGTGTAGATAAACATGAAGTAGCAGCAGGGAAAGCAAACAAACAAAAAACAACCAACGAAAAACCCACACAAACACAAAAACATCTCCCGCAAGACACCAGGAGTTACCACTTCACCCACTGGGCTGCTTTTGGACAACGTCCATCTGTTTTTACTATTTCCCAAAAATTCTGCTGGGCAGAAAGTTCAAAAGAAAGAGGAAAAGAGTGCAAAAATGAAGTAGAAATAACAGAAGAACTACAGACTAGTTCTTTAACTTACCTCCATTTCCGTGACCCACTCATTAAGGGTACAAAGCCATAACTGTAACACAGGCCCTCTTATTTTCCCCATACAACATGCCAGTAAAGCATTTCAAAAGAACTGTTTTCTGAAAGGACTCAGTAACTGGATTAAGAGGAAACTATCCTGTATGTATGTATGTCCCAAATACATTACACAGAGGAAGCCATCAGTGCTAGTAAGGGTAGAGACTGTGAAATAGCATGGAAGTTAAAGCAGCTCAACTCAACTTTTACAAAGAACTCTCTACAGAGCTAACAAATCACAAGTTTATTTTAGAAGAGTGAATGCTGAAGTTGGTTCCAGCCTAGCAGGACCCAACTACTCTAATTTCCTGATGTACTTTTAACTGTTGTTTCTGTTCAAAGGACGTACACAGAACTTTCTCCTCTCTTTTGCAACTTTTCCTCCTTCTTTTTTTCCAGGTCACTAGTAAAATGAATCAGTCAATAAAAGTTTTACAAAATACAAGGATGTCCATCTTACCACAGTGTAAGCTACTGATAACTTGTGTTAAAAACATTCCAACCCTTCTAACTACCCTGTTACTACACGAGGAGGAGATAGAGATGTTACTCAAGAGTCACTGGTGCTAATCAAGGAACAGTTTGGTCTTGAAATTCAGTTTAGCACCATAGTTACTAAAGCTCTGAACTTAACTGCAAACTATCAGACTTCTGGATGACCTTGGATAACTATAAGCTTTTAGTTCCTCATACACCAAATAAGGCAACTTTTCTTTTCATCTAATAGACACTGAAAATGAAGCATATTATTTGTAAATCTTGTTATCAGCCATAAACTCTGTTGACAAAGAATTTATGTAAAGCAAACTTCATGTCAGTGTTTTCTCAGAATAGCTTTGCATTAGAGCTGCTCTTGTGCCATTGCAGTAAAAACATCTGAGAATCACACACAGGTGAACTGAAGAGTTTAACAGGTCACTAATACTTCAGACATACGTTCCTTTATCAATCCATCTGCTGTTGCCATTGTTTATGGGGCTGCATATTAATAGACTGAGAGATGTACAGAGTACATACTAGAACCCACTTAACTTCTACAACAGTGAACTTCAGTTCCCATCTCCCACTTGCCAAAGGATATGCACTGAACAGAACACAAAAGCAAGCTCTGAAGCTGTACAAGACTGGTTCTCACAGTAAACGCTTTGATAAGCTAACTGCTTTGACTAGCTTTAGATAACAATGGGAATTACTGTATCACACACAAAATGAATGTTCAACAATCTGAATATCTGCCAAAGGTTTTCCACGATCTGTCTCATGAATGACAAAAGCAGGGGAAATACACAGCAGAGTCTATCCAAAGCTTTCACTCTTTCTTTTGCATTAATACCAGATACCAGGAAAAGTTACACCTTTATTTCAGTGTGTGAACAAACGCAGTTGCTTTGTACAAAGAAAGGACAGTAGCTTTTTTATATAAGAAGTCTCTGAACATTTACCTTTGAGCTTCTGGAGTTCATCCCTCAGATCAGGCCCAGCATGCATGAAGACACTTTCAGATACTGGATTCTTATCTGTGAGAGACTCATTGCTAGTATTTACTATGGCTGTGCAGTTCAGTAGTGCTACGTCTCCTTTCCTGAGGAAACAAAGAAGCAGTTTACTGGAGGCTGCTTGTCAAATTAAGCAAGATATCCTCAACAAAAGCGCTATCAAGCAAAGGAATGCTAAGTTAAAGAAAAAACTTTTAACAGTACTCCAGTGCCCACAAAGCATAGCGTTCATTGACCTGCTCACCACGCAGAACCATGCTTTGCATCTAAGTAATAGAGAAAGACTGCATGCAATGTCTTATTGCCTTAAAACTTCCCAGCTTCACAGTACCTTAATGTCGCCCATAGAAAAGGCCATGCTGCAGTATTACACAGCATAGTTCTGTTAACAGAACATAAAAAACAGTGTGTAAAATTGTTGGAGTATAACATGTTCCCAAATCAAATTTTATCCCTTAAAGAAGAACAGATAGCTTTTGAAAATTGAACATTGAAATTATTCAATGTGGTCTCTTCTGTTTGCAGACACATTATCTAGGGCGCCCTGCTACTGCTTGTTATGTTCACTCTGCTGCTCAAGGATCAAAAAAGCAGAAGATACACAATGTGGAGATGCATGAGAGAAAAGGAAATAGCAAAATTCTGATCTATTAATTGCAGATATTTACTATATATAAGCCCAAGTAACAGGAGAAGTCTAAATGTTCTTTCTTTATTTCTTGTTCTTGACCAGGTTCAGGGGATATCCGAACAGCCCTAGTTTACTGCATGCATAAGCCAGGAAAGAGGATTGTTCCCTGAACTGTATCTCTACAAAATCCTTTTCTCTCCATATTAATTGTCAGTGTTACCCTTTTTGAGAGCAAGTAAAAGAATCTAGTAGCAGGAAGAAAAAAATAATGGAGAAACTATATCTCAGCACTGTGCACCTGCCAACAAATTTTGGTAGAAAAACAGAGATGGAACACAGGGAATGTAGACAGAGAAGGGAAGAAAAAAAAATCCCCAAACAAGCCTCAAGAAACGTATGAAAAAAATACCGATCTGAAAGAGAAGCTAAAGTGACAGAATCAAAGGAATAAAGCCAGCAAAGCAAATAAATCAAAAAAGCTCCTCGACAACAAGTATATTTTAAGAATCGTGTTGTATAGAAGTGACTCATCAGGTTTTCTATCAAATATCCACATACGACAAATGGCAAGAAGCATTGCTCATTTGCTGTATCTAGGAATGCCGATGCACATTTAATTTATAATATATATATACAAATCTCAGGCTTGCAGGTTTACAGTGAATAAGTAATTACTTTCCACTCAGATGTGAAGTGTTTGAATCAAGAAAGAGAGAGTTTAAAGGCTTTATTCCACAGCAATGGTCATTGCTACACTGACAGTAAGATCCTACGATAAAGGAACGAAGTCGTGACAGTCACATGGAACTTACCATAAGATTATTTTTGCATTGATGTCTTTCCTATATGGAAAAGGTGATCTAACATTGACTTGAGCTCTTTCAGCAGAGTTTTCATGAGAGTCCAGATGCTTAGCCTCATAGACATCAGTCCAACTTGGCAAACTATCAACATCCACAAATTGGGAAGGAGCACCCAAGGGATCCATGGAACAGAAGGTACAACTTCTTTTTTTTTTTTTTTCTTTTTTTTTTTTTTTTCTCCCTGGCTAACTTGTCACACTCCAATTCTCACTGGAGTCTTCCACATGCTTTAAAGGAAAGAAAATAAAGCAGGGTCACCAGGTGTTTACTAAGAGCAATTCCCCAAAGCAAGACCTTTCCACAAGGCTGCAGTACAATTACAGAAAACAGAAGACAGGAAAGAAGATCAACTCATCCTCCCTCTCTCTCTCTCTCTCTCTCTCACATACACACACATGCACACACATTTTGTTATTCATATACAAAAAGATAATGCAGTGCTTTTGAAACGCTTGCAGCAAGACAAGCTTTTTCCAAACTTGTAAGATGTAAACACTTGAAAACATTTTCTTTATCATCAAATTGGTCCAGTAGGTTTGTGATCTTTATCTTGAAAATGATGAACAAAATTGTCAGGATGACTAAGTCCTTTTGATACTTTGAAATTTATTTATTTAAAGTAGCAGAAAATCCGCAGCAGAGTGTACATAATCTATTCCTTCAGATATTTATTGGTCTCATCCCAGGACATGTTAAACCAACTAACAAAGACAAAACAAAACAAAACAATCTACACAGCCTTCAAATCTCACAACCCTTCATGTTCAATGAATTCCGCAGATCTGCAGATTAGAGCTACACTCAGTTCTTACAGTCCTGCACTTCAGCATGGAAACCCTTCTCACAATTAGGTTTTGCAAAGCAGAGAACAAAGATGTAAATTTGAACACTGGCTAAGGAACTGCACCAAGGCATGCTGCCCCCTGCACCTACGTGACTCTTTTTCAGTAGGCGAGGACAAGACTGCTTGCTAGAGGAAGTGCTTTATCTCCTTGAAGTGTAGATTTCAGTTGCTGACACAAATAATTACTGAGCTACTGTATTTTCATGGATCATGGAAGTGATCTAGTGATTTGCTATTAGCAAATTAAACTACCATAAGTACTCTAGTTTCAGTTACCGGTAACTTCAGCTTGCCACGGACATATCAATTTATTTAACCCTTTTTTTTTCAGTTTCATCACTAATGACAATTTTGATAAAATAATATCCACATTCCAGAACATAAATACTAACAAAGATGCAATAGCTAGGGGAAAAAAAAAAAAAAAAAGGAAAAAGAAAAAAAGGAAAGGAAAAAAAGCGCAACGCAAACCGCCAAGCAATAAAAGCATGCACTACACAGGTAGACAAAACAGCACCTAAGTATGCACCTAATTAAACAGCACCTAAGAGCACCTAATTAAAAAAACCCACAAAATCCTAACCATTTCCAAACAGCTTATAATGTCTTCACTATAAACTACCAGCAAAACTAAGGGTATCCCTTCTGCCATTTCCCTCCTACCCCTCTGTACGGTTTCCTGCCTTCATGACCGTTATTACACCCCCTCTCCTTCGCTCTCCTGCCATGACAGGTGAACCGCCAGAGAAACTAAACCGCCGGTCAAACCACGTCCTCCTCCTCCCCCGACAGGGCACTTCCTCATGGCGACCAGCACCAAGGCGGGACTCCTCGCCCCACCAAGGAAGCTACCGAAGCAGACACCAAGCAGTAGTGGTGCCTGAGCACCTAAAGAAACCACCGCAGGCTGCCCCTCCGCAGACCGGGGCGAAGGCAACGGCCGCCGCAACGGCCGCCGCAACGGCCGCCTCTCCCTGCGCCCTCCGGCCCGGCCCTTAGCAACGCGCCGCCGCCACGCCTAGCAACGGCAGCTCCTCTCGCGAGGCGGCCGCGCAGCTACTCACGGGCGGCGGGCGCTGACCCCGCCCAGCCGGAGGGGCTCGCGCGACGCCGGGACGGCGGCATCACCCAGCGCGCAAGATGAAGAGAAAGAAGAAACTAAACACGGACGGGGCACCCCGCGCCCACTTCCGCTTCCGGGAGCTTCTACCCCTTCCGCCCAGCTGCAGGCACAGGCCGTCAGCTTCGCAACGCCACTTCCGGCGCGCCGTCCTCCCGCCCTCTGACGCGGCTCCGATCTCGCCGTGAGCGGAGGAAGGGAGGCGCATGCGCAGTAGCGGCCACGTGCGGGCGCGGCCGGCGGGGCCGGTTGCTGCTCCCTGCTCCGTGTTCCCTGCTCCCTGCTCCCGGGGGCCCCGGGGCGGCTCGCTCTGAGGCGTCACGGCCATCGCCACAGCCGTTGCCCGCCCTCCTCTTCCCTTCCTCCCCGCCTCCCTCCCTCCCTCGAGCTGTAGCGGTCTCGCGGGGCCGCGTGGAGCCCGGAGCGCCTCCGCGCCGCCCTGCGCGCCGCCATGGGGCTCACGAAGCAGTACCTGCGCTATGGGCCGGCTGCGCTCTTCGGGCTCGTGGGCAGCGCTCGGGGAAACGCGGCCTTCGTGGCGCTGCGTGGCGAGCGGGGCCGCTGCGTGGCCGTGCCGGCCTGCGAGCACGTCTTCGTGTGGGACACGCGGAAAGGCGAGAAGGTGAGAGCTGGCAAGCGCTGCTGCGAGGAGTGGGCCAGGTAGGGCTGCAGCAGAAGCTGTGCCTCACTTGGCGGCATTTTGCCCAGGAAGTGAGGCTTCTGATGTGACCCCTGTGCCTAGGAGAGCCTGGGAGCTGCAGCACTGCAGGCTTTGGCCTGGCTTTGCCTCCTGCCAGGTCCTGAAATCCTAAATTCTCCTGTCAGATACCATCTGTTTTCAGGATTTACTTTGGCGGTTGCCAGAGTGGCCAGACTAGCAGCGTGATGTTTTGGGGGTGGTTTTATAGTTCCCAGGCTCTTTTGTGGTCAGTGGAAAAGCAGATCTGTCCTGTGCCTGAAAAGAGGAGGCCAAGTGGGAGGGGGTGGGTCAGTGAGAAGCTTGCAGGCTTTTGAGCAAAGGTTCTTGCTCTCTTGACAGTTAAAATGTGAACAAGAAAGCTTCTGACTTATAGAAGCCATGCTAGACCTTTGTTCCTGTTTCCTGTTTGGTTATGAGAAATTACTTCTCGTCTAGCTGCTCTTCTTGTAAAATGGAACTTGCTACATTTTATTTAGCACTGGGATCTGGGAAATGAGCTTATAGGCAGCAGAAGCTTTCAGTGGGGAGTGCACTAGATGGGCAGAATATATTCTTTTTGCTGTGTGTGTCCAGTTCTGATATGTTATTTATCACCACGATACAAGTTTCATTTCCTTAAAATTGCAGGTCCTTATCCTTAAAGGTCTCAAGCATGAGGTCAGTTGTCTCTGCCCTTCTCCAGATGGGTTACACTTAGCGGTAGGGTATGAAGATGGATCAATCCGTGTCTTCAGCCTCGTAAGTGGAGAAGCAAATGTCACCTTCAATGGACACAAGGCTGCAGTGACAGCCCTGAAGTACGACCACCTAGGGGGCCGCCTGGTGTCTGGCTCAAAGGTGAGAGTTTAACATGAAGTGCAAGAATGTCATTTAAATCAGTCATTGCTAATGTTCAAATTTTGGGAAGGAAGCTGTCGTAGTATATTGAGCCTAGAGAGGTGGACATTTTGCAGAGACGGATACTGCTCTGTTGGAAACACCTTATCTGTTGCAGGACACAGATGTCATTGTGTGGGATGTCATCAATGAGAGCGGTTTGTACCGACTGAAAGGGCACAAGGATGCGGTCACGCAAGTCCTGTTCCTGAAGAGGAACCTGCTGGTTACCAGGTGAGCCAGGCCGTATATATTTTTTTCAGGCCCACAGTTCTTACTGTGCTTGTCTTTTTTCAAAAGCGTGATCTTGGCTATATGAGACCTGTACTGTAATACTATAATAGAATAATGGTATTTCTGACTCACTAGCATCTTAAAATATTATTTTGGCACATCCGTGTATTTAGTAAGTCTGGTGCCTGCATCCAGGTATTTTGCTTAAAAGGGAAACGGCTGTACCAGAAAGTATAGTTTGAGTTGGTTTGGCATTTTTCTAGCACTTAAAATTTTTGTAGTGATAAATAATAGCAATATGGTGAATAACAGCAATATATTTATTTTGTGTGTGACCATTTTTACTGTTTATCTGGAAAAATTAAGTAGGTTAATCTTCTATGTGTAACGTGCAGTTCACTCAGTAACGTAAAAGACAAATTGCTACCTATAATAGTAATTATACGAAGTAATTAAAAGATGATAAATTCTTTTTTTAATTAGATACCCCTTGGGAGTTGACTGTGTCTCTTTTTTTAATTATCAGTTGACATGAGTTAGTTATGCTCAAATATCTTTCAGTAATTGGTTATTAATATGTCAATTAAAAGTTTAATAGAAAAGTGCATCTGATCTGCTCAGGATAAAACTAGAAAACTTTTTTTTTTTGATGTAATGGAAAAAACAATCTTTTAGTGGACTGGTAAATGGTCCATGTTTTCTAATACAATTTCAAGTCTTTTGAGACCAGCGTTAGAAATGTTTCTCAAATCTCAACAGCTAAGCTGAGATACATATTGCTTTTGCATCCTTTTATTAACAAAGTGGAGAAATCATAATATTCTGGAGGTGCAAAATTTACCTTCCTTATTTCAGTTTTTTTTCAAGAAACAGACCTCATTCTACTGTGAGGATAATAGTGTGTGTTTTGCCTGAGCAACTCCTTGAGAGCTCTCCTCTGTGTACAGAATTTTTTGTCTGACTCTGTACGATTAACAAGTACCTTTGACTCCTTTGTGATGAAATGTAACAAAAAAGAGAGGTATTACCAATAAATATTACTTTTGATCAGATTTTTTTTTGTCCTGAGTGAACTTAATAAAAGAACACCAATTATTTCAATTTACTTGATAATTTCACTTAGTTGAAGTTTATTAGAGAAATAAGTGTTAATTATCATAGGGTATACAGAAAGGACCTGAATGCCTTCAAGTAACTGCTCTCTGGAACTCTTGTAGTATTTGGGTAGCAAAATAGCCAGGAATATATATTCAAAGGAGGGTTGACCTTATGGCAACTTAAAAAAAAAAAACAAAAAAAAAACCAAAAAAAAAACAGTAAAACAGCTCTTATTTTGCATTAGCTGTATGGAGCAACTCCGTATCTTTGTCCAAAATGAATGCAGCTTCTTCTCATGTATACTGATATGCAAGGTGTGTAGAAATGGGTTGATGTACAGGTTGCGGTAGCTCTCATTAGTTCAGAGGCAGCTTTGGGATTTGACCAACATTTTGTGCTTATTATTCTCATTTAAAATAAGATACAAAAGAGGCCTTGTGAGACCATAACTTGGTGTTGGACCCAGGGGATAAAGCACTTTTTAATGATTTGCCTATTACCCTTTTCTTTTGGAGTATTTCCATATTGTGTATTTATGCTTATGCAGCTTGCGAAATTTGATGTGTTCTTCACCTGAGCAGACCATCTGTGATATGTTGCAGCATGTTTTAGACTATTACATGTCCTCTAGTGGCATTCCCTCATATCCTAAGTGCTGATTTTTTTTTCCCCCTCCTTCAGTGGCAAAGATGCAATGGTGAAATGGTGGGACTTGGATACCCATCACTGCTTCAAAACTCTGGTTGGACACCGTACAGAGGTAAAGAGAATGTGAGGGCTTTGGATTGTCTGTCATAGCTTGCTTTGTGCTTACCGATGTATTTTTTGCTTACTTATTACTCTTTAAGGGTGAGCAATTGAGAGCTCTCCAGCATTCCCAGGAACTTTCATATCTATGCACAAGTTGGTGATTCCAAGGCAGATGTCATTGGTGGAGGTCCTATCTGGATATTCTTCTCACTCAGTTCAATTTAAATAAATCTATCAAAGTCTTTTTTGTTTGTTTGTTTGTTGGGTTTTTTTTTTCTGGTATTGTTAAGATAGGGGAAGCAGCTGTGTACCATTTCCTCAAATTGTGCCTCTGGATAGGTCTGGGGACTGGCTTTGGTGTCAGAGGAGAAACGTCTGATCACTGGGACTGCTGACAGTGAGCTGAGAGTGTGGGATATCACTTATATCCAAGAGGTAAGACTGTTTCCTCTGTAATCCCTCATAATTTTTGCTTTGCTTTGGACCAATATGGGATGGGAACACATCACATCTTCATGACTTTCTGGGAAACAGAGATAAGAGTCTTTGCTGTTTGAAAGTCTATAAGATGCTATTAGGGGAGACTTTGCCGTTTTCTGTAGTTTTTTAGCCTGCAAGTGAAGCTGCAGGCACTGTGAGACAAGGTTTCCAGAGCATTCTTCGGTCTTCTTGCTAGTTTACAGATAGAAAAGACACTTCTGTGAGTGGAGAAAAGGGTTTGGTGCTTACGGGCATGGTGTAGGCCACTCTTGTTTTGCAGTGTAGACTACCTATGGGCATGGCCAAGCCCATTCTTTTGTTGCAGTGTAGCCTAACCACTTGTTCTTTCAGTGAAATAAAGTGTGAGTGGATCATGTAAGAACTGGAACACCCTAGGTCTTGTGCTTTAAGGTGTTCCTTATGTGTGTGGGGTTTTTTTTTTTTTTTCTGGTCCAGGAACAGATCAAAGACCCTGATGAACCAGAATCCAAGAAAAGCAAAGGGTCATCACTTGGAGCAGATGAAAATACCGAAGAAGATGAGACTCTAGAGCTGGATGAGAGTCCTGAGGATGTAAGCTCATTTTTCCACACTGGCCGTGGATTGACATATCTAAATCCATTTGCACAGTGCCCCTTGCAAAGCTAGCAGGGCATTGAAAGCTGTTCTCATGCTGCTGCTCTGTGTTGAGCTTATGCCCTGAGTGTCATATTTAGTATATTAGCAAAGATATGCTGGTTCTGTCTTGCTTTTTAACACTTTCCTCAGCAGTGGTTGCTTCTCCATCTGCTTACAAAACATCAGCGCAATACATGTGCTGAAACATGTGCAGATGTTTTTATTACCCACTGAAAGCTTTATTTTTGTCCTCTGCTTGGGGAGTCTAGTAGGTCTTTAAAGTTTGACGGTGTTACTAAATAGCTGTTTGATAACTGGTCAGTTCAGTGCCCATGCCCATTTTTGCAGTTCAGTAACAGAAAGTGAAAGGTCAGAGGGGCACCACTGCTATGTCACTCACCCTCGCACACACGCACACAATGGTTAAGGTTGGAAGGGACCTCTAGAGATCATCTAGTCCAACCCCCATGATCAAGCACTAAAGCACTACGTGTGGAATCATAGCCTGTAGTGGGAAGCCATTTCTATTGTGCTGGTGGTAGAGATTTCCTTGAGTATCTCCTTCTAGGGAAGATTTCTGAATCCCCTTACATTTCAGGCTCCTTTGTAATTATGGTGAATACTTGATGTTATTAAATACTTTACCCCACTTCTATTTTCAAATGATTTCTGTCCCTTTAATTGCCTGTTTAAAAGTCTTTGTTCTCCACCTTGCTTCTGCCTCCTCTCACAGCACAACTAAGTTCTGTTGCCATTGTAGTGTTCAAATTCAGTCATGTCTTTTATGTGGTTCTGGTTTATCACTTTGCTGACAATCTTAGTTCATAGTAATTGTTTTTCAGCTAAAATGCAAGAAACATAAGGAGGTAAACCTGCAGGTCATGTAAATGCTTACTGCTCTACCAGGCCCTTGTATGTTTATTTATCAGCACACTTCTCAGTTTGCCTAAGATCTCTTTATCTTCCAGACCAATGTTCTCGTTTTCCCTATAGCGTCTCCTAACTTGCAGCAAAGTTGGATCCATCATGCGAGAAGGGAGAGACCGAGTAGTCACTCTAGCCGCGGACCAAACAGGCAAAATTTTGGCTTGCCATGTAAGTAATGGAGGGCCCTGCTAGTGAATCACAGAGATATCTGTAAGAGACCAGTTAATCTCTGCAAGGGCCAGCCTATGACTGTTTGCCTTGTTTCTAGGGAACAGATGCTGTGTTGGAAGTGTTCTCT
Organism: Nothoprocta perdicaria; assembly: GCF_003342845.1. NCBI lineage: Eukaryota > Metazoa > Chordata > Aves > Tinamiformes > Tinamidae > Nothoprocta > Nothoprocta perdicaria. The sequence continues at coordinate 2,163,457 of NW_020454317.1, read as the reverse complement.
GTTCTTTCTGAAGAGGAAGTCCAAAAGAAATTGGAAAAGAAAACAAAGAAAGCAAAGAAAAAAGCGAAGTAAGCAGTCTTAATGGCCTATAGGCTTCTCGGTGTTTATATGCTATCTGTGCCTTGAGAACTGTCAGGAAGCCCCTCAAGTATCACTGATACAGGGGTTGGACTGCCATTGGTCATCTTGTATCTGGGAGCTGCTGCATTATTGGGGCACTGTTCCTGTGCATTCTTGGTTCTTGTTTGATTAACTCTTCTCTGGTCCTAGAGACTGTAAGGAAATACTTTTCATTCTCAGTCTTATCCCTGCAAAAAAACCCTCATGTGCAAAGGAATGGCTAGAAAATGCATTTTTGCAGAGCCATTCACTTACGTTTGATCTTTATGTTTACTGTACTTGCTGCTTGAATTAAGTACCTGATAGGACGTTCAGATATGGGAGATTCATGTGAAAAATCAGAGTGAACTTGACACCTTCTGGTCCTCTTTCAAAGCAGGCAAGGATACCAGTGAGAGCTTTACTACATGGCTAATTTGTATTAATTTGCTCTCTGGGTATTTTGGCACTTAACAGATGTCTCCAACAGCTCTCTGGATCCGGTCTGGAACTCAAGCATGGGCCCGGTAATTCCAGAGCTGTACTTTGGCAGCAACTGAGAACTTCTGGAGATAGAAGGGTGGTGCGAGATGAGCAGAGCATGATGATCCCAGTTGAACATGGCTTTCTGCTGTTTTTTTTTTTTTTTTTTTTTTTTTTTTGTATCCGTCTTTATGATGGGACTTTGTCAAGTGACTTTGTGCAATTCAGTTCCAGAAGAGGAACTTGTCCAGTTTGTCTTATGCGGACAGTTTGTCTTTGACTATTCTGCAAATGGGCATGAGCTTTTGTCTCATGCAGGCAGGACTGCTAGATAAAGGGGCAGTTAATTTCAGCAGGCTAAGTGTTGTCGTTATATTAATATCCATACTTCTGTTAGTTTATGGTGGCTGTGCCGTGTTATTTGAATCTGCCCCCTTAATTGATGTTTCTAGGCAGAAATCTGAAGAACAACCTGAAGGGACTGTGGAGCTGAGCCTGCAGGAGGAGATTCAGCGGGTTGCTAACGTCAGAGCTTCTGCTAAAATCAAGTGAGTGGAAAAGCCTGCTGTAGAAGCTGGACTGTGGTTATGCAGCTGCTTAGGAAGGGCTTAGGAACAGCTTGTTGCAGGGGGAAGATTCTCTCTGTGAGAGCTGTTCAGCTCAGAGCTGGAGAGAGGCCTGCCATGAGCTGCTACTCCAGCCGCACTTCCACAGGCAGTGCTGTTACATAATGGCTTAGCGTACACTTGCTTGCTCCCTCCCCCTTGCTGTTTGATTTCTCCTAAATTTTGTCCTAACTACGGCTCTGATTTTGTTTAATCAAACAGGTCATTTGACTTGACTCTCTTTCCAAAAGGAGAGCTGAAGATTGTATTGCTGCTCCAGAACAACATCATTGAGTCATATAACCTGAACCTGTCAGCGCAAGTCCCACAGGCTGTCCGTACATCTAAGATAACCATTGGAGGCCACCGCAGTGATGTCAGGACGTTGGCTTTTAGCTCTGACAACATTGCCATTCTCTCAGCAGCTGCAGAGTCTGTAAAGATTTGGAACAGGTCTGCGATCTCCTTGTGTCAGTCTCCACATTTTATGTATGACCATTTCCTATGTGTGACCAGAATTCAGGGGTGCTTTGTTCTCAGTGATAAGGAAGACTGAATGATAGATAAATATAAAATACTCAGTGTAGGAATACCTGCAATGTACTCCTCTCTTTTTCCGCTCCTTCCTGGATATGGAAACTGAGAAGCCAGAGAACTAAAACTGTGCAATTAACTCATGGAATTTCATGCTGTAAAACAACACTCAGGCTAAGTTTAGTGGCAGGCACAGAAGAACAAATCACTGAAGACATAACAATATGTTTTAGGGGTTTTGTTTCCCTCTTTAAGATTTGATCAATCTGTATACATACCTGAGGGGAGAATGTAAAGAAGAGGAGACCAAACTCTTCATAGTGGTGGCCAGTGACAGGACAAGGAGTAATGACAAGGTGGCCAGTGACAGGACAAGGAGTATAAATTAAAACACAGGAAGTTCCATCTCCACATGAGGAAGAACTTCTTTACTGTGATGGTAATAGAGCCCTGGAACAGGCTGCCCAGGGTGAGTTGTGGAGTTTCCTTCTCTGGAGGTCTTTGAAACCTGGCTAAATGCCACCCTGTGCTGTCTCTGCTTGAGCAAGAAGGTTGGACTAGGTGATCTCTAGGGGTCCCTTCCAAGCACAACTGTTTGGTGGTTCTATACCAACTGTTAGGCTAAGCAGTAGCTACGGCCTGTTCTTTAGGGAGCATTTGTGTTTCTTACCATATGCTCTAAGGCATCTAGTCTTGAACTGGGTGGACTCCTATTTTGATTTGATGTTCTCCCAGAGTTTCCTGAGTGCTGCTGATTCCAAGCTCTGTTTCATTTGGGAGTGCTATCTCAAAATTGCTCCCTCCTCTCCAGAATGGGAAGAATTACAGTTTGATAACAGTGGCTCTGTCCTTGCTTACAATGACAATGTCAGGAGTACTATGTGATGATAGCCTATTTTTGTGGAAAATGTCAGTAATAATGCTTTAGCATTTAGAGTGGCCTGCTGGTCTGTGGGCTGGCAGTGCTGTACCTTCTGGCCCCAGATGAAAAGAAAGAGGAGAGACTGCTTTGAAAGATATTTCTGGATCATGTCACACAAATGGGCCAGGATTTTTATGTAATGAGAGATTCTGGACTCTGTTTGCAGATCAACCTTACAGTGCATCCGAACAATGGAATGTGATTATGCGCTATGCTCACTCTTTGTGCCTGGAGATCGGCAGGTCATTGTTGGCACTAAGGTAAATCGTGTCCTTTCTGCAGCTCCAGAATATGCCCAAGTATGTTCTGAAAATGTCACTAAGCCAGCCTTACTGAAAATGCATTACACCTTCTGTTCTGGAGCAATCTGTTTTAGCGATAAAAATCTCTGACAGTATCTGTTATGTTACTGGGCCCTTAGTGTACTTTCTATAGCTTGAGCAAGACAGATGAGTGGAGCTTTGCGTAGTCTCTGATATAGATGAGGAGTTTAGCCTGTTGTGGCTGTTCGAGAGATAGGCAGCAGGGGTGCTTACCTGCTAGGAGCTGTCAAGGTTTGGAGGGGCAGAGACTGGTGCTGACCAGAAGTGACTCCTATGTAGAGCTGCAAATGCAGCAGGGGCTCAACCTGGCTCTCAGCAGAGCTCTGCTGCAGTTCTTCCTGTGAGTTGGCAGTCTGGGAGGGTTCCCTCTGAGCTCTCCTCTGCCCTTGGAGCTGACTGTTGCAATACAAATGGCTGCGTTGTCATTGTGGGAGTCTCATCTTTGCTAGCTCAGACCTTTGGTCTCTGGACTCTGCTTTGAGCTTTTCTTTTTGCCATTTGTGAGAGGGTTGTAGCATGAGGCTCAGGTGTGTTTGCAGATCTGATTAACATTCCCGAAGCAGTTCAGGATTGTGCAGTGAAAGTCAAGAGGCTGATTTGTCTCTGATATCTTTCTCCCAGACAGGGAAGTTGCAGCTGTATGACCTGGCTTCTGGAAGTCTGATGGAGACACTGGCAGCTCATGATGGGGCAGTGTGGTCCATTGCTCTTTCACCAGACCAGGTAACTCATCCAGCTTTCTAAGTATGACCTCTTGCATTTTCCTGTAGTGTTGTGTTTGTGCTGCTGATGAGAGTATGGGAACCTCCCTGCTCCTGGGAGGCAGAAGGTGCAGCTGGTACTATTTAAGATAAATGCAGAAGTGGATATCTGCACAAGTTCAAAATATTTCTCTGCTCTTATGTGGCACATCACAGTGAACCACTAGGCTGAGAGTTGCTGTCCTCAACACCCGCTGTGATTTTTGAATGATTGAGAGCACTCAGACTTCCACAACAGTGTGTGTGTGTGTGTGTGTTATAGCTGTAGAGACCTCCAGCCTTTTGTAATCCGTTGCAGTGCCTCATTATTCTCCTTGTTAAATTTTCTGCTTGAAACTAGCTCACCAAGCTAGTTTCAGCTTGCTGAGCTTTAACTCAAACTCATTAGAACTGTTGGTACCTTTGTTGGATTAAAAATTTGGTTAGCATAGTGTTTCTTGTTCGCCTTGCACTGTTGTCCAGTGCAACCAAATCGCTCTCCCTATCTATCCGATATGGTGGTTGAACTCGTGTGTGTGTCCCAGCAGGATGTGTTTTCCAGACTCGTAATTGTTTCTGTGACCTTTTAAAGTAAGCACCATCTTTTTTTGCCTAGTGGACCCTGGAGGAGGATGTGTTGTAGAAAGTTTAGCAGTACCAAGTGCACCATTACCTTTTGAATCCAGTCAAGCACTTATTTAGCTCTTTGATTATAGGTCTGCAGTGAGAACATGTAGTCAGCTAATAATCCACTGTGTCCCCTTCCAAAGGCAATTTTTGGGCTTCCCAGTGGAGGGTTTGTGTCTGTGGCTTTTAAGGTTGTTGACCCATAAGCACATAAATTAACTTTTTTCTCTCTGTCCATTTTCGTCAGGTGGCTTGGATAACTTAAGTGCTATTATAGAGAAATCATTTTCTTGGTTACTTTTCCAGTCATCCTTGCGTTGCCTGTAGGCTTCCTTTTATCTTTAGCTTTCTCCCATATCACAGATAAAATCTGTAAGCAGCGCAATGTCAATTTATTAGGTATTTTTCATTTAAAATGCACTTTTGAGATTTGTTAGCATTGTCTTTTATGCATATCATATGTGCTCTGCTCAAAATGTAGTGCAAGAGCAAGTGGTATGCCTTGCATAAGCAACACTATAACTCCATTAGCAACTGCAAGTTTAATCCTAAAGGATAATAAGTGAAGTTAATTTTCCATAAACTCATGTGAATTGATACTCGGTGTGTCCCCTTGGTCTGAGAAAATCCACAGTTGCCTCTTCCTTCCTTGCACGACTATTCTTGCAGTTACCAGTCCTACCTATTTATTCTTTCTGAGTTACGGTGTTATATTATTTTCCTCCAAGATTTCCCCCTGTATTTCAATAATTGCTGAGAGTTAACATTCATGATTTCGAGAACCCCAGAGGATCTGAAACACTGATTTAGAAGTGTCTGACATGTTAAGGCTGTCAAAAAGCAGCTACCTGAGTTTTTGGAGCAGTGTTTCATCACTTGGTGATGTGACTATGGTGCATTGCTTTCCTTAGTCGTAACAGATAAGAAATGCTTCCTGAACCCACACACTTTGAGTGTTGCTCACAAGTAGTAGTAAAGATGAATAATAATAATAAAGACTTTATATTTCTGTTTCACATACTGTGTGAATCTGTGTGATTCAAAGTAGCCTGTCTGTAGAGATCTGCTTTTGTCTTTTTATTTCCTTCATCACTTTATCTCCAGTACCAGAGTCTGGTTCGTATTCGTTGCTATCACCATCCTCTTCTGTTTGTTAATGAACCTTTCTTATTTTTGTTAGGTGGTCATGTTGTGCTAGAAGTTGCAGTGTTGTTTTTTTAGTGGAATCAAAACCCTAGCTACTAGTAACCTACTGGGATTCACTTATTCCACCAATTAAAACATATTGGACAGTTTCATGCTTGTTCTTGGCACAAGAATTCTTGTCTGAGATGTGGTTCCTTTAGCAGGCTGCTCTTGTTGGGTGGTGGTAAGATGTGTGTGATCCAGGAGCAATGAGGATGTCAGCTTACCACTAAACATATGCACTACATTGCCTGCAGCTGAGATGACTGCTTTCAGTTGCAAAGTTTCAGCCCAGATGCATTTGGAGTCTTAGACTCCGACCTGCCTCTCAAATTCACCTTCTGAAATTGATGTGGCTCTTGCTTAACCCCTAGGCAGTGCGTGCTGCAAGCAGAGTATGTGCTCCTTGTGATGTTCTTCTAAACATTAATGCTGTGGGAATATAGAGCATTTCCAAAACCTCCTCGCACGTTGGCTTTTCCTCGAGTGTGAGATTTTTCTGGGCTATAGTGAAATGTGTTTTTGGTTTTATTTTAATTTTAAATGCTTATTCTCTGCAGCATGGCTTTGTGACAGGAGGTGCTGATAAATGTGTCAAGTTCTGGGAGTTTGAGCTTGTGAAGGATGAAAGCAGCATTCAAAAAAGGTGAGAAAAAAACTTTCTATGCTGCATTTAGCTGCAGTAATCTTTCTCTTTAATGAATAGTTTGGCCTTTGCTGTGCATTGTAAGAAATGCCCATGGCATGTGCATGGAACTTGAAGAGGAAAGTTCCAAGAGGAAACTTCAGAGTTATTTTGTAAAGATCTGAGTTTAGTTGAAAAAGGAGTCTTGTTACAGACTTTAACCTTCCTTCTGTGTGTGTTTAGCCTCTAATCACAGGCAGGGCATCCAGATCATTAAGCACTGGATTAAGCAGTGAGATCTATTAGCCTTCAGGGTCATGCAGTTTTCTGATCCTTTTTTGTTCAATTCCTAATGGAATGGAGATGCTGCATATTAGAGTAAGCTTGTGTTCCCAGAGTGCAAGAGCAGGGGAGGAGTGAACACAAGTTCATGCCTCTTTCTGTCTTTTAACTACTAAAGAAAAATGATTTTATTTTTTGTCTTTGCCAGGCTCTCTATGAAACAGATGCGCATCTTGCAGCTGGATGAAGATGTTCTCTGTGTGCGGTACAGCCCCAACCAGAAGTTGCTGGCTGTCTCTTTACTAGATTGCACTGTGAAAATTTTCTACACTGACACACTCAAGGTATGTAGCCAGATGGACTGTGATACTTTGCAGAGAGTGATGTAATTGCAACCTGAAAGTGCCCACTTATTCCAAAACACTAAACAGAATCAGAGAGGCGAGCATCCCATTTCAGGTGCCCGTTTGTTAACAAACGTGACAGAAGCAGGGTTGGCCTGTGCTGGGGAGGAAATCTGTGTTTGATCCGGAAAGCATTGAGAAACTGCAGGTGGCAAGGCCCACCCTAGGCCTGCAGGCATGATGGTATTTCAAAGCTGTGTGGCATTTTGAGAGTGGGGGCACATGGGTGTCACATATGGCTCTTAAATGGGGCATAGCAGAGGCAAAACTCAGGGAAGAGAACCTTCCTTTTGAGCAGTGTGAGTTGTGCACTGTGTCACTTGTGTGTGTGTCACTTTGAGCAGTGATCTTGTGACTTGTGTACGAGCACGTGAAAACAAAGGAATGACACAAGACAGAGCAGCACAGTTAGATACGCTGATGAACGACACCGAGGTCACTCAGCTTGAGTACTTCCAGCCCAGTCTCAGTTCTGCCATCGTGGCCCTGCTGCTATCCACCTGCAGGGCGAGAGGGTGTTGGAGAGGAAGGACAGTGCTGCTGAGGCAGAGGAAGACTAGCCTCGTATTCAAGGTTTTCACAAGTCTGCCCAGTGTGGTCTGACTGAGATGCTTTTCTCTCCTTCAGTTTTTCCTTTCCTTGTATGGACACAAGCTGCCAGTGCTGTGCATGGACATTTCCTATGTAAGTACTGTTAAGACTGCAGGTGGAATTATGGTAGTGTTGATGACCGTGAGAACCATTTGTTAGGTTGCACCTCTAGGATGGTGCTTTCTTATCACCTTCTTGCTATTCACTTAACAGTGAGTGCTTTCTTAATGAGACTAGGCAAACCCGTCATGATGCCACAATCCTATGCTTGCTGGAAAGGATCACAGAATGGGGGTTGTGGCAGGAGTGACCAAGTTATTTTATGAGGAGTATAAACTGTCATAATCCTGGCTCATTTTATGATCTTTGCTAAAGATCTGGTCTTTGCTAAACTTATTGTCCAGACTCTTACTGCCTTAGTTGTGTTTGAATCACTTTTTTGGTGGGAGCAGTACTGAGAGGGAGTGATGTCTTCATGCCTGTTCATTCCTGGCCTGTCTTGATCTGAGATGTAGCTTCTGGGAAGGCAGAAATGTCAAGCTTTTTGCTAAGGTCTTAAATACCTACAGAAGCTCAAAGAAGAGCAAGGGTGCTGTTTGGGTGCTGTACCAGTATCACAAACATATGCAACCCTGCTGAAAAGATGGCCTCTGCAGCATGCTTTCCTGATCCTTTTTCCAAGTATCTGTCCACTTAGTGTGGTTAGTTACTGGTTCAGCCATGACTTCTGCAACTGCTTGTAGACTGTCACACCCTTCCTCTCTCCACCTTGCTCTCTAGGATGGGACTCTTATCGCCACTGGCTCTGCTGACAGGAATGTGAAAATTTGGGGATTGGACTTTGGAGACTGTCACCGTTCTCTCTTTGCTCACGACGACAGGTCAGTCAATTCCTACAGCATCTCTGGCCTGTGGCCAAGTTTCCATACAAATGCTTATGACCCTTATGACACAAAAGTGACCCTTTTGTCCACTGTGGAGTACAGGGAAGTTGCTAGGCAGACTGTCATTAGTCACAGGAAGTTCTCCAGGTGGGTGAATTTAAGCTCTGGCTAGTTTGGTTTTGTGGTGCCCTATATATATATGTATTTATTTATTTATATATATATATATATATTAGCACTGAGCTTGTGAGCTAGGCTTTTCAGGGATCATCTTAGGCAGTGTGCCACATGCATAGAGGTTGCAAGGGCTCTCTGGAAGTGCTGAACCCACAGGTTTTTTCTGCTTAACAGCAGCAGCTACACTGGGTGCTTCTGCTCTGCAGCAGCGTCAGGTGCTGCTTGACCCAGGCTAGATACCCCAGTACAAGGACATGTCCATGCTGTGTAGCAAATCTAGCAGAGGGCCACAGAGATGATTAAGAGACTGAAACTGTCTGAACTGACTGAAACTGACTGAAAGAGACTGAATCTGTCATATGAGGAGAGGCAGAGACACCTGGGGTTGTTTAGCCTCTAGAAGAGAAGACTTGGGGTGAGGTTTGGTGTTTATAGGTCCCTGATGGGAGATTGTAAAGAAAATGGAGTCATGCTCCTTTCAGTGGTATCAAGTGGAAGGATAGGAAGCAATGGGCACAAATTGAAATGCAAGAAATGCTATTTAGAGAGAAAAAATAAATTACAGTGAGAGGGGTTAAGCACTGCAGCAGGTTGCCCAGAGAGCATGTGAAGTCACGATATTTGGAGATATTCCGACTCCAGCTGGTTGCGCAGAATGTTGCCCTTCTCCAGCTGACCCTGCTTTGAGCAGGTGCATTGGACTAGATGATCTCTAAAAGTCCCTTCTGACCTCAACTGTTCTGTGATTCTGTGAACTCTTTCTAGGATAATATGGTGGCAACTGGGACTACAGTGAATGTTGGTGTCGGGGGAATTTTTTTAGAGATAACTGGTGATAAGAGCTATGAGATAGAGATCTGTGGGGCACTCAGCTGTCTGTGTCTAACATGCATGGGTTAGGACCCTTTCTCCCCAACTTTCTTTTTCCCCTCCCCAGTGTGATGCATCTCCAGTTTGTTGCCAAATCCCATCTCTTCTTCACTGCTGGGAAGGACAACAAGATTAAGCAGTGGGATGCAGATAAATTTGAGCACATCCAGACGTTGGAGGTAGGAGGTTTTGGAGGTCGTTAAAAAGAGGCATTATCCCAATGTGAGCTGCTCTTCTCTCGGAACTGGGAGCTGGATTTTCATGTCTTATTTCCTCTCCCTACCATGCAGGGACATCACCAAGAGGTGTGGTGCTTGGCACTCAGTCCTAATGGAGACTATGTGGTTTCAGCATCCCATGACAAGTCCTTGCGCCTCTGGGAAAGAACGAGAGAGCCCCTCATACTGGAAGAGGAAAGGGAGATGGTGAGTGTTGCATTCTTCCTGCCCAAAGATAGCTGTTGCTCAACAGGGTATCTTGTTACCCAAAAGGGTGTCCTCTTGGGTGCAGTTTGTCTTGTTTGTCCCTTTTTCAAGTGTGAGAGATCTATGCTATGTCAGTAGCGTGTCTTGGAGCTCGGGGATGCTGGAAGAGGCCCCTCCTTCTTGCTTTGCAAAGGCTAGTGAACTCAAAGATTTGATTGGGATAGGCTTTGTAGGTCTCTAGTTCAATGTCCTCTTCCAGTGCTAGACCATCCTTGAGATGTAAAAGTGTCCCCCTCCTCTATATGTCCAATTGGAAATTCTCTTCCAGCAATTGTCTTTTGACTCATCTTTTTATTTCCATGGTATTTTTTCAGAGGAGTCTGACTGTCACCCTATCTTAAAACATTTCTCAAACCATACTGGGAGAAGAATGTAGCTGTATGTGGTGGGGCAGGAATAGATGAGAAACTTGCAAGAAATAGTTTTGACCCAGCCCTTCTGCAGAGCACTGAGGTGACCAATAGGCAGCATCTTAATGTCCAGTAGTTGGTGTACTAGCAATGAGGGAGGTCACAGGAGATGAGAGACAATGTCTTCCTGATGTGTATTTTGGTGCAACTTCCAATAGCAAGGTGGACATGAATTCATTGGCAGTGAATTACTAATAGGGCCCCATTAACATGAGAGATGCCTGACAGGGCTCTTTCATCTTACAGGTTAGAGTAATCCTCAGACTTTCCTAGGTTTGTTTCTTCTGTGTTGCATTCCAGGTGGTAAGGTCTGTTTCTGAATTGCTTTTCTTTCAGTCTCAGCTTTGTGAACTGTGTGGACTGCTGCTGTATCCTGAGTGGTGACACTAATTTCTGTCCTAGAAAACAACAGATTTCTCTATGCAGGGAAACAGGGATGAGCAAACATTTTTCACTTGCACTGTTGGCCTGTGATGGTTTGTCCCGACTTCTGTGCTGGGCTGCAAGGTTCTGCAGTTAGTCTGTGAAGGAAGCCACACACACCTTGCTCAATCACTCTGTAGCAGACTTTTAGTTTTGCTTGCTGCTTGCCCACCTGTGTTAACATATTGTGTTTTCCTTCATTACAGCAAAGAGAAGCTGAATATGAGGAGAGTGTGGCAAAGGAAGAGCAGCCTGTGGTGAGTAACACCATCTTGATGGGTGTCCATCTGTATTGAGTAATTCTGTGAGAAACATAGAAGAGTTGTCAGAGGGGACTGGTAATGCCCTTTCTTTGTGAGGTGCATTGTGAAAAGTGCTGGTGAAACTGTGTTCCCTCAGGTGATTCCAGTGCTACTGACAATCTGATGTGGTTTTGGAGAATGTTCAGGGCTGGCCAGACTGCTACACAGTAACCGGAAATTCTTAAGCCCTACTGTCCAGCTGGTGGTTGTGTGTGCACAGCTGATGTCTGCAGCAACTTTCTAGCAAAGACTGGTTGCCTTTAGACAGCTGCTTGCAGGTTAAGTGCGATAGGTGTGAAGCCTGGTCCACCCAGCTCAGATGCTTGGGTTGTATTGCCAACAATAGATCTGACAAATGATCAGAGCTGACTCTGATCAGCTCACTCAGCCCTGAGGTTGAGCAAAGGCTGTGCAAAGGCCCTGACTTTCAGAGCTTAGCATTAGCTCAATACCTCTATTCTGAAAAGAGCTTTGCATCTGAGAAGTCATGTATTTCTCCAGAGAAGTGAGTTCAGCCTATGGGGTTGATATTTTCTTTAGCAGGGAGTGTGATGGAATATGCTGTATCAGCCCCTTGGCTGACTGAAGGAAGGAGCTACAGACTCTCTCTTTTGTAGGTGGCTGGAGAGACACAAGGAGAGACAGGGCTAGCAGGAAAGAAAACTATTGAAACGATCAAAGCGGTAAGTTTGTGTGGGTCCCCCAATGTTGCTTTTTGCCTTGTCAATCTGTCAAGATGGGAGAGTCACAGGGCTTGAGCAGCAGTTTGCAGAGAAGTGCCTTGTGCCATTGTGTAAGGACAGCAACTAAAAGAAGCTGCTGTTTGAGACGAAAAGGTGCAGATGCAGATCCAGCTGCCAGAGCAGGTTGTCCTGCACCCTGGCCAATGGGAGATATCTCTCTAGGGGACAAAGCATGAGTTTCTGTTGATAGTCAGGCTGCAGGTTTTTTTGCCTGCTGCATGTGGGACAGGCAGGCCTGATCCTGCCAGTGCTTGCTGGAGGGATAGTACAATGTCAAGGCAGCATGTGAAACTGCAGCAGAACATTGTTGCAGAGCTGCTGGAGGGGATTGCAGGTGGTACTTGACTCCTTTAAGACACTACAGGACTATCCAGAATAGCAGTAATGTCTGGAACAAAGGTTATCTTTTTGAGCAAGATGTGTCTGTGATGCTGCACATCAGCCCATGTTCTTTCTCCTTCATTGGTTTATTTGGACTTGAAATTTGCTTCTTTTTTTTTTTTTTGCTTACTGTTGGTGACTGATGTACCTGTCATGTACCACACAGGCTGAACGGATCATGGAAGCTATTGAACTGTACAGAGAAGAGATGGCAAAACTCAAGGAGCACAAGGCCATATGCAAAGCTGCAGGAAAAGAGGTAAAAGACAGGAATTTGTCACACCGGAAGCATGTATCTTGACAGCTCTGTCATTTTGGCAGAAAGTCCTAGCACACACATAAAATCAGGAAATAGAAAATAAGAAGTGGAGGAAAATGAGTTAAACTTGCATGTTTGAGAACTAGGTTTATCTTGTAGCTGCAATTGAAGCCTTCTTTGAAGTCCTGCAGAGGATAGAAATGTGGGAATCTGAGAATTTTTTATTTGATTTTTTTTTTTTTTGATTTTTTTCCTCTGATTTTTTTCTTTGATTAGAAACTATCTTCTACTGTGGGTTAACATTTTCTCTGGGAATATGTGTTTGTACACATGTATATGTATGTGCCTCCTTTTAATCCATTTTTTGTCTTCAGGTTCCCCTTCCTGTTAATCCCATCCTCCGTGCCTATGGAAATATTACCGTAAGTGGAATGCGTAGGCCACAGGCTCCAGCTGTCTATTTTCATTTGCTGGCTGAACCAAAATACTGGGTTGTGCTGGGGAGGGAGGATTAGTTTAGATCAGCCTGAAAGGAAAATTTTACTCTCTTATAAAATGAACACATTTAGATATATTTTTTTCATCTTGCATGTGTGTAATAAAAGTACTTTTTTGCACATATACAGTACAATAAAAGTACTTTTTGCACATAACAGGGTTTGGTGGCCTTGATGTTATCATGTGCACACTGAGCTGGCAGTTACTGTATTTTCTCAGGGTATAAGAAAATAGGGAATAGGGGTTCAGGCCCTTCTGGTGACAAATGTATCTCCCTCTTGCCAGGAGGGTGCAGTTACCTTGCTACATTGCATTTCAGTGGAGTGGTGACATCTTACACGAAATACTTGAACATCTGTTGAAATCGTGACTTGAGAATCCATTTCACTGTGTCCCCCTCACCCCTGCCCACCTGCGTGGCATCTGTAACCACAGAATCAGAGCTGTTCTCTCCCTTCTTCTGTGGCTATGGGTAGTTTTAACTGCAAGTTGAAGAGATAGAGGAGGGATAAATACAATGCCATGATTTAATAGTTAAGCACTTTGAGGAGTGGGTGAGGTTAGATTCAGTTTCCTTATACGGAGAAGAATGTTGCAATGTGAGATGAAACTGCCTTTTGGTTTCCTTCTAACGGCTTCCCAGATCTGTATCCTGTGATAAAAAAAGTACCTACAGCAGATAAACAACAGTAGCAGGAATTAAATCTGTAGGAATTGAGTTTGTGTAAAGTTTTGTACATACAATTTAGCAGTTTTACCAAATTTTTATCCAGTTTGTACAAGACTTAAACCACTAAGTATGAGATAATTTAGCTAATTGTATGTAGTTAAGCTTTCACAATAATCTTCACCATTCAGAGTATCAACAGACTGGGATTATGGTCTGTGGAGGGAGAATGAGAACTTCCCAGACTGGCAGCTATTGGGAGCTGAAGAGATTTCCACTTTATCTGTTACATTCAGACTGATCAATCACAAGATGTGATTGCCTGTGTTTAATTGGATGAAATGGATCATAAAATACATGTTTTTCTTGGAATGTTTTTTAATATGCAGAGCTGATGTCTTCCTTCTCTTACAGCCTTCTGCATATGTGCTAGAAGTTTTCAAGAAGGTCAAGTCAAGGTGAGTCAAAAGAGCCTTGCTGCTGAACAGGTTTGTGTCTGACCATTGGATTGCTGTGACTGATGCGAAGTGGGGTCCTGGTGTGGATTTTGCTGCCGAGCATGGGGAATGCAGGAGAAATGAGTTACTGTGTCTGGCAGCCTTTCTGGGGAATGTGCAGTTGGGGAATAAAAATGGTTCCTTTCATGGGCAGTGCTGGATGAAGCTTGCATATGACTACATTGAAGGGAGAGAACAGCTCTGGTTCTGTGGTTACAGATGCCATGCAGGTGGGCAGGGGTGAGGGGGACACAGTGAAATGGATTTTCAAGTCACTATTTCAATGGATGAACAGGTATTTTGTATAAGATGTCACCACTCCACTGAAATGCAATGTTGACTGCTTGGAGGTGCACATGTACATGAAGAGCAGCTTGAGGATACTAGGGTGGGAAGGTGGTTTATGTGCCTGCTCCCTGTGCCAGAAGGTGTTTGCATGGACTGTAGTCTGTGAGGGTGCACTTCCTTTGCCTGTAGGTAGTCATAGACCAGCAGTGGGATTCAGCAGAGCCTTTGTATGAGAAACTTCTTGCACCATTCCCCTCTCCCTGCTTTTTTCTTAGTGAGCTGGAAGAGTCTCTCCTGGTACTGCCTTTCTCCTATGTCCCTGATCTCCTCAGGCTCTTCAGTGAACACATTCATCTGGGCTCAGAGGTGGAACTCCTGTGCCGAGCTCTCATCTTCCTTCTCAAGTGAGTCTTGCACCAAGCAAATCTGCTAGTTTTACTGCTAGCAGAACATGGGCCTCAGGAAGCTCTAACAGGGCTTTGGTCATAGTGGGTTGCTCTTCCCCTCTTGCTGATATGTGTCATGAGCTCACTTTGTGTCAGTTCTGTGACAGAGGTAGTCCTTTCTCCTGAGCTGTCAGTCAGCACTTTAGGACACTACAGAGTTGGGGAATGTTCCCTATTCTTGCAGCTGCAAGGACTCTGTTGCTTTCCATGAACACTCATAGAAGTGTGTTAGAAAATGTGTTTTTCTCATCTATTTCTGGCATTAAAGCTCTTGAGACCTTTCCCTTGGTGTGTTAAAGAGAAATTTCATGAAATAGCTTTTTCAACTGAATCTCTCCATACCTGTTAAATCTGTATAGAAAAATTAAGAAAAAATCCTATTTTTAGAAAATAGAGGCTCAGAAGAGTGACTGATTGTCTGCCACTAAGAACAACATAGCTGCATATATCATAACTCACTGTCTGCTGTGTTTTTAGGATACATTTTGGGCAGATCACAAGCAACCATATGCTGGTGAGTGTGATAGAGAATTTGAAGAAAACCACCATCTCCAGAGTCAGTGAGGCCCGGGTGAGTGTCACAGTCTCTCCTTTTCCAGTTTCTTCAATAACAGGATGTGCCGATGGATGGGGTTGTGAATTGTCCATGGTGCTCTTTGGAAAAGATGTTAGGGGTCTGAGCTCATCTCACTTTCTTCCTTTACAAATAAAGTCTGTCTGTCTTCTTATTTTCCTGCTGTGATGAACCACTGCCGTGATTCTGCTATCACACACACACGCACTCCACTTTTGGTTTTCAGGACAGAAATGTGCGAAACAGAGGCACTATTCTGGGTTCTGGTTGTTCCCCCTGTTAAGATAGAGCTTGCATTTAAATAATACTGCATTATTTAAGTCTGTGGGATGGTCTTGATTTCATAGTCTCTCAGTAGAGAGTGGACACAGTGTCTCCTATTCCAGGCGTCCTCTGCCTCCTAACAAGCTTGAGACAGGTCAAACAGTGTGGTGGTGGTTTCTCTCTACAGGATGTGTTGGGATTCAACATGGCAGGTCTCCAGTACCTGAAGAGGGAGATTGAGGCCAAAGATGAGGTGAAATTTTTTGCTGATGCTACTGACCGTTTTGAGGAGAAGAGGAGGAAGAGGAAGAAGAAGGAGAAGATGGTTCTTGCAGTGGTTTAGCATTTGCTGCCCATAACCCACACTGAGATGGATTCATGTAGCCTCTATGCTGGCTGTGGAACTGCTTTTGTGGCTGACTGTCTGTGATGATGCCCAGTGACTGGGCTGAAGGCTGGCTTGTCCCCTTGTCGAATAACTCACCTTTCACCAGGGAACAGTGCCAACCGGGAATGAATTTTTCTAGTGACATGAACTCTCTATGGTCTGTTGTATATGAAAGTATTTGAGCTGTTTCTGGGGTGGTTGCCATGTTTCAAAATGCTTTATGAGCATATTGAGGAATATAGCATTTTATCCTGCTATTTCTCTCTAGTACAACCTCAGCTGCCTGGCTGTGATGGTCAGTTCTCATAGCCTTTTTTTTGTTTTGTTGTTTTTTCCAGGAAATAAAATCTGTGGGTACAAATTAAAGGGTTGCAGTCAAAGATCGTGGTATTTTGTACAGCTGGCAGACTGAATGCTTGGGAAGCATTGTATTTGCACTCTCCTTCTTGCAGTTCACCAGATGTTTTACAATATTGGTACAATGTTGTACATGTCCTGTGTCAGATAAAGGTTTATTTTTATGAGCCGGTGGGGAGGGAGTGATGAAAGTGAAGAAGTCTCTGCTGCTTGTTCGTTTGTAGCATGTGTTTTTTTAATGGTTATCATAAGGTTCATGAATGTGGTAGAGACTGCTTCCATGTACTTTGGAAAAAACAGTTACATACTGGACTTATGGGTCTGACTTGGATACTCAAAGCTGGATTTCTTTCTAGCTTGAGCTTCAACTGGATTTTTATAGCATCTCAGTTATTGACTGAGATGCTATAAACCTTGCCTACCTTATGTTTTCTATTATTAACAATTATGCACAAGGTAAGCAGTTCTGTTAACAGTTCTTTCTCTGCCAGTCTTTGATAGCTCCTCAGATTGAATAACTACATCTCTTAAAAAACGCTTGCTGCTAGTAAATAACCTTTTTGGGAATAATGGTTCACTTGTTCCTTTCCTGAGTAATTTAGATCAGCAGTTCATGCTCCAGTTACAGGAGATGGGAATTGGACATTTTTACAAATAGTCATCTTCATATAGTTCTGCCAGTTGTTCCCAGGTATAATTGCATGTTTGTTTAGTTGTGGATGGGGTTTTGGATCAAGCAGTTACATTCAAACATGTTTCCATCCTGACAGTTATTAAACTATTCATTTGCTGTTTCCAAAGGAGATAGTTATAAGAGAAGTCACTGTGGTGTGAGGAAGAGGATGCATTGTGTAGTCGTAGGATGATGAAGTGTTGGTAACTGCAGTTGGCATCTTGTTTCCATGACAGCTTCTGTTGAAATGAGCTGGACAGTTAGTAACGCAAGGATGAAGAGTGTTCACCCAGTGAAGAAGTGCGAGGTTCGTGATACCAATTGCATCTTCTGCAGTGATGACTGAGGAGAGGGATACCAAAAGCAGGTACCTAAAGGGAAACACTGACTCTCTATCTCCTTATGATGTGCTCTGTTTTTTTTACATTGATGCCAGAAGAGCTTATCCTGGAGCTTAGATAAGGAGCTGCTCTGAAAACCCCAGGAGAAAAGGTATGGCCAAAGGTACACTTGAACTCAAGAACTAATGACGATTCCATAGATAGTGTCAGAGAATAGTGATCTAGGACAGAGTCATCTCATGATGACAGATTCTTTCCTCTGATCTATGACATTGGAGGAGATAGAATTCCTTAACCAGCTTCTCTGTTTCCTGTCACTGGGACTCTAGAAGAATCCTTGGAAGTAGTCCAAGGATTACACTTTGGAGGGTGATTGTCCTTGCTGTAGGTACTGACAAGGGCTTCCCTCCTGAACTTTCCTGCTCATTCTGTGATTTGTATCACTTGTGACCTACCAGCAACTGTGATGTACTTGAATGCTGAGAAAGTATAACTGAGAGGCCTGATGTAGAACTACTGACTATCTGTAGAAAGCAGTGAAAAGCATTAGGGCAGGAATCAGCACAGTTAGTAGCAAAATCATTAGTACTGGACAATCCCAGATCAAGTTTGGCGCTGCTTCCTATGGTTTCTTCCAGAAGGTAAGTAAAGTTAAAATCATGTTTACAGTTGTGTGTCTGTTTCAGCATTTTCCTGAGCTGCCCTTCAAACTTGGTTAATAGGCCAAATCTTCTGACTCAAAGGAAAATCTGAGGGATGACACAGTTATGTCTAGCAGTGCAGTGTAGTGCACTGATCCTCATCGTCTACTCAGTGGTGAGATTCTGTCTGGACTGCTGTTTCCAGTTCTGAGCTCCCCAGTATAAGAGGGACATGGATCTACTGGAGTGAGTCTAGCATAGACTCATGATTAGAGGTCTGGAGCATTTCCTCTATGAGGAAAGACAGAGAGCTGGGGCAGTTTAACCTAGCTGAGCAGTTTAACCTAGCTGAGCAAGTCTGAGCAGTGATCTTACTAGTGTGTACAAATACCCTAAAGGAGAGCCAAGAGGATGGGCCAGGCTATTTTCAATGGTGGCCAGCAAGAAATGAGACAACGGGCCCAAGAAGGATATGCCTGAATGTGCAGAAAAGCTTCTTTGAGGGTGTCAGAGCATTGGAACAGGTTGTCCAGAGAGGATGCAGAACTTCTTTCGCTGGAGATACTTAAAACCCAGCTGGATGTGATCCTGCGTCACCTAGATGTGATCCTGAAGGGACCTCCAGTGTTCGGAGGTCCCTTCCAACCTCAGTGATTTTGTGAAGAGGATAAAAATGGAATTCCTCAATGTCATTAATGTCACTGGTGCCAGTATATTCACCTAAGGGTCCCCTGTGTCCAGTGCAGTACTGTGTACTCACAGCCCCTATCTTGTGTCTGCAGGTAATTAAAGATAGGTGAACAGTCTGTGCACAGAAAGAATATTGATGATTGGAAAGCAAACCGCAACTTAAAAATACAAAGGCTAGAGCAGCTCAGTAATATTTGCTACAGAGTCTTTCTCCAAGAGTCACAGCTGACTCCAGTGAAAATTGCCACATGTTCAGTCCCAAAGAAAGGTGTCCAGTACCTCACCAAGTTATACTTATCTAACTCCTGTTTAAAAATGCAAACCTATCGGGAGTCACTCAGCACACTTCTGAAGTGCACAGTATCAAACATTAGGCTTGTAATCATTATCAGGATTAGGATTGTAACAATATCTCCACTGTCATGTTTCAGGCAGCCATGTCTGAAGTCAGAATGTAGTGCAACTTCTGGGTCATCTTTATTATTAATAGGAGACAGACAAAATATTTATTCATGTTATTTTGATTAAATGAGAAAGACCATATAGGGATGTCTTCATAAACACATTCAAGTAAAATTCCAGTATTTCATTATTTGATGATACTCACATCATTCTTTCTAGTTAATCTGGAACTTGGCCTTGGGGCTTGTAGAAATTAGCCGGACAGTTGCTGACATCCCACCCTGGGGATATCCTTGTGGGCGGTGCTCATAAATGTCATTAGTTAACACAGGTAGAATATTAGGTTAAGGATCTAACCATTTCTGTACATTTGTATAGCTAAAACATCTATGGAAATGGGAATGAATTCTGGAAATTAGACTGTGAAAGGACTTGAATCTCAACTACTGAACTCAGCTCAAAGAATAGAGGCCAAGTAAAATATTAAGGAAGGAGAAGGTACATATGTTTCAAGGCTGAGTCTGGAAGTGTGTGACTGAGGACTGGGAGAAAGGGAATGAAGCAGGGACTGGTTTTGCTGCTATGGTACTAGTTATTGTATTGCCCAGCTCAGCAAAGAGCATTGGCAAAGATGATTTTGTGTCACTACAGAATAAATTAGGAGAGTTTCAGTCTAGCTTCCAGAACGTGTAGAGCTCCAGCACAGCTGTAATTAGCAATCCCTTTGTCAGTCTCAACTGATACTGAATCCCTTTTTTTTGGTAAGGGTGAATCTTAACAAAGCAAGAGTTTCTGGCATGGCAATGTGTATGGAGGCACTTATAGCTTTTCAGAAGACTTTTTCCCGAGGCTTTAATTAGAAAATTTGCTTAAAGGACAAACAGATCATCACCCTTTCCATCTCCTCTCAACTTGTCCTTAAGGAATGAGTCTTCAAATATATCTGAAAAACAGTAATTACAACTACTGGAGTGCAAAGGAAGATGTAATATTTGTTTTTCTATTTTCTTTTATTGTAACTGTCTTGAATTAAAAACTAATTTCTACTGAAACAGGGATAGTATCATCTTTCCTTTTGTATCCACAGTGTTGAGATTTTTGTTTCTGGTGAAGCTGCCCTATCATGTCCTACTATAGGTTAAAAACCTGCAAATAAAAAAAAAAATCCTTTAAAGAATTTCTATCAGTGAGAAAAATTCTTTTTTTTTTTTTTTTTCCCTTTATATATTTCCTAAAAGCCATATCCTCTGGGCTTCCAACCACTTGTTTTCAATATCTTGTCCCTCTGAGTTGAATTACTTTTGGAATCATAAATTCTCCATTGTTGTGTTCTGTGTTTCCAAAAAGGGGCAATAAAAGCTTGCCTGCATCAGAAATCATGCTTACAACTCCTAAAGGTAGACACTTCCTGGGACTGATGCTATTGGAGGAATGGCATGGGAGAATTTAAAGGATATTTGCCCTCACTGGAAGTAGAAGAGTCTCTGCTTCTGTTAATATTTCAATATGATGGGAAACTTCTTCAAGGCCATCGGTATCTTCTCTTCCATTTGCCATTGCAAAAATCTCTATCTCCAGTTCAACCTGCAAACCTGCTGCCACCTAGGAGAGATGGAAGATTGTCCTCAAATAAGATGTATGTTTCAACCCCTTCAGCAATGCTTGGTTCTTGTTCTACCTGGTCTGTGAAAGGAAAGGCTTAGTACACTGCACACATTACAGCTCTTGCCAGTGATTGTCACTAGCGAATTCAAATTGCCATACTTTTTTTTTTTTTTTTTTTTTTTGCTCGTTCTCATTTATTTCCCTTTGACTTTCTTTTTAGGATCCAGAAGGAACTGGAGAATTGAGAAAGTTGGAAGGCAATCAAAAAAGAACAAAGGTGTAGGAAGAAAATGGAGATAAGAAAGGGATGTATGTGTGGAAAGGAAAAGAGAAGTGCAAGTGTTGGATTGTGTTTGGGGCTCTGGGCTGGGAGGTGTAACTTGTATTTTGGTGGCTCTCCTTACACAGGTCATTGCTGCTTGAATCCATGACTTAAACCTGGGCAAAGATAGCTTCTGATCTTACCTGGGTGCTCTGAGGATACCAGCCAGCATACAGGATTTGCTCAGACACAGCAGGGAGGTAAAAAGCAAAATGACAAACTGAACAAAGGCAGAATGCATTATAGCTTTGTACTTGATGGGATAATTTAATGTGTTATGGGACTTGTGCTAGATAAAGAGAGTAGAGCAAGTGGAAAAACAGGAAAAGAAATGAGAGGTGAGAGTTTACCAGGTTCAGCTCTTTAGACTTATTTAGACACGGAAATAAAGTCCAGGCATGACACATAGAGCAGATATACCTAAACCATGGGAAAAATCAGAGATGGTGGTAGAGTATCCTGTTTGCATCAAATAGAAAGCTCTTTTTAGCCTCAGGGCTTGACCTGTTACCTTCCACAGAGCTTATGATGTTCATGCTTCTGTCCTCTGGGTAGGATCTCATGGCACAATGGGCTTGAGAAAGGAAAGCAGAAGGATAGCAGAAGGCTTGAAATGAGCTTTAAACAGTTCATGTATCCTGGCCAGCTATACTCCTAGAGAGCTGGTGAGGGAGCATCTATGCATGACCTTGAAGGCTGTATGATGAGCATAATAGAATCTTCTGTATAACTTACAGGTCCTGGTTTGTATATCACTCTCAGTCCTGTGTGTGGAGGTGGTGGTTTCACCCAAAATCTGTGAGAAAGAAAAGAATATCAGTTTGCCAGGAAACACCCCAGGCAGGCAGGTGGAACTACTAGGAACCCCAGGCTTCTAGCCAAGCACCATTTAAGAAATTTTGAACAAAAAAGCAAAGCGGTATATTAATAAGTTGAGGTTTCCGAAGAGCTTGTTAAACTGCTGAGTTCTTACAACAGAATGTGAAACACCTACATTTTAAGTTTATGTACACAAAAGAAACAAGTATAAATTCCACTTTTTTCTGGCAAAGTCGTGTGTGCATGTGTGTAGACCCAGAGATCTGTTTAATGTTCTGTGATATGATTCTCCTGCAGACAGCATGATACTGGTATACATTTGTTGTAAACATATCTCTTTTAACTACCCACTAAAGTAATGGTTTTACTTCTTCATTCCTATTTCGTGGATATACATCTCTGCAGTCCTTTTTCAGTCTGCATGCAACAACACTACTGAAAATCACTGTGACAGGACATCACCTCCAGCATGAAAATAGGTTTGTTCTATGCAAAAAAAAAAAAAAAAAACAATCACTGTTAAGACCTCTCTACTTTTGCATCACTGTAGACTATACTGGGAGATTTTTTATTTCCACCTCAAGAACAGCACCCAGCAAGCGCTTACACAAAAAGCTGTTAAAAAAGGAGGGAGAGGTATTTTCAGTATAAGGCTCAGTGCTATGGAAAGTTCTGGTAGAATTACAGAAATGCTGCCACAATTTCTGTAGTTTCTATGGAACTCTGGTGGTTATGAGAAACTAGACAGAGATAAGGCTGACTGCCCTGTGCTTTCCTGGGCTCTCCTTCTTGCCTTCTTTTGAAGACTGGTGTGATATTTGCTTTCTTCCAGTCTCCAGGCACCACTTTTGTTCTCAATGACCTTTCAAAGATGATGGAGATGATAACCTAGCAATAATAAGTACCAGCTCCCTCAGTACTGATGGGTGCATCCCATTGGGGCCCATGGATTTGTGAGTGTCAAATTTGCCTAAGTGAGCAATCATTGTCAAGCAAGGGAAAGTCTATCTTTCTCCTAACTTTCTCTCATTTCCAGGGTTTGGGATTCCTGAGGGCTGACCTTAGCAGTAAAGACTGGATACTCACACTATTTAGGACAAATAGTGGGAAGATAGCTTATTTAGCAGTTAACTGAAAGTGCCTGTTTAGACTTAAGAATCTTTCCAGTTGCAGGTGGTAACTGGGGCTAAGTGAGACAAAGAGGCTGATGTTGGACAATGTCTTGCTTGGAGCTCAGGAATTTTGAAAGTTTTTTTTTTGTTTGTTTGTTTTTCAGCTTTTAACCCTTTCCCAAGCAATAAAAATGTCAGCTGCAGCCTTCTGAAATGAAATCTTGCCACCAAGCAAGCTGGTGGCAAGTTGCTTGGCCAACCAGCTGCAATCTGGTTTTGCAGATTGCCGTTGTACAGATGAACCCATTTTGAAGTGACAAACTTTAGGTTGAAGCCCCCGAACTGTAAGAACTTAACTGTTGCAGGCTCTCCTGTAAGCTAAATGCCAAAGTACACATAGAAAAGATAAAATAAATGCTATGGGGAAAAAAAAGAACAGTAAGAAAATGCTTTGCCCTCTTTAGTGTTACATGTATGGTGTGTAAGAAGACGAGGGTCACAAGCACACCTGTCTATTAACTGCTGAATTTAGTAAAGACAGAGACTGTACTTGTGCAGGAGAGGACCTAGTGAATGAACAAATATGCAGTCACTCAAATAGGGAACTTTGTAGCATAGAAGAAAAAGCAGATATAAGCATCTTTTACTGTGTTTACATGATCTCTAAATTCCAGCTCCAGTCAAGTAATTCAAGGACAATTTGCTGGACTGTGGACCTAAAATGGCCTGGTCCTCACTAGACTAGAATGCAATGCAGAGCTATCAACCACTAATAGGGTGTGGATGCAAGTGGAATGTATTTATAAGTAAATGCTTTGTTTCAACTGTTTCATCTTCTGCCTGCTCCTGGTTTTATCACTGAAACTGTTTTTCAATGCAGCCAAAGCTATATGGCTGCCTGACTGCAGTTGTTCCAGTTTGCATCATCAGACTTGGAGCAATCAGCAGCATTCCTCAAAGGCAAGAGTAATATCAGTTACCATGACAGAGTTTAGTCCCTGAAAAAGTGAACTTCTATAAAAAAACTGTAAGTCACCCACTATAGGCGCAGGTCTATGCATATGAAACTTACTGTTCTTTACTACTTTCCATCTTCATTATTATTAGTAATACATGAAATTATCAATATTCAAAAAACATTAAATATTTCTAACATTATCTTTTCTGAATCTGGTCTGTCATCATCAAGTGAATCCAAACATAAAAATACCATATTATCTCTTATTAATCAGATCAGATTGCAATAATTTACAAACAATGCATATTTGGACAATCAAAAGCGAATTCCTGAGAATCTGAACCAACCTGGAGAAGTTCACCCCAACATTCTTCAGGATTACAGTGGCAGTGTAGGTGCAGCCTTCCTTCAGTACACCAAATGTCACGTTAGGTGGAATGAGATGGAATGAACTCAGCTGCTGTTTCGTTCTTGCAAGGGAACATGTCTTGACATGTCCCCCAACAGGATTATCTACCTTTGCAAATAAAATTACACAGTAAAGTTGGTGGCATAAGTCAGGTTCTGAATAAGCAATACTCAGATAATATTTGTCACTTTTTCTACATTTGACTCTACTTGTCATGAAGCTATCACAAAAAGACACAAATTTGAATAAAAAGAAGAGGGTAAAGCTAATTACTTTTGATATCGTTTGCCAATTTATACTAGTCTGAGATCTTGGACATAATGAGCCATTCAGGTGTCTTGGTGGGGGAATTGAGGATGTGCTCTCTTTTGAAAATCAGGGCTGTCATGTGGATGGCTGGTACAGAGTTCTGCTTTCAGCATACAACAGTCTTTTGCCAGTGCTAAAAACTGTCATTGCTAAAAATAAATTGCCAGTGCTATTGTTCACTAAACAGACACAAAATGCTTTACAGTGTTGATGCAGAGTGAAGGGGTATCTAGCATCTCATCAAAGGAGATGACTAAGAGGATAACTAAAAACCTGTTATTTTACTTGTTTATTTGGTATGGAGTCTGGCATCCTCCCCTGGAGAGATGGTGATAATTTTACTTTCTCTTTGCTTGACTGCCTTGTAGCATTTACCAGCAGACTTTGAATTGTAGGTCTAAAGGGTGCCTTGTGTAATCTTTCAGCCATGCTCAGATAGCCTGTTGCTGAAAAAAAAAAAAAAAGATTTTCAACGGCATAAAAAAAGAGCCCAATTGTGAAGTTCTTCTTCAAATAAAACCTTTATTTACCTGTAGAGTTTGATTAGCGCTACAGCAGCAGGCTAGGTTTCTTTTTTTTTTTTATGTAACAAAGCAATTTAGGGGAAAGATGGTCACTTTTAGATACCTCTAATAAATAATCAGAATTGAAACAATAAGTACAAATGTACTATAATTAGTACAATTAAATAGTTGAAGACATCACAGTGAAAACCAACAATGAAGGTATAAAAATCCTATGAAAGTGTTCAAAAATGGGAAGTAACAAAAACTCCAAGCGTTAAAATCAAGCCTAGGAACTAATCCAAAGCACGGCTACAATGCACAGTGATCAGACTGTGCAGACAGATTGTGCAGAAATGGCCAAGTTTGTCAAGCCAAATCTATACATTCATTTAATAACAAATTCTTGCCAAGGTCCCAAAGCAGGACAACTGTGGTAGTACAAAGCTATAATCAATTTACAGACCCTGTCTCTGAGCAGGATTTACTAGCTTGAAAGCAACAACATGTGGATGAGTTTGCATGCTTTTAGATTCTGGAACTGAAAAACATTCTGATCTGTGTCCCACTGTATAATGTAAGTAGATTGAGCTCTGGATTACCAGAGCAGTTAGTTACTACACAATTTAACTGCTGTTTTGAAAACTGGATCTAAACTTCTTTTGCTTGACGGCTTAAGATACATATAGCTTTTTGTAAAAGTTGTAAAGTGTGATCACCTTTGTAGCATAAACACAACAATGGTGACTACATTTTCGCCAAGAGTCAGTTTCTGGATCAATACTTTGTAATGAAGAAAATTGATTTTTTTCAGTTTGGGCTGTGAGAAATCATGCCATTATGTATCTGGTCAGTTAGTCATTTTGAGAAGGCAGAAATATAATTGGAGAGTAGGTTTTTCTCCAGGTTCCTTCTCTCAACAGGTTCTTATTTCCAAACAATAGAAGGGTAGGTTGTAGAGGAAGAGGGGACTCCCATTTGACAATAAATAGCCTGGGGCTTATAAAAATGCTAAGCATGGATGTAGTGGAGAAAGCATACTAATGTTTGTTGTTTTGCCTAAAGGTTAGCAATCTTTATGCTTTGTTGAAGTTTGTGTAGTTTTAGAATATCACACATATACAGACACACGGAAAACTGCTTTTCATTTTTCATTAGAGTGTCTGCCCTGAGGTCTAGCAAGTGAGTATACATCGTAGGGGAAGTTTAGCAGCTTTTAATGCAACTGCTGTTGCAAAGACCTCTTAAGAGCATTCTTAAGAAAGAATGCTAATTGGTAATGGGAGGGAAAGGAAGTAGAGAGGAAGAATCTTCAGGTTAGAAGGTGAGATGCAGAAACAGTTTTTTTTTTTCAGTGTGCACTGCTAAGACTCAGCTGGTGTGGCATATATGTGGGAGCCAAAGCTTAGGTCTAATTAAAGCAGACTAGTGACTGCTTTAAAAAAACAATAAATAAAACAATAACATAGATGCAGCCAGGAAAGCAAAACTCACTTGGGTCATTGAATGGCAAAGACCATGTAACAAACTCCGTTTCTGAAGTCCTGTCTTACCAGCCTTTATAAGCAGGAAAAGTTGGCTCGTGTATTTTTAGCATAGGACTTCTTATCTGAGTATCCAGTTCTACAGTCCCCATGTTGTTCTAACAGTCTGCTAGTGTAAGAAGAGAATCCCTCCTAATATTTTTATAGCACATTGCTCTCTCTCTTTCTGCCAGTCTTGCCTTAGATGTATTCAGAATGCTGAATAGAATAACTGGCTTTAAATTTCTTGTAGCTATTTTGTCAAGCTTTAAGAAACTAGAAAATAACCTGCTCCAAACTACATTCTGGACGGTAGCTTTACCTGTTGGCAAGTGCGTGCTGGGACCTTCACTTTCATGTGAGTGAATCTGTAGCAGAAAACCAGGTGAAGGTGAGGAATCACTTGTGATATTGAGATAATCAGATACTAAAGGAAAAACAAGAATATACATTGACAAGTGTCACGATCATCATTGTTGCCAGGAAAGTATATAAAAAAAAGCAGAGTATTTGGCACTTCATTTTAGACAGCCTTTGTTGTCTAAGTTCAGTTTATTTGAAAGCATAATCACCAAGGATGATGGTTAAATTTTTCATGTGTTAATTCACTTCCCTGGCCAACAGGGATCAAAAATGTGTGTTATATTTTGTGATAATTCATATCTTGTTCTTTGGTGAATTGAGAAGTACACCCAAAAGGTCTAAAAGACAGTCCAACATAGCCATTCTGGTGACAGCAAAATGAGGAAACATGGGAATAAACATTATCTGATAGAAACTTAAGGAGGACTACTTTCCTAATATGTTGCTTTGCTGTGTATGTCAGGATGCTTTTACTCTCATAATGTCATTTCAGTAACTTGTCAGGGCTTTTTTTTCAAATAGAACTGAAGCATTCCTCTCAGTGCTTTAAGGCTCAAACCTCAGATGGTTTACATGTTCTCTGCTTACCATTATCCACTCCCTGCTTTCTTTTTCTTCAGTCTTCCTTATTGTATCCTACAAACTGCCCTCACCCTGCATATTTCCTGTTCTATTTCCCTTCTACCACATTCCCAAAACTGCTTCCTTAACATTTTATTTCATTTTTTTTCCAACTCCCAGATGTTACCTATACAGACATTACTCTTTTTCCAAATGTAGTCTCCTCATCCACCCCAGGCCATGCAGTGGAGAACATTTTGCATTCATTTACCTCCTCATTCACAACCCAGTTCTTTTGCTTTGTATCCAAAACCTATGGTTCTTACTCATTTAGTTAAATATACAGAGACTCCTTTAACACACTAAACATAGAGATTACAGTTATATTAGTGAATTAAACAGGAACATTCCCAGGTACTGAAACATAATTTATACTGCTAAACTGTTAGAACATTGGCATGATACTGACCTGTGCCTCTTCAGTCTAGTCACAAGACACTGTGAGGCACAAGATCTTGGTCCAGGGATAAGGTTTCCCTGGGTTTGAAGACTGCATTTACCAACACAAGAGCAGCCTACTCCATGCTGCTGGGCATGTTTTATTTATCAGATATGTAGCCAGAGCAATCTGAGAAGATCATGTGCCTGGGAATGCCTGGGAATACATAGTGTCAGATAATTTAATCTTAAATTTTACTACAATATGAAAAGAGACAACTGAAAAAACAATAAAGATGATTTTGAAACACGCAAACATTCAAGCTCAAATTACCCATTGTAGTGTTTCTGATGATCTGTGAAGGCAGATTGCCATTTTCTTTTTTTGGAACTGTAGGAAGTTTCTTAGATAGTGATTCCATATCAAGAAACTAAAGAAAAAGAAGAAACAGGGTTTAGGTCTCCCAAGCAGACATGCCACTGAAAATGACGCTATGCAAACTAACACATTCTAAAAAGGTGCAAAGGAAGGAAACAAACAGAACCAAATCAGTAACAATAAAACTGGTATGCATAAGGATTCCTCAGATTCTGAAGTATATACTTTTTAGTATGCTTTAGACTTTCAGAGAATTGATCAGGCTGTAAGGCCTGATCATAGGAATGATCCCAGGGCCAGCTTTAATGTAGAAAGGTTAGCCTTCTTGATTTCCTCCCTAAGTAACAAGAAAGAGGCTTTCCGGATGTGGGTCAAAACACCCAAGGTTCAGCTTCTGCTCTGAATCAGGCTCTCTTCAGACATTATAAAAGGAATCTAGAGGGTCTGATCTCAGTAAACAAAAATCCTCCCTGAGATATATTTTCTTTGATAAATACATACAATTCCCAGGGTTTAATCAGTCACAGTTGTCCTCTGTAACGGCTTCTTGCCATAATAAATTGAGGCTGAAATGTAAAACCACAACTGGCTTTCTGTAACTATGATTGAAATTACCTGAACTAACACAAACTCATCCAGTTTTTAGCTCCATTACCTTTTTCAGAAGAAATTCATGGCCAAATTCTGACTCAAAATATGGAGGAATTATTTTGTTTCTTAGTTCTAGTAAACACTTCTTTCCTTCATCAAGTTCCTTCCTAAGAAAGTATTGCCATTGTGGGTAGGAAAAGAAAGAAAAGCACATTATAACTACATTCATTCTGTTTTCCAGTATTATATCTGAAACAACAAGGAATATAAGTGATAAAGGTAAGCTGCATTTTTTTCTGGCTAATCACATTGAATTATATTCTTGTAATTGGCAATTTTCTCAGCTACTTGTTTGAGAAAGCACACACAAGTGAAGACAGAAAGGACCATCTACTAACTCAGCTACGAGGTTTGGATATGTTATGAGGTTGGTTCAGCTGCTAGAGCCTTGAAGCGTACCATGAGAAGTACAAAGCCTTGTACCCGAGAAAGAAGTTGGACAGAGGTAAGATGAAAACAGCAGGCAGATTAAGCATCAGCTGGCCAGGCATGCTGAGACAGACTCCTCTTCATATGCTGATTTATAAAGGATCTGATCTAAATGCATATAAATTGTGGAGTGGTTCTTGTAAAGAACTCCTCAAAACTTCCTCTGGTTCTCTAGATCTTGTTGAACATGTCTGAGTGCTGATAGTGTATTTAAACTTTCCAAAAAGCTTCTACATCTGAGAATCACTACCTCAGATGCACTATGACTGCTAAAATTTATAATACAAAATGAAGCTAAATTTCCCCTTTTAATGCGTAGAGAAATTTTGTGGGTACGCAGAAGTCTGTCCAAATTCCTGAACATAAGATTCACCAGAGTGCTCTCTGGTGAATATAATATAGTGTTCTCTGCAATAGAGGCTCTGAATGAATGCTTTATTGGTATAAAAATGGTCTAAATCAAACTGAAACCATGACCAATCTTTCTCAGTTTAAACAATGTTTATATTATTTGCAGGTGAACCGGAAGAACACTATCCAAGATGTTATGAAAGCAGCAGCAGTCTTCCAGCAGTCATTCCAGACTTCATTGTCTCTTAAAAGAATTAACTTTAACTTTCTGTTGTCTTAATACGGTACCTGTGTTCTTCTAGTCTGCTCTTCCACTTAGACATCGTTTTTAGTTCAGTGCTGAGTAAGCAGTAAAAGAAAATGCAAAGAAAATGAGAAAAGTAATATAATATTCTGTAAGACCTCCCCGCCATCCCTCCTTTCCCCCAATATTTGCAGGATAACTCTGGAATGAAAACTACTTACACAAGTACGTTATATTAGTATTTTTAATGACTTCTGAATTGTACTCATATGTTTTGCAGCAAAACTGTTCATGAGCTTCTCTACTTTTATTATGTTGTTCAACAACAAGAAACAAACAACACCCTCACCCCCCGAAAAAAAACCACAAACTCAAAGCATTTTTCTAACATACCTTAAAGTATTTTTGAGATAAGGAGGGGCACAGGGAGACAAAATCACCGGGAAAACTAGTAAAGTATTGTGATATGTATCTAGAGATATAGGTCATTGTTCTTAATGAAAGCATGCAGAGTGCATTGCCTCTGCTGCCTGCTTATTCATCTTCTGCATTATTTACAGCTACATCTATTTTCACTGGACTGTCCTACCTGAATGTCTGCCAGTGGTCCTTTGGTTGCTTAGAGATTGTCTTCCCTGCGGAGCACTGGAACTGAGAAGCCACTGCCTTTTCATATAACTCACATATGTGAACTGTAAGGTAAATGCAGATGATTAATACTGAGTATGCATGTTCAGTTAAGCACTGATAAGTGTTAAGAATAGTAAAAATAGGATATATTTTTAATGCATTTTTCTGTCCCTTGATTAAAAAATAGAGCTTAAATAGTAAATATACAAATAGTTCTTATTCATTGGATTGATTTTTATTCAAATTAAAATTTCATTTCCAGGGTAGTACTGCTAAGCCAACGAAAGAGAGACTTGTTCGCTTCTCTGGTTTAAGGACAACCAATCCCCTTTGTGAGGAAGGCCAGTTGCAGACTCTTCAAGGCTGTGAGGTAGGAGGTAGAAAGGACACTCCAGAATTAAATGAAGAACATAAGCAGAAAATAAATTCAGTAGGGAAAAAAAAAATGCACAAAGCAGATGAAATACATATCCCAAACCCATATTACCTGAAATAGCTTTATATTCTTTTAAGAAAAAAAAAATCTCATGAATAGGAAAAACTGCTGACATTCAACCAATTTCTGACCGGGAACGACATTGAAGGCCTCTCTCTCTAGCTGAAGAAAATAAGACATGCATTCAGTGGCCTTTATTACTGTCAGCTTAGTTAAGTTGAGCTTAAATGTGGCTCTGAAGGAATACTTGTCTATTTGATCTTTTTGGTTAACTTTTTTGCCAAAAAAGCATACTTCTATTTTCCTTCTTTTTCTTTGCATCTGTTTAAGAGCTTCTCTTTTACACTGTATTCTTCATTAATAAATCTATAAGTCCAATTCCATTTTAGTATTTTTTTAGGCAGGAAACTGTGTAGTGAGCATTTGTTGAAGCAGTTTCTCTTTGCATTGGACAGTATGCTCTGCTATTTATGGACAAATAGAAATACTCTTGGACAGCGAGGAGATGAAAAACAAGGCTCTGAAGGCTAGTATTACTAGGGGACTGAATACTACAGATTTTTCTATAGAAAAAATCAACTTATATTTTAAAGAAAGAAACAACTTCCTTAATTTTTATTTGTACCTATTGAAAATATTAATAGATGCTAGTGAGTATCATGTTCTTAACTTTTATAGAAAATCACGAGGGATGATTAATACGTTATTTCATATTTTCCCTGAGGTAAGGAAATACTAAAATATTTAATTGTTTGAGATCAGATTTTCAAATGTGATAAACAATCAGGAGCTGTGCAGTTACTTTGAAAAAGTTATCTGACACATTAATATATGTATAAATCTAACTACACAGAGCTGTGTCCATAGTTGTCATACCAGAGAATGTGAGTCAAAATGACAAATACATATGCCTAAAATTGGCAATTAAGTGGTCTTTAGATGTACTATATCATTGATGATAGCAATTTCCAATCACCTGTGAAAAGCATGCCATTCACTTTCAGTCCTCAATGTAACCATTTTTGAATACGTAATTTCTGAAGATGTGTGGTACTTACCAGACAAGGTCTTCGATGAAATACTGAAATATTTAATTAGTTAAGCGTCACCTCTACTCTCCTGAGTTGGTTAGCAGTTTTTAATTTACAACATTTTATAAATGAATGTATCACACATGTAAGAAAAGTATCAGGAACAGAAGACACCTAACACAAATCAAACCTAACAGCAGACAGACCTAACAGAAATAAACTCTAAAAAGATTACTTTAGTGCTTTACAATTTGCTATGCAGAATAGCATTTTACAATTTTAAAAGGCTGTCGTCAACTACTATTACCTCCAGTGCTGAGATCTTTGGATAACTTCTCCAAGTTAGGGAAGGACTGCAAAGAAGGAGGAATAATCATGGCTATGTGGTGGGAAACAGACCCCACAAAAAGAAAACAAACAAACAAAAAAAAGCAGCCTCTTCAAAAGCCTTCTGTCCTAAACATATTTTCTTTTGTTACTTGAAAGTGTGACTACAAGAATAGGGGAACTGCTGCATGTGACAAAACATGAACTGGGAAAAATAGAAACGAAGTAGAAATTTCCCTGTCTAAATATATATTTGTTTACTTCATAAGTGGCTTTGTATTTTAAATGTTTGTGGCTTTTTAGATCAGTTCAGCTATTTCAAAAGCTCAGGCAGAAGATTTTGAAGGACAAGTCCTTCCGTGAAGGATTTGAACTGAATCCAAAATTCATGGGCTTGACAAGGAGGCACATGGGAAATGTGTTCAGGACTATTTAGGTTTCATTACTAAGAAGCTCTCCTGTTGTTTGGATTACAATAAAGTGTCAGAAGAGTAACAGACTCTTTCACTCAGCTGTAATTTCCTTGTTTTATTGTCATGTTGCTGCTGCCATAGCTAACTGGAAGCTAAAGTCCCTATAACTAGGCTAAGTGTGGGTGTAGCAGAGCTAGGCTAGAAGAGTACTAGAGGCTTCAGTAGAGTCTTGGGAAGAGCGTGATACCAGTTCCTCTGTCATGGAAGATATACAGCAGGACTCTACAGCTGAGAAAAAGTTGTCCAGTGTGAAATCAATACCTGGAAATGTGCTCAGGGTAGCTATGACAACAAACAATATTTAGTCATTAGACAAGTCTATTCGAACATGTGAGATTCACCAACTCAGTAGGTCTCATCAAAGCAATGACATGTCTGCCTGGAGGATAGAGATAGACCAAGTCACTGATGGATTAGAGTGTTCCTCTTTCCAGAAATGCTGAGTTCCTTCCTGCTATTTTGCTAGATATTTCTTTTCTCCACTCTGAACTCTCTTTAATACTTGTATGCAACTTGAAAACACTGAGAAAATATCTAAATGAAAGCCTTTAATATTTAAAAAAGGCTTTAGTTTGAATCAGTGAATGAAAATACTAGCTTGGCTAAAAAGGACACATTCTATAATTATATTTTTTAATCTTGAAAGGAAAAACTAATAAAGATTTATCTAGACATCTAGGAAAAAGAAATCAACATCATTAATGACTGAAACGATCTCATGTTTAATGTCATTGCATGCTGAGATAAGGTGAATTGGTAGACTCAAAGCCTAGGATGATATTTATTTGCTACAGTACACTCATTTTTGATATATTATCTGGCAATGAATATTTAAATTTAAAGGACCAGATATTATTTTAGAAATGCCAGACTTTTTAATTGTGTTTTAGCTCACTATATGTTTGCTATTTATGTAAAAAGGAATAAAGTATTTTCTATATGAGACAAAAAAAATCTGTGTTTAGTAACTAGTAAAAATCTAGAGTGAATTTACATAATGACAGATAACCAAATGTAAAGAAAGTTTTAGGAAACAAATGTTTTAAAGTACTGAAATACAGCAAACTGATCATTCTGCATGTGAGGTATAAAGTGTCTGTTAAATATCCTAACACATCCTAATTCCCACTCACTACCTGATCTACCTAATCTACCTGAATCTACCTTCTAATCTACCTTTGTTATCCATTTCCCACTAATCTCACCATTTTCTGTTACCCTGTCCCTCTTCCCTTATTTTCCTACCTTTTTCACTTGTTATTCCCCTCCCTTTGCTTCTCACTCTCAAATTAGCAGAGCACATTTCCCAAAAGTTTATGTGTTGCTCACCACAGACAGGTGATAACAGTATTTTCACATTACTCCAAAAGCAGGTTTAAATTCTCATTACTGATGAGGAGGTAGTGGTTCAAAGACAAGTCACCAAGGTGCAGTATTAACAGATTGCAAATGTTCTTATCTTAATGTCGGTGGGCATATGAATTTCAGTCTCTTTAGCCTGCGTGTTTAGGAATTCATTATTCTGAAGAATCAAACTTTTAAATTTTTTTTATTATTTTTCTCCAATATGGCAGTAGTGTGATTCATTAAAAATGTTAAAGGCCAAGCACTGCCAGGCTCTGCATTATTATTATATTACAGCAGAGCTGGCATTCTATCATCCTGCTATTCTAACATTTATTACTTTATTAATGTGACACTAGTAATGCAGTGCAATATATTTGTTGAAAAACTTTTATAAATATTTATTCTCACTGTGACCAGTTCAAGGAGATCTGCAGCATTCTTCTTTTCCTCTTCTGTTCTTGGTTCTTTTACATTCATCTCTTGCAGATCATTTTCCTGCTTCAGAATGATGTCTATGTATTCCTGGTGTAGCAATGAATGGAGAAACAACAGGAGAGATACTTGCAGAGGCAAACTTCATGGACATATACAGAAAGAAAAGAGTTTGTGGTAGTATTAATCTGCATATTTTTCAAAGTCATAAGGGCTCCTTCTGTGTGAGTGAGTATATGCAGAGGTTCTAAGAAATAGTTACAAAACAAAAACAAAACAACAGATTAAAGAAAAAAATATGTGGTAAGAAAATAGCCTGTGAAAATTTGACAAGGACTATTCAGCTCTGAGGACTAGCAATCCTGTTGAATTGTCAGCAACTGATGAACTGAGGACACCAAATGACTGCTGAATCTCTACCAGGCCACTTGCACAGCCACAATGATCTGGACAACTCAGACCATATCCAAGAGAGTCTAGTTGCTCTGAAAAGTTTCTGGAGCACCCTAGTGTGCTCCTAGTGTGCAGTCAGGGTTGGCTTCCCAACAGTTGCACCAACCAGTATGCACCAACAAGTATGTTAAAGTGTGTGTGTGAGTAAACTGTGTGAGCAATAAAACAATGTTTTGACTAAAACAGAGCACACACTTCAGCACAATGAGCACACACTTTGGCAGAAGGCTACATAGCTATTTGCTAGACATCAATAGGGTGATAGAACTCAGAATGTCATATTTTTATATTAGCTGTCCCAGAGCACTGTAGGCAGTTACATATGAAACAGTGAAAGCCAATTAGAAGAACACTGTATGACAGCTCTGGGAAACAATGTTGGTGGAAGCTAGGGAAGCTATGTTATATTGCAGACCTGCAGTCAAGTCTGAGCTACCTACACCATTCTGAGCAAAGTCTGAGTTTATTTGTGAAAATGAAATACACAGAAATATGGAGTAGAGAAGAGGATACATACTACTGCCTCTTGTTTTTTTTCCTTCCCCGTAGAGACTATTTAATGAACATCTCAGTCTTCTCTGTGGAACACTGACGGATGTGAACTGCAGTCTGTTCCCATTTTTAAGAGAATTCACATTTAAGGGCTCTAGTAGAAACAATCATCTCAGAACTGGGATAATGTAAATTATGATTGAGCTTTTTGAAGAAATACACATTTTCTTCTTGACATTTTTCTCAGTGTTTTGTTGCTTATTTGTTGAGTGAGGGTATACTTAATATGCAAATATTAATACGCAAAGTGAGACATACTGAACCTCACAAACCGTCATTTGGGAAATGCACCTCTGCAGAAACTCGATCAGTACCGTACTGATCTATGGACCTGATACATAACAAAGACTACAGTGTGTCTCAGTGAAGTAAACGGTAGAGTTATGGTAGGTTAGAAATTCTTGTATGGTTTTACAGAGCTAACTTTCTAAGGTTTTTGGTAGAAAAACAAACCCTAAGCAAAGTAAGAATATTAGATACTAATTTTGACAAGAAGGAAACTAGTGCACTATCCATGATGGGTACTTCAGTGTACCTCGGGTAAAAGAGTTGAGCTGCTTCAGAAATACATTTCTCTTACAGCACCTGTCTGAATATGAAATGATGCATCTTCTTCAAATGCATTAGTACTCTTGTCTCAAGCATATATTGCAAATTCATGCCACCCAATTTGTCTGTTGCCTATTTTTCACTGGAAGAATGAATTAACAGTACTACCTTGAGGGAAAGCTGCAGCTTTTCTCTTAGTTCATCACTGAGTGGCTCATACTGGAACAGCTGACGGATTTGCAGTTTATTAGGACATTTTCGCACAGGTACTGGCAAGCAGGTCTGCTCTTCAGATCCAATGCAGAGACCCTTCCAAACATGTGCTTTGACTGTGGGAACTGTCTTCTTCTGAAGACAAACAAGAACAAACGAAAAGAACAAGAGGTTACTTAAATTACTGGCTTGTCAAAAGCCATCTATGTATCTACATCCAGCTGACAAAACATGATCTGCATTCTGAGTGAAAAACAGTTCATTGCATTCTGGACTTGAGTCAAGGAACTTACTAAATTTAAATCAAATGCTCTCATGTTGTGGTTATTCTAGAGAACATAACTGGAATGTAGAATTTTAATCCAAATGCTGAGAGATGTGTGTAGATTCTAGGTTGCTGGTTGTACATACAGGCAGAAAATGTGACTGGAAACACTAACCAGTGGATAGTGAACAAACTGAAAGGCTGATGTCTCAGCTGCTAAGCATTTCTCCCTTTACAGCAGTGCAGATCTAGATCATGTAGTGTGCAAGACTTTGAGTACATTTTATCTATTGTAAAATCACTTTGTTTGGCAAGATAAATTCTTCCTAAAATTGCTATATTACCTTATTGAATATAAAAGAAGTTAAGGTGGCTGCATTTTGTGTGAACTCCATCCTGCATGCCCTGAGTTTATTTAGTAAAATGAGGTTAATATGTGGTTAAGTGACTTTCACTTAATCTAGTCATATTTGTTAAGAATAATACCTTCATAATTTTTAGGAATAAGGATGATTTTATAACTAAAATATGAGATTTGTAAGGTAAGAGTTGGGTTTCTGGTTCCAGTCTAGAAACACTTGCTTACTGGGAGACTGTCTATGTGATCTTGGTAGTGAAACTTTCCAAATTACCAAGATGCAAGACAAGTGGTCCAATATCTGGTACTTGTGCTAACACAGCAGTGAGCGTAAGTCAGTAATTTCTCTGGAATTAATCATAAAGCTTTTGAATTGGAACTGATCATATCTTACAACTTCAGGTTGTAGGAAACTGGGCACATATCTGTCTAGAACAAATTGTGCAGTGAATCTCATGTAACTTGTGCTAATTCACCACATTCTGTGCTTTAGTATTGTATCTAGAAATCTGGAATGTAATTTTCCTACTTTACAAGTTTTGAATGTAATTAATCAGCTTCACAGAGATTTGAAAATTCTCAAATGGAAGTTAATAATGATGTTGTAATCTGAAGGGAATCAGATTAATCAAATACCATGATCTGTAATGAACTAATGATCTATTAACACAGAAGGTGATAAACATATAAATATGAACATGAAATATGAAAATACAAGTACTACCATGACCTCATCTCAACCAAAAGCTGAGTATGATGCAACCAGGAACTGTGTATAATGAACCATGCCTGATATGACAATGCAAACAAGAACCAAACATTGCAATCTGTGGCATGGGTCAACAGCAGGCAGGAGAGTAATACCTGAACCTGAAGCAAAGATGTATCGTGGTATCATTACAGACTGATATGATGGACAGCCTGTGTAGACATTTGGCTAATAAGGACCTCTGGTGTTAGAAACTGGGATAAGGGTAATGTTATGCAGATATCTGACAAGGCGTAGAAGACAGGCAGAAAAATTAGATGGTGGAGCCGATCCGCCACCCAAGAGCTGAATGCTAAGAATGGTTGAAAGGAACGTCACATTCCTCTATACGATCTTCCCATCTTCTGTCATCTTCCTGGAGTGGTAACCAGCATGTTTCTCAGCTGATGATGTCTGTGTGTGTGTGTGTGTGTGTGTGTGTGCGCGCACGCACATGTCAGAGAGAGAGAGAGAGAGACAGAGACAGAATTCTTCCTGATATCCTATTATTAAGCAGAGGAAGCCTATCTCTGGCTTCCTCTGCTTAATAAATTGAATGTGTTAGTCTCACCTTTATTTGTTTCTCAACATCTATAGCTTATCTATAGCTTAAGCAGCAACATACTTTTTAAAGTAATTATACCTCAAAAGGAGAAAGCTTATCCCAGTTTCTTGATTGGAGATTTGGAGGAACAATACTCTCTGGTTTTTTATTCATTATCCAGGGAGAGGCTTCAACCAAAGGACGGAGGATAGTAATATTTAAAACACCTGGTTCAAAGAAACATTTTGCTAAAAATCAATTTAAATAAATAAATAAAAGATGTGTATATGTCTCAAACTTCCAAAAAACAAATGCTTATCTAAGTGTAAAGAAACTTACTATCAGGTGATAAACTCAACATGCAAATGTGATACTGGTGGCTACAGATAATACTACAGATAATATCACTGAGGTAATTATAGAATATTAGGACAACCAGATTACCCAGACTACGTTCAACAATAAATTGCATTTGTTATTTGGAGTCTTGGGTAACATCTCTGTTGAAAAGAGTGCATAATATCTAAAGCACATAGGGCAGACCATAAACCCATATTTACTGAGTATTACTTTCAGGAAGATGTACTTCCTATTCAGAAAAAGAATTGGTCTTGACTATATTTTACATTTCATTAACAGATGACTGAATTTGAGATGATTATCTCCTTTTATTGTTTTGATTTTAGGATTAGGAATTGGCTCAATGGCAGGGTGCAGAGAGTGGTTGTCAATGGTGCGGAGTCCAGCTGGAGGCCTGTACTTAGTGGTGTCCCCCAGGGGTCAGTTCTCGGTCCGGTCCTGTTCAACTTATTCATTAACGACCTGGATGAAGGGCTGGAGTGCTCCCTCAGCAAGTTTGCCGACGATACCAAACTGGGTGGAGTAGCTGATAGCCCTGAGGGCTGTGCTGCCATCCAGAGGGACCTGGACAGACTGGAGGACTGGGCGGCGAGAAACCTCATGAGGTTCAACAAGGGCAAGTGCAGGGTCCTGCACTTGGGGAGGAATAACCCTGGACACCAGTACAGATTAGGCGTGGACCTGCTGGAGAGCAGTCCCGCAGAGAGGGACCTGGGTGTCATGGTGGACGACAAGTTGACCATGAGGCAGCAGTGTGCCCTGGTGGCCAAGAAGGCCAACGGGATCCTGGGGTGCATTAAGAAGAGCGTCTCCAGCAGGTCGAGGGAAGTGATCATCCCCCTCTACTCAGCCCTGGTGAGGCCACATCTGGAGTACTGCGTCCAGTTCTGGGCTCCCCAGTACAAGAGGGATGTGGAGCTGCTGGAGAGAGTCCAGCGCAGGGCTACCAGGATGATCAGGGGCCTGGAACATCTGCCCTATGAGCAAAGGCTGAGAGAGCTGGGCCTGTTCAGCCTGGAGAAGAGAAGGCTGAGGGGGGACCTGATCAGTGTGTATAAATACCTCAAGGGAGGCAGTGAGGGGGGCGGCCTCTTTTCAGTGGTGGACAGGGATAGGACTAGAGGAAATGGCTTCAAACTGAAGCATCGGAAGTTCCACAGGAACTTAAGGAAGCATTTCTTCACTGTGCGGGTGACAAAGCACTGGAACAGGCTGCCCAGAGAGGTTGTGGAGTCTCCTTCTTTGGAGATCTTTAAAACCCGCTTGGATGCAGCCCTGTGCCACGTGCTCTAGGTGACCCTGCGTGAGCAGGGAGGTTGGACTCGATGACCTCTGAGGTCCCTTCCAACCTTCGGCATTCTATGATTCTATGATTTATTTTAATGTACCTCAAAACATTTTTTTCCAACCCCAAAGTCCATTTTGTCCTCTATTTCCCACTCCATATGTATGGATTTAGAAGTTAATATCACCAGTGAGATGCTTTGTCCCAGGGATACAAAACCTTGCTGTCAAGGGAAATAGAGCCAATATTGAGGAAGGTGAATTATGAAGTCTGGAAAAACATCCTAATAACTGTTCAATGAAAATCTGTGGGAATTGTTATTATTCTTCTACTGTTCTTTAACCTGAGATTTGAATACTTTCATGAGAATCATTTTCCTTGGGGGGCTATAGAGTGCTACTTCAACAAATGTCAACATCTTTTCTTTCTTAAAATTGTTATGAAAAGAAGCAGCATTTAAAAATATATAAAACCTGTGAGCATGGTAGGTGGGAAAGATCTTCCTTGTGCTTATGATTACAAATTTTGAGAAAACTGTTTTAGTATCCTACAGCTCAAAGAAATCTCTCTACATGATCTCCCTTTCTGTTTCTCTGTCTCGATGTTTAAAAATATGTTTAATTTGTTTAGGTGTTACCCTACACTGTATTCAATGGAACACAGCATTTCCAAATAGCTTCACAAAGATAATCAGCCAGTTCAAATTCTCTGCATTGCTGTATCACTGTCTTCATTCATAAATACTCCCAGATCATTAGATGAAGACTGAGAAACATTCAGTGTTTTTTGACAGCAAATACAAAGGGAATCTATGTATTTGGTAATTATTTTTGTTTTTATGTTTAACAGTAGATAAAGATATGCCAGTTGTCTGTTCATTTATCCCACTCCTAGAGATGTGCACTTCTCTGTTTACCAGATTTTGTATTCATAAGCTCAACCTTCCCTATTCTTCACTGACAGAAGTTTGGAAGTCTACCCATATGGGTGAAATACATTTTCAAATTTCCTGTCCAAAGTGGCTTCTGATTCCACCAATGCAGTGTTTTTGGTTATTTTGTCAGAACAGAAATTAAACTGTTATACCTGGACATTCTTGCACAGAGTCTTGCAAGACAGCAGTAGCTGGATCACTATAGGCCTCAGCAAGATGCTCCTCTACATCCTTGCTCCTAAGAAGCTCAGTCCCAGATCCATCAGCATAGACAATGAAGAACCTGAGAACCGTTAGAAAAATCTGGACAAATACAATGGCTTTCAAATTGCACTGTTTTCTAGACGGCAAATAGGAAAAAGCGCTGTGAGGACATAATGAGAATATGGAAATTCAAGATGAGGACATCAAGTGTGCAGATACTGAGTACTGAATAAAGAATATGCAAATCTGCACATTCCTGCAGATGCAAATACAACATCGTAAAGAAACAGTGAATATAAATGTGCGAAGCTGGGAGATTTTACCTGGGAACATGCTCATCGCAAGTGATAGATTCATTATTTTCTGGCAGTACTAACGCTGAACTTCTGTCTCCCTTGTCACCAAGGTCAATGCTAGGAACAAATACAGACGTGGTGCCATCTGCCATGACCTAAAATAGAAATTACAAAAAAGTATTTGAATTGCATGATATACTTAAATAGGAATTGGTTTCTGAACTGTAATATGGTATTGTCCATTGAAAGAAATAGAAAAAACATATTTCAAGTTGAGCAGCTAAACACTCACGCATAAAAGTAATGTAAAGAAAAGATAAAACAAAGGTTCTAGAAAGACGTGTCCTATCACATATATCACATTGCTGATATTTAATAAATGCCCAAGGATTGTTGGTTGTCAAACAGAGCCAAACTTGTTTAAATTTCATCCTCAACATATACAAGTACTAAGAGATGACCTTACAGGAATATATACTCACTCTTTGGACCAAGTAAATGCACACACAAACAGGCACTGATAGAACTCTGCGGACTGCACATATATGCATATATAAATAAATACGTACAATATATATGCACACGTAGCTACATGTACATAGATATATTCATACACATATAACCAGAAATATATATGTATACATAGATATTTAGATACCTCTATATATCTATATAGCAGTCCCTCTTCAGGCGTTCATTTATTTTTAAAAAAATGTCCCAGGTACTCCCACAATATTGCTAATTGAATTTCTATATTATTTTCCATCTTGTATATATCATGTGATTATTAACTACATATTAATATATACACACAAAGTAAATAACAAAGAATCCTATCAAGGAGCATTGTTGTCTAAATTTCTTAATATTGTCAGTTGGAGGACAGAGTCCTATGGAAGAAACTGTTTGGACTGGAGTGATTCGAAGGACAGTTTGTGAGCTGAATCTGACACGCTCAGAACATACCCATCTTGCTTTAGCCTCACGTGTAATTTGGACCAAGAATGAACCTATCCAATTATCTGCAATAATAGATACTAACTTGTACCTGGATGTCATACCTAGCAACTATGTTGAATATGTCTAGTATGCATTACTGCATATATAATTTGCATAGACACATAATTTGCATATATACACATTTACATACATGTAAATATGTCTAATATTGCATTATACTTCTTTTTCTTTCTACATCTAATATCCATTGTGATCACTTCTTCCACAATACCTTCAACTACCTAACAGCCACCTCAAGCTCCTTCTTCCTTCCCTAAGCACTGCCTGGCAAAAATTAGGATGTGCTATGATTGATGCTAAGAAACTTCACTCCTAATTTGTAGAATTAGATCAGCTAAAAAAAAAAGGTGTATTACAATGCAGATGTTCAATAGAGTCTTAGTGCAATTTCACAGGAATGTGGAAAAAATGCCAATCATTACAATTGGAACAATAGAAATAATATTTTGAGGTTTTCATATTTAGAATCACAATGCTACTTGATGCCACACACAGGATAACATTATTGAGGCATGAAAAAAATAATAACCCTTAATTAGAAAACAATATGCAAGTCAAAGACCTCTAGAGAATTTTTCTAGAACTCAAAACTAAGCACTAGTCTAATGTAAATTATCTATTTTAGATGAGAAAGAGTCGCTATCATTTTACACAACTACTGCTTTTAAAGATTGAATCATTGCTTTTATAATGGTAGTTGTCCTACCAGGCAGACTAGAATTTTTTTGAGGCGAGATAAAATGTAGACCACAGTGTAGTCTGTGTTCACACTGCATAAAGTCTAGACCTGTGTGCTTTGCTCTAAAGCAAAAGGAAATACAAAGAGAAGAAATCTTGAGACCCATCTTGAGACCCTCAAGAACATTTCGGAGAGCTGGTTCAGGAGCTGCTGCTTCTAGTTAGCCAGACTGCCTTAGGAATTAGTAACCACAAGCATACAAGCTGACTTTGAAGGATGTGTACGAGACAATATTGCACAACCTGCAAAAACTTGTTTCCTTCGATGTATTTTACCTTGAAAAGATTTCCTTCGGGATCCATCACCTCACATATGATGCTAGAAGTGTGTTTCATAACATATCTCCCTGATTGCTTCCCCTCTTGCTTGCTGATGAATTTATTATTATTACAAACTTCATGGGTATAAACTGCTGAACAATCTTCATCAATGAAAAGGGAGCCTACCCTCATGGGTAAAACCTGTCAAATTAAGAAAGGAGTAGGTTCAGTCTTTAATGGTGAAATCATCAGTTTAGATGAAACTAATGAGATGATCAGTTTAGTAGCATGACAATGAAGAATAGATACAAATCAAGAGGAAAGCTTGATCATCTGGTTTGCAGGGAGAGAAAGAAGGAAGATGAGGTCCAGGAAATAGGCAGATGAAATTTTTGTAACTTAAGACAATTTAAGATTTATATTTAAATAAAAGAGAAACTATATAGTTGTGAGTGTATTGGCAGTCTGAGGGCATTGTCAGACTATAAAAGAAATGGAGTCAAAGGAACTGGGAAGGCTACAGGGAGGAAGCTAAAATAGTCAAGGTGAGAGAAGCTGACGGTGAAGACATGCTATTTGGAACATAAAGATTAATTAAACTGTTACAAACTAATTCCCACCTGATATGTTCCCTGTGGCTTTGCTATAATAGATGTCCCATCTCCAAAGATGGTACAACAGGTACTGTCCTCGCAATTTGTTATAACAGTTGCAAACGCAGGATTCTCCACTCGCATACATTTCACCTTTCTTGTGATGGCTTGTGGACATTCATCTAAGAAACAGTACAGAGCAACTGGACAGGAGTATGTGAACCATGAAAAAGTCTTAAGATTCAATTTGAGTTGTCTCATAAGGCTGAGCCTTTATCTCCTCAGTATAAGATCCTGATAAACTTTTCTTCATAAAATCTCTTTTTTTCACATAGTGTTATGTTATATAAGTAATACGCAATATTCACATTTTTGGACTGTGCACTTAATAAAGGCAAATCCAACAATCCAAATGACTTGGATATACATGGCATACAAGCTGGACCACTGAAATTCCTTATGTCTATGATTTAAGCTATAGAATATGAAAGAATTCCTATTCAGCAGCACAAGCCATGAAAAACACATCAAATGATATGCTAATCCGGCTATTGGTTTTCTGTTGAATGATGAGATCATTTAAAGGCTGTTGTTTTGATTTTTAAGATCTCACAGGGAAATATTCCTATCTACTAGAATATTTC
The DNA here is from genome assembly GCF_003342845.1 of Nothoprocta perdicaria. Classification (NCBI taxonomy): domain Eukaryota; kingdom Metazoa; phylum Chordata; class Aves; order Tinamiformes; family Tinamidae; genus Nothoprocta; species Nothoprocta perdicaria. The sequence continues at coordinate 2,118,708 of NW_020454317.1, read as the reverse complement.
TTTTTTCCCACACAACCAAAACTTCCTAGTGCATTTGAACACAACAGGCCTGATATTTACTGTCCACCTAGTAAATCTACAGTCCATGTTAAGTTACAGAAGATAGAACTCATTCAGCAAATAAACCAAGTATACAGAATATACTAACAGTCATCAGAAACACAAATTGTTGATAGCTTCAATTGTTTCAAGGAAATGTAAGTATCACCTCTCTTTTGCCAACTGATTGTGGCGGGTGGTGAGGGAAAGAACCAGACACCAATGGAAAGAATGGTCTTATTTCACTATTAATATTAAAGGCAATAAAGAACGATACATTTAACAAAACTATTACTAAGCACTTACTAAGCGCTCAGTTTTAGCAACAGACAAAATAAGCAAGGTAATGCACCTAGCCATTAGTATATGAGAGAATAGTGATTAAGAAAAAGATACATCACCAATTGCCTAAATACATTACCATCATCCAGATCTGCAATCATTGGGGAGCCCTGGTTGCAGTGAGGATTTGGAGAGCCTTCCTGGCAACTGGGAGGTCTTATGCGGTGCGTGCACTCGTAAGTGAGGTCTCCAAAGTTGCAGGAAGAGGGTCCAGCTTTTATAGAGCCAATTCAGCAAATCATGATAACTTGCATTTTCTCTGTGAGCGCTAACATCTGATATGGCATACTTTCCCTATCATCTGGAACCAGGACGTGGCCAGAGTCCAGGCCTTGGGTGGGAGGGTTCCTATCAAGAACAAAAATACTTGCACAAGAGCCTACAAGAGCTACAGTTTAGGAAGGCTATGTGCAGCTTGCATAAACAGTTTTATAGGCGCATTTGTGTACTTCTACAAGGGCTGTGCCGTATTCATCTGTAAGTCTATCCCGACTCAGGCCTGTCGTTCAGGCCCTGGCACTTCACCTCTCTAGGATTGGTATTGTCCAGAGTCATATCCAATCACATTTTGAGTATCCTCAAGGATGGAGAGTCTACATACTCCCTGAAAATATGAGGATGCCCTGTCCTCATACACTTGTTCAGTAAGAATCAATGCAGTTTACTTACTGGTGTCAGGGAAAATGGAGAGAGGACAGTGAACATTTAAGAACTCCCAGGACACACCACAGTCTTATGGTGAAAAAGGGTCATGTAAATGTACATGTGGAAAGAAGGAAATTTACTTGCTGGCTACAGCTGAATTTTTGCAATGAATGCTGATGGAAAAATGAGTAAACAGAGAAAACACACCCAGTTTGCATTATTGGATTTGTTACCTCCAATATCAGTATATGCATTTTAATACTACTTTGACAACTTCCTGCTTCATAAGATATAGCAGAGAGATGGTCCCCTTTCAGTTTTACCTGTGTCTTTATTATCCTGAGGTGTAAAAAGTTCTTCACAATCTTGATAAAAAGTGGTGATTCTAGTACCATCCGCATGATCAACAATTCTGCTGCCATCCAACTTTTCAACGATTATCACTGCATCGTCTCGTACAGTCATAATCTGATACAATAAAGGAATACTGATCTATATTAGTACTGGGATATCTGTAACAGCATCAACACAAGACATTATCTAGTGAAATTCTGAATCTAAACCATTACAACTTTATCAGTTTGAAAGACTGAAGATTCACATTTTCTTCTGCAGCTAAAGCTTTTGCATTTTTAAATGTACGATAACACAGCCTGTGTTCAATGAACAAGTTCTATAATGCTTACAATAGCAGCCATCTCTCTTAGCTTACAGGAAGTACTATTATAATAGAAAAATTGTAGTACCGTTCCATCAGCTGGGTCAGTTGCCTGATAGATTAAGAGTGGCTCTAGATCCACTCGCTTTGCTCCCTCCGTGCCCACTTGAAAGCCTGAAGGAGTGGTTGTTATCCAGGTTCCTGACTTATTCTCCTTTGGTTGCTCAGTATTGATCAGACACTGAAGAGCATTTTCAAACAACTCATCCTTGTTTGAGTGTGATAGACTGTTTTTTTGGATGCCCTTTCCTGCAGAAACAAGAATTTCTGTGTCAGATTTGTGTATTGGACTCCAAGGCAAAAGACAAAAATTAGTAAACTGAAAAGTTTCTGCAAGTGTTGGCTTTGGCAGTGTTGAACTATTTATCAGGTTATAGGGAAGCTCTAAGAGCTGTTACTCAAAGATGTGTCCTTGGACCAGTATTATTTGATTCATGAATGACCATGGCAGAATAAGTAAACATTATATAAATGAAATCTGATTATGACATGATATTGGAAGGCATCATCAATGCAGAAGAGCAGAAGAGAATGTGAATGGCTTACAAGAAAAAAAGTAAAAAACCATCCCATGAATAAGCCTGAGAATTAAAATAAATGGAATTGGATAAAAACTTGTAGAATTAGATTTAATGCAGTGAGTACTAAGAAAAATAGTTCCCGCTTCAGACAGTTTGCAACAGCAGAAGAGAAGAAAGACCTGGAAGCACTAGTCAAATACTGAAATACAGGATGACTACAAGTTATTATTATGAAAAAAAAAGACAAGAAAGGCTCATAATCCTATCGTGAGCCAGAAGACGAAAGACAGTGATTTTACTCTGAATGATCTTGTTAGAGAATTCTCTTAGAGAATTTTGGTCACGCATATCCAAGGAAAGGAAATGGACTAAGTGTAGATACAGGACAGTAAATTATAATCCAGACTGTAGTCCAAAGGGTTATAGTATGTATATCTTAACACCACCTCTCCCTCCAAAAAAAAGGGCAAAAAGGAGATAGGACCATTCACTAATTCACAAATTCATCAAGGTTAAGCATAGGAGGGGAAAGGTTTTGGGAAGTGACTGTTAATAAAGGATAAGGAATAAAGGACATAAACTTGTTACAGATATGGAGATGGAAAATCAAAACAAGGTTTCTTAGAGAAGTTCTCATATATCCCTCCAGATGTCTTGGGTAATGTTGTAAGAACAGGGGACTGGACTCCATGAGTCAGAAGTCTCTTTCTGGGAGATTTTTCTATTTAGTAGTAATTTTTGTTCATACACTTCTGAAGTAAATCCAATGTAATTATACATTCTGAGGTATGAAGTCTTGGTACTTGCTCTGTCAAAATATGTAAAAACATAAGAATCGGTATACTGGGACAGACCACAGACCCATGTTTAGGAATACATACTGTGAAATAAAATATAGCAAGTTTTCTGTGATATACTCAACTTGTAGAGAGGGGCTTTTCTCAATACCAAGAGTAAAAACTGTGCAACATATAAAAAAGGATTTCACACTCCTGCAGGTACAAGGATTTCTTTTAAAATATTTTGTGTTGATTCATTCTGCTAATGATGTACTTTCCAAACACTCTCTTATTCCTGAGAGTCTCTGCCTGTGTGAGGAGAACTGAATATAAGAGAAATGACTTGCTATGAAGGTGATGAATTAGGAATGTACAGTAGTTAAGCAGAGAAAATTGCATTTTCATACCGGCAAAATTTTCAGACTTCAAAAAAATGTCCCTTATTAAATATCATTAGACCTTGCTAATTTAAAATCTGCCTGAAGTTCTGGAAATGTTACCTTTTTTAGTGCTAGTCTCAGGCAAAGGCTCTGTTTCTGATAATGATTGAGTGTTATCTGGAATTCCAGGTCGTGGTGTGACTGGGCCAGAATCAGGACTCGTACACACTGTGCCATCAGCAAACAGAATCTATGGAAAACCAAAGACATGCTAGAGGGCTAAAATTATTTCAAATAATAACTGAATATTTCAAAAGAGTGAAGAGCAATGACAGTACAAACTTGAATACTGTGGATGATAGAAGAAATAGGAGAATCTCAGAATCAATACAAGAAAATACAGAAGCTCTCACAAAAAGAGAGGAAATGCTGCAGTTAACATATAATCATTAGAGATTCTAATGCAACTTAGCATTAGCATTATAGCTAATTAGCAATAAACAGGCATAAAAGAAAACAGTTGTGACTGTTCTAAATAATTAGTCAAAGGTTGATGACACTGATGATCTCAGTGTTTTTGTGTGTTTGTGTGTTAGGAAAGGCCTAAAATACCCTACATCACTACATCACTAAATTAACTTGCAAATACTGAATATAGATGTTGGAAGGAGGATGGCACAATGCAATGGCACATTACATTATCTGCAGTGATGGTATCTAGACTATAGCAACTAAAACGTGCCAGAAACCTGGGCAGCCTAAAATACATGAAAAAAAGAAGGCACTGGGGAGTCCTTTTGAGGAAAATTTAGAATGCCTAATTGTGTCAATAAGACTTAAAAATCATTCAGGTCATTTCTGGATCTTGTATGACTATTTAAGTTACGGAAAAAAAATATATGGATGCTTTTGTCAAGAATATGCAATGCACAATTAATCCCCAACTAATTCATGCCTGAGATGTTTAAGTCCAGAAATACATCTCTCAAAAACACTCAGGTATTTCTTTATCCAAAAGTTGCTCAAAATTTACAGAGGCCTAAAACTTTCATCATTAAAGTTCCACAAGTGCCTTAAGTTCTGACAGTGAACAAAGACATTTTAGTCTTCATACTGCTGCAGAGCTCAGAGGTTATTTAACTCCTACATCTACGAATTAGACTCTTTCCTGTCTCATTTGGCAAACAGAAGTTCAAGGGTAATCACATGCAAGCTGCTTCCAATGAATTCCTCTAAGCATACCTGGGTAGATCCATCTGTCATGTACTTTACAACAGTTCCTTGACTGGTGATGACTCTTGACACCTCTTGCTTTATCTCTGTTGTATATAGATGAGAGTGTTTTATCTTTTGGGGATAACTCTGTCTAACCAGAATTTCCAGAGTAGGCTTCTTGGTCTCTTTTCTTTGAGTGTCTTCTTGCTGCATTTCACCTTCTGTAATATCATGTTCCTTCATTGCACTGTCCATGAGTTCCTCTTCCTTGGTTTCATTTGCATTGGCCTTATCTTTCTCAATCTCCTCTTCCATGACTTCATATGCTTCAGTCTCACCAACCTCAGATTCCTCTTCCTTCACTTCATTGACTTTGGTCTCACTTTCGTTTACCACCTCTTTTAAATCTGAAAATAAATTTTGAATGACTAACTACTATGTAGCAGGCATTCATTCAACAATTCTAAGTGTCTATAGAAGATATTCACTTTTTAGGCAGAGAGATTCTTTAATCCATTCATTAAGGGACATTCTCAGAGGACAATTCAAAGCAAACATCTACTCAGATACGCTGCATTCTCCTGTGGAGTTGCCTTTCTTTCCCAAATGAAAATAAGGGAACGTGAACACGACTTAATACAAATGCCGAAATTTTAAAAGGTAAAAAGTAGGTGAGAGAAATTTCTTAGCTGTCTGTAATGGTGAAAAAGTTACTGAGTTCCACCAAGTTTGAAACTGTACAGAAACTGAAGTATATATTTTATCTGATCTAAATAAAGAATTTGTTTACAGCAGTGTGTGAAGGGTACTAATAAGTATAATATGTAATTGTGCCAAGAGACTATATGTACACATCCATAACTGCTCTGTTCCCCTCAGCTACTCAGTATTTCAACTTAAAAATATTTCAACTTTTTTTTAAAAAGGAGAAAATCTGGAAAGTGAAAGATTTTCCCCTGGCTGAAGAGGATTGGCTTAGAGATTATTTATACAAACTAGACATGAACAGATCTATGGGCCCTGATGGGATGCAGTCATGGGTGTTGAGGGAATTGGCAGGCTCAGTCACTTCCTTTCACCTTCAAGAGGTCACAGAAAACAGGAGAGGTACAGGAGGACTGGAAGAAAGCCAACATCACTCAAGTCTTCAAAAAGGTGAATAAGGAGGACCCAGGAAACTATATGTTGTTCAGCCTCACCTCCATCCTTGGAAAGGTGATGGAGCAGCTCATCCTGCAGGCTATCTCCAGGCATATGAAAGAAAAGAAAGTGCTCAGGAGTAGTCAACATGGGTTCACCAAGGGGAAGTCATATTTAATCAACCTGATAGCCTTGTTTGATGGGATGACTGGCTGGATGGATGAGGGGAGAGCAGTGGATTTTGTTTACCTTGACTTCAGCAAGGCTTTCAATGCTGTCTCCTATAACATCCTGATAGGGAAGCTCACAGGGGCAGATTAAGAACAGCCTGGATGACAGAACTCATGTGCTGAGTCTAATTGGAGGCATGTGGCCACTGGTGTCCTCCAAGGGTCACTGCTGGGTCCAGTGCTGTTCAACTTCTTCATCAATGACTTGGCTGAGGGGACAGAGTGCACCCTGAACAAGTTTGCAGATGATACCAAGCTGAGTGGAGTGGCTCACACTCCAGAGGGCTGTGCTGCCATTCAGAGGGACCTAGACAGGTAGGAGAGTTAGCCAGAGAGGAACTTCGTGAGGTTCAACAAAGACAAATGCAGGGTCGTGCACCTGAGGAGGAATAACCCCAAGCACCAGTACAGATTAGGAGTTGACGTGCTGGAGAGCAGCTCTGCAGAGAGGGATTTGGGAGTTCTGGCTGACATCAAGTTAACTACAAGCCAACAATGCACTCTTGTAGCCAATAAGACCAATGAGAAACTGGCCTGCATCAGGAGCAGTGTGACCAGCAGGTCGAGGGAGGGGATTACGCCTTTCTTCTCAGCTCTGGTGAGGCCGCACCTGGAGTACTGGGTGCAGTTCTCGGCTCCCCAGGACAAGAGGGACGTGGAACTTCTAGAGAGGGTCTAGTGTAGAGCTACGAAGATGATTAAAGGACTAGAGCATCTATCTTATGAGGAAAGGCCTCATTAGGCTACATTAGGCTAGAGAAGATTGAGAGGCCTGATTAGGCTAGAGAAGAATGAGAGGGGATCTTATCAACATGTACAAATACCTGAAGGGAGGATGTTAAAGAAGATGGAGCCAAACATTTCTGGTGATGGCTGGCAACAGAACAAGAGGTAATGAGAACAAATTGCAACACAGGAAATTTCACCCACATACGAGAAAGAACTTCTTTACTGTTAGGGTGACAGAGCACTGGAACAGGCTGCCTAGACAGGTTGTAGAGCCTCCTTCTTCAAAATCTGCCTGGATTGATTCCAGTGCCATGTGCTGTAGGGGTCTCTTCTTGAGCTGGGGTTTTGGACTAGATAATCTATTGAGGTCCCTTCCAACCTCAACCATTCTGTTAAGGTTGGTTTAATCATAGAATCATTATAGTTGGAAAAGACCATTGAGTCAACCATAAGCTCCTCAACATTGTATATGTTAAAACATGTTTCTAAGTGCCTCATCTACACTTTTCTTGAACACTGCCAGGGATAGTGACTCCACCTCTTTCCTGGGAATCCTGTTCCAATGCTTCAAATGCTTTCTGTGGTGTCCTAGTACCTAACCTGAACCTCTCCTGGTACAACCTAAGGCCATCTCCTCTTGTCCTATTTTTGGTAGGTATTTTGGAGACCCACCCCAGCCTCACTCACTAAAAACTCCTTTCTGGTAGCTGTAGAGGATGATGACATCTTCCTTGAGCATCCTCTTCTCCAGACTAAATAATTCCAGATCACTCATCTGCTCCTTATATGATCTGTGCTCTAGCTCTTTCATTGGCTTCCTTGCCCATCCTTGGACACACTCAAGTGTCTCCACATCTTTCTTTTAGTGAAGGGCTCAAAACTGAACACAGTATTCGAGGTGTGACCTCACCAGCATCAAGTACAGCATCAAGTACAGATCACTTTGCTAGTGCTGGCTACACTGTTCCCGATACACTATTCCTGATACTACACAGTTCGCTACACTGCTCCTGATACAAAACAGGAGACTGTTGGCCACCTGACCAGACTGCTGGCCACCTAGGAACACTGCTGACTTACATTTAGTTGGCTGTCGGCTATCAGCCAACTCCTCCAGATGCTTTTTCTGCCAAGCAGCTCTCCAACCATTCTGTTCCAAGTCTGTTGTGCTGCATGGTGTTGTTGTGTCCAAAGTGCAGGACCTGGCACTTGGCCTTGTTGAACCTCATAAGGTTGGTCTCAACCCATCGATCCAGCCTGTCCAGACCCATAACTCTGTGATATACTATTCCAAAGATGGTGCAAATGCAGATAACATAACAACCCTCCTATTGTCACCTAAGGTCCTTTTGTATATACATTTACAAATTGAACTAGATAACTTTCGTAAGTATTGCAGTATGTATGCATATTGCACTGACTATTACTTACATGTTCTTTGCAGGATTACTGCTTCCTTATCTTCCAGCCTATTATGTTCAACTACTTGAAATCACAGATTTTACACTGTTGCATTAAAACATACTGTTTGTTTATACTGAGATTACTATCAAATAGACACTACGACAGAATTAACAGTCTAAAATATTAAAGAACTTAACTTTGTTACACATAAACTCATCAAGGAAAAAATCTCTTTCATCTGCTGCAATTTTAACTTCTTTAAGAACTCCTGATTCTATAGTGGCTCAGAAAACTAACCTTCAAAGCTTTCACCAAGGAAAATTAATACGAGGCCATTGGGACAGGAGACATTTAAACTTCGGAAAGCAAGAGAATTTGACATCGCTTGCATTTGGGGAGCTCGTTCTTCCATTTGCACCTACAGAATGAAATGTAAGTTAGTTTTATTCTACATTTTAAAAGAATTCAAAAAACAGGCTGCAAATTTCAATTGCACTGAAACATTTCAAAAAGGTGTTTTCCACCACTTATTTTAACCAATTTGAGAGCTTATGGATTCTGAAGTGGAAAAATTAGCTTATTTTCTAAGATTGTGGTATCTTACTCATGTCATTGCTCTTGGGAAAACAAATAGCAAATAAAAACTTCCCAAGTGTGTAGGAGTTTTTGTGTTTTTAGGGCCTAATAAGGTAGAGAGATTAGCGAAAGTAGATGATATAGTATAGCATAGGGCACTCGGAAGATCTCGCAATGTCACGGGAGTTAGGTGCGTAATTAATTTATGCAGTTTACTGATAACCCCATGCCATACAAGGCGAAAAGTTGAAATTAGTCTCCCGATTGGGCAGTAGGTGAGTCTCCGCATTCAGCTGGAGTATATAGGCAGACTGAACTGCACAATAAAGGCCATTTTGCCGCACCCCCCATACTGGTATCTGTGCTCTAGGGCCCTGGGGTGAGGACAACCCCAGGTCAGTCCAGCTAGCGAACAAGGCTTGCCGACCCCCGTCGGCAACACAAGTGTTTTCCATTTTGCTGAGTCGTTATGCTATTTTGTGCACGAAAAATGATAGTAAATGGAAAATATGAAGTAGAAGAGAGTGAAATAGTTTTAGAATTTGTATCAGCTATTTTATGTCCAGTCATTAAAACAGCACACAGGATAAGTAGAGCAATTCTTCCAGCCTGCTTTAAATACATCATTGACTTGAGGAGTGGACATGAAGGAATCCTTGGTAGTCATAATAAGGTGAAAGTAGTCTTGATGACCAGAAAAGATGAGGATGACCTAAGGAATGTTTGAGGAGCCTGCACCATTTGACAGGAATACAACAATGGACCCTTTGATGTCAATCTTTCCTCATTTTGAAATCTAATCCTATAAGAGGAAAACAATCAATTTCGGATTGCAGCGGGATGTAGCAGAGAGAACTAGCCTTGGTATTATTCTGTATTCTTGATTTCTAAGAATAGCAGAATGATCCTTTGAAATCTGCTGCAATGTTTAAAGACGGACTCTCAGTGCATGCTGAGGGGACTAGTTAGTATTACAAAAATTCTGCAGGATTCTCCTAGGAAAAAAATGCAGATGGTTTGCCAGATCTGTTTTTCTGCATCATAGATACTTAATATTCCATGGTTATTTTATGCTGTATTACTGTCTAACTAAGGATATCCTCAGTGTCCTAGTATCACAGTCACAGAATCATGGGGGAAAAGACACAGAAAACGGTAAAAGGAAACTTCAGCAAACGCCAAATGCTTCTTCCTGCTTAATGGTAAAAAATGATTTACACATCTATCGGTAGTGAAAACTGTTAATTTAACCTCTTCTGAAGGTCTCCACTGCTGGAGGTTTCTTAACTTTCCTAGGCAAGCTATTTCAGTACCTTACCTTGCCTAACATTAGCAAGATTTTCCTATTCATTACACCAAATCTTTCTCACAGAAGATTTGCTTATTTCTTCTGATTCTATGGGCAAGCATAAGAGATGATGATGTTCCTTTAACTTTGAATCAGGTTGTCTCATCTCCCAATCTGCAGATTTGATGTTTCCAGATCAAATGAACAAAAACTAAGTATTTCAATCTCTCCTCACTGGTCAAGCTTTCTAGACCTCTGATCTTTATTGAGGCTCTCCTCTAAACTCTTCAAAAATAGGGCTTATATTTTCTCACAGTGCAGTATCTATAACTGAACACTACATACACACATAAATACTACACCTGAGACCTTATTATCCCTGAATGGAAGAATTACTTCATGTATTTTCCAGGCTATACTCCTATTTATTCATCTCAAGATGGTGTTTGCCCTTTTCACAGCAAGATGGCATTGTTGACTTATGTGTAGCATGTGGTTCATTTACAATGTTGAACTCTTAATGACAGAACTGTTACCCACTCTATATCTATCAATTATTAACATGTAATTGTAGAACCTAATACTCTTATGGAGTTGCATTCTTTTTGCCAGACCATTTCTCTATTAATTTGTCAAGATCATTTTGAATTCTAATCCTGCCCTCCACAGGGCAGACTCTCAGTCTTGTGCCCTCTGCACTGATAAGGATACTCTCTATCGCTCGGAACTTTTATTAAAATAACAAAAGCTACGGACTCAAGACATTCTAAATCAAAGAGCAAAAAATCTTTTGGAAGAAGAGGAGGAACTTTTTGGTTAATGGTTTTGTTTGTACTATACAACCTCTGTACGTTGTGCTCAGTGTTATTTGGCAAAGCTCTACATCACTTTCTGTCCTCAAGTTTTTTAAACACCTAGGTAAACTTGTTGAAATTAGATCAGAAGGACTGTTTGCAGCATGGATCAAATCCATGTTGAATTAAGAGCCAAAGCATTAATTCATCTAATATGTACCATAGAAGCAGCATAGTTACTTTGTATCTAGAGAATCTTCCATAGCCATTCTTACAATTCTCAGTACCAGCAATTCTCATTCTTGCCTTTCTAATTACTTAGTTGCTATGTACTGGAAACAACTGTCTGGCATTTAACCATTTATTTCCATATTGACATTCCATCCCTTTGTATTGCTCAGCCCAAGTTTGTTAACAGGATGATGAGGTCTAGCGGAGTATTGTGTGAAGTTCTGGGCTCCCTAGTATAAGAGGGATGTGGAGCTTCTAGAGAGGGTCCAGTGGAAAGCAACCAAGGTGATTAAGGGACTGGAGCATCTCTCATATGAGGAAAGACTGAGTGAGTTTGGCCTGTTTGGCCTAAGAGAAGATGGAGAGGGGATCTTATCAACATGTACAAATACCTGAGGGGAGAATGTAGGGAGGAAGGGGCCAAACTCTTCTCAGTGGTGGCCAGTGATAGGACAAGGGGCAATGGGTATAAGTTGAAACACAGGAAGTTCATCTGCATGTGAGGAAGAACTTCTTTACTGTGAAGGTTGTTACCTGCGTACTGGAACAGGCTGCCCAGGGTGGGTTGTGGAGTTTACTTCTCCTGCCTGGAGGCCACCCTGAGCCACGTGCTGTAGGTGTGCCTGCTTGAGCAGGGGTGTTAGACTAGATATCTGTAGAGGTCCCTTCCAACCTTAACCATTCTGTGATTCTGTGTGATACTCAGCCAGCTATTCACTTGTGAAGGGAGCTCAGAAGATATCTGATAAAACACTGGTGAGGTCATAATAAGAGTGATTTTGAGAGATGCAGAAAAAGCAATCATAATAGACAAAGATCAGTTTTTCAAGACATAGTTAGGAAAAAGTGTTGTTCAGAGTGTCAAAAGAGTGTCAGAATAGAAAAGAGAACAGTTTAATTTACTTTCCTGCAAAAATTTCTTCACGCAGTTCTTTAAGAACTTTTAATGTAAGCAGTACTCTGACTGGTCTGTAAGATCACTGGGCCAGGCAAACTTCTTGTGGTTTTCTTAATTATTCTGCCAATAGTTAGCTAATGAAATGAAATGATTTAGGTTAGTTGCCTTGCAAAGAGGAACCGTGACCTATTTCTGAACTGATATGTCCTTCCCCATTCACATATTTTAAAGATAAAAAATGTTATAGAGACCTGTGCAAGAAGTTTAAGATAACTGCTGAATAAGAAAAGTCATTTCTGTTTCACAAACTCCTGTAAATCCTGTATTACTCCGTGATAATTGTCCTGTACCAGAAATTCAGAATCTGCTTTTGAATGTTAACACTTTCTGAATGTCTATCCTGCCACAGAGATACTTAAGCCACAGGCAAAAGCAACTGACTCAGTGGATCCCTGGCTTGTCTCCAGCTGCAAAGAATCAAATTGTTTTCATTAAATTACTGGTTGAGTAAAGACATTCGAACATAGGTTCTGGAAAGCATGGATAAGTTCTCCTTCTTAATTAAACTAAAAGTGAATTTCCAGAGAAGTTTAGTGAGATATTAGTAACGAGACACATGTGATTGTAAATACAAAAGGGACACAAACACTGTGTCCGCAGTCCAGACACTTCTGGACTACAGAAGACACATATGTTTCCATTATGGAACATTAAAGACTAGCTTCATTAACAACTGCCAACATGTATATCTGTGAACAAATAGAAACATTCAAACATTCCTTTAGAACTGACATGTGCTGTTAGGCATTTGAAAGGCACGGCTCAAAGCTCTCAGAAGAACAAGTTTTTGCCATCTAACTTTATATATTGGCATTGTTTGATTGTTTAACTAATTTCTGCATTCATTGGATAATGTCTGTACTCACCTTTCCTTCTTCGTGCTTTACAAGGTCTTCCGGTTGTGGAGGGCTTATTTTACTATGGCTCCCTTTTGTAGATGGCAGGGATTTTCCTGCTTTCTGCTTGACAGACTTATGACTTTTTGCTGAAGTTGAAGTAGCAGAAGGAGAAACAACAGTCGGAGTATGAACAGAAGGAATGTTCAGAATTGTTGCTAAGTCAGGATCTGTTTCATCTTCTAGGGAATGGAAAAAAATATCTTTAAAACAACAAAGTGTCATATATATAGATGGCTCCATTCTGTTTGTGACAAAAATTGTATACACTATGTTTTATATTAGCAATAATAAAATCAATGGCATCAGATATAGGAACTGAGTACATGAAATTATTTGGAAAATCTTTCCTTACATGGACTACTCATCAATGAAAGGGTCTCTTAAAATGGTTGTTTCCTTTAGCTCATCATATGTCTTTCAAAAATAGAAAATAACTTTCTTGTTTGATTTACCTCCAGAATGCTTATGTAACTGGAGATACTTTAAGTGTAAGGACACTAGTAGTTTTCAGCTACATAGTTCCATTTATCTATAATGCAAGTTACTTTGTTAGAAGACTACTTCATCAGAAATCTTCTGATCAGTCTTGCTGAGCCTCTCCCAGTTTTTAAGTGCAGGAATTAGGCAGGAAATTAGTCATGTTGCCTTCCAAAATTCTATACTGAAATAGAATTAATCAAATTAAAATTTTCTATAAATCAGTTTAGTTTTGTTATTTATTCAGAAAAGCCAAGTCAGCTCTACAACCCTAATGCTTTCTTTTTTTTGATACATCTTTTCTTGCTTGAAGTTATCTTAAGTCCCACACCTACAAACTCATGAAATAACAACTTCTTTCTCATCCAGACAATTCAAACAATTGCATTCTTGTTTGTTTTGGAAAACTTTACCTGAGATGGAGCAACTTATTTTCCATATCTGAACCATATAGATTATAACCTGAAAATACCAGTGTGCAACACGTGAGGATCTCAGAAACCAGCTTCTGAATATCTTTTTAATTTAAATAAACGGCTTGACTTGCTTAGTGGTTCCTAAAAGTATGAAGCTTACCAAAAAGACAGTTCTTCACTAGAATGTTTTTAGGAAGACTTTCAAAAAGCCATTTTTGTTATGTTTCTTCCACTGAACAATGTTTTCTAATGTGAATATTAATCTCAGGCAAAAAAACCCCAAAACCCTCCCCCAAACTCATTGACAAATTATAAGCAAAACCACATTCAGATAAAGGAAGGAAATGCATAGAGAAGCATGATTATAGAACTAGTCTAGCATGAGATCACAGCATCTTCCATAATTCAGAGCAAATATTTATAAACCTTTGGCTGAACAAGAGAAGAGGCAGCGTTGAATCCATGTCCACTGTTTCCTGAAAGTTTGTTACATAAATTATCTCTTCAGGTAAGAAAATACAGAAGTCATGTGGACTGCATGTTACATGGTTCTCCATAAGGAATGGATGGCATGTGAGCGTGGCCTAAGACCAATGTTTTTTTGGTCACAATGGTTCAGTGTTCTTGTGATACAAACACCCACAAGAGGAGTGTAGGCATAAGCAAACAATCAAAATTGCAAACAGACAAAGAATACGAGTCAGCAGCGCTGCACTAAAAGTCAACATGGTGAAGATTATTCTAATGTAGAGTAGGAGGTTCTGAATATCACAGGTGATACACAGGTATTTAATAAAACATCTCTTATGCCATAATATAAGAGGTTTTACGGACCACTACAGTGAGCATACTCTTTGACAAAAGTCATTTTTTTCAGTAGGTCATTTGAAAATTTTATTTCAATAATTAAAACTGAGTGCATATTCAAATGGTTTACCACAGTTCTCACAAAGATGCATCTGATTACATGTTTTCATATTTTAAGAGCTGAAAAATGCTGGGATTATTTTCTGATCAGAGAGTAGTTTCACTTTTATCCGTATGAGGGTTTCAATGGCCTTTCAAATGTAATGGAAACAAAAACCTCTTGGTAAAAGCAGACACTATTTTCACTGTGGTTTTCTGAAGCAATTGCTTCCAGTTGCTCAATGTGTTTATTGAAAGGCTGAGAGAAATCCTTCATTATGTCTGCAGAACTAACCTAAAGTCCAAGTCCGAACATAAAATGAAATGTTCCATAATCACCTATATAAGTTAACAAAAATATTATTTCTTGGAAAGCCAAGAAAACTCCTTAGCAAATCACATTTTCTTTGGCTCCAGTTAATTGGCTGATTTTTCTGGGCTACTTCAAAACAATACTTCTGCACTGCTGTGTTTTCACAGTAAGTAAAAAAAGCATGAAGACCTCCCTCCTTTTTGAAATTCAAAACGTAAAATATTCTTGACAAAGTAATCTCATCTCAAGTCTTGCTAAGAATTCCCCACAATGTAGCAACAGCTGTTGAGAAAGGCAGAATTGTATGCAACAAATTACTGAGTAAAGGGTTTTTTAAAAAGAATCCTCTATGGTTCTCAAATATCCCAATCTTTTTGCTTACTTTACCTGCTGTCTTCCCTGTAGGTCCATAATAGCTCAAGGACAGTTGTATTCCATTTTCCAAGGTGGCTGAAAAGGATCCAAACTTGCTCACAGTTCTCTTTTGATTTTTCAATTTGCCTTTAAAAAATTAGTATTAATTTTAAAGATAGCAATGCACACCAGAACCACCTGACCTGCAAAACAATGACTGGTTCGAACAGTGGAATCTCAAGATGGATTAATAACTTCTAAAATGGATTAATAAGGGACTGGGGAAATCTTTATGAGGGTGATCCCTATGGTGCATTCCCATTCCACTCATGGGACAATATTTTGTGTAATACAGCTGTAGTTCTTCACCTACCAACTGTAAGAGCATGTATGTAAGAACTGCTTTAATAGCAACATCCAGAGAAAAGTCTTTCTCATTTTGAACAGTAAAAGTTTCTAGATCTGCATTCAATGATCCTTTGTTTCTTCTCCTATCTGCACTTGGTCAACAAGAATGCTAACCTGTTCTTTCCTTTCATTTACAGCCTATAGAATAATAAAGGTTATTGTCTCTTACTGTCACAGCAACTGTACATTGAGGAGAAGAAAGCAGAAAGGAGAAAAAGAATATTAGAAATTGGGTACAAAGGTATCTCAAGTACGAGAACAAGGCCTGTATTGGCATTAGTTCAAGCTCATCAGGAGAAATACTCACATGGAGTGGGGTAAGAAATGCCATAACATGAGTACTTGACCACTGAAAATCTCATGAACCCAACGGTTCAGAGATAGTGACACCGGATCCTACTTTACTTTAGCTAAAGCCTATTCCCCTTACTAGGGGAATCCCTGGTACTGAGAAGATGAAATCCTTCAGATTTCCAGTACAAAGAGTAGCTTATTGAAACTGCGAGTAGCAGTGGAGAAGATTCTCAAAAAACAAAACAAAAACACCCCAGAAAACTTGGACACTGAATTCCTACCTGCCTTCCAGTTCTTCCAGCAATAATGTTGAAGCCTTTGCTGTTCCTATTTACTGCTATTTATTGCTTGTCATTGCAAGCTTGTATTGCTTGCCATTATCACAGCATTTTGACCGACTAACAATGTACCATTCAATCACTGTCATGCATCAAACTAGAGTGGATTAAGTCTCTGCCTGCTAACTGCCTTTCTGTTCGAGATTTCTGTTCTATGTAGGAGGAAAGTCTGCCACTGGTACAAATGAATCCAACTTGCCTCAGACTGTGCCAGATTGTGATTGAAAGTGCTATCTGAAATACCTCAAAATGACACAGGACCACTTTCAGAAGGACAGTGAAGATATGTCTCATCTATAGAAGGAATGCACATTTTCTATTCATTCAATCTACTACTACTTCATTGGTTGCAACTGCTGCCAAGAAAAAGAGCAGCATCCTTTCAAAAATTAGAGATGTAAAGAAGCAACATGTACACCAGAAGTTACATTTTCTCATTATTTTTCATCATAAAATGGGCATTTACTTAGTGCTTTTGACCAAAAACATACACAAATTTCTTGCAAGCCTGCTTCCTTCTTGGATTCACTTCTCTCAGTTCAGAAGGAATATGACATTATGGCAACCAGCACGATGTCTTTTGATATTGCTGAAATGCAGAAAGATTTGCTTACATAGCAAAGTTCTTGATGAGGTTCTAATGCTACAATCATTTGGCTTCCAAAAGGAGGTTCAGTTCAAAGAAGACCTTCCCTTTCAAGGCAAAAAATTATGCCTTCCTAGGCCATATTAAGATCTGAAGGAGTGATCCACCACTGAGGAAAATTCCTTGAAACAAAACAGTCATTCTTTTTGGTGATTTGCTTACTTCAGAAAAGAGATTGATTTGGATTTTTTAATCTCAATGTCCTTGCTTCTACCACTACAAAAGATCTCTGGATGGTGTTCCAAGTCAGCCAATTGGATTTTTATTTAGTCTTGTGTTTCTCAATGACTGGGTCTTATTCTGATCTCAGCTATGGACACCTGTCTCCCCAGATAAGCTAGCATTTCACACAACACAGTTTGGAGTAATCCACCTTTTGCCTGACTCAGACAGCTCCAGCTTTAACAACTTGCAGTTGTTTGAAATCTGCAAGCCTTAAGACTCCTTAAAAGATTATTTTAATTGCAGGTGTGGTTACCTAAAAAAAAAATTTCTATCTAGTTAGGAAATTGTAATTGTAATTGTAATCTAGCTAGGAAATTGTAAAAGAAATGAGTGGCTAAAATAGTACACATTTACTTTTTTTTTGCTTTCTTGATGAATGGAAATAATACCTAACTAATTCACTTACATCTTACGGTGTAACAAAGCCATGCATTCACAGAGACTGCCATCTTTGTAATGTTGAGTTATGTTCAATAACATCAGTTCCTAACCATATTCTTCATTTGAAAGTATGCATCTATTTATTGCCAAACTTAATCCATATGGCTTCTGCAGTTAGTAGAAATTTAATTTATTTAATTTTACTTGATAATGTTTACATCCAAATACTGCATATATCAAACTATTATTTACGTATATCAATGATATTAACCCACTAACCTGTTTTAATTTTCTGTCTTTCATTCATATCTTGCACTTCAATTTCAGAAAAGTTTTTCTTGGGGTCTGTGATATGAATGAAGAAATTATGGTTGTCCTTTACCACCTTCACCTTTATCAAAGTTAGACCTGCAAAACAAAGGAATATTGTTCAAATATTGCTCCCACCAGGCTTCAGAACTCTCTCAAAAAACTGCACCTGCAACTATAAAATGTTAAAAAAAAATCATAGAGTCATAGAATGCGTTAGGTTGGAAGGGACCTCAAAGGTCATCTAGTCCAAACCCCCTGCACATGAAGGGTCACCTAGAGCGTGTGGCACAGGGCTGCATCCAAGCGGGTTTTAAAGGTCTCCAAAGAAGGAGACTCCACAACCTCTCTGGGCAACCTGTTCCAGTGCTCTGTCACCCTCACTGTTAAGAAACATTTTCTTAAGTTTCTGTGGAACTTCCGATGTTTCAGTTTGTAGCCATTTCCTCTAGTTCTATCGCTGGCCACCACTGAAAAGAAGCCGTCCTCTCCTCCTCACTCCCTCCCTTAAGGTACACACTGATCAGGTCCCCACTCAGCCTTCTCCAGGCTAAACAGTCCCAGTTCTCTCAGCCTTGAATAAATAACAAGCTTAAAAATGAACTGAATTGCTTAGCAGGAACACAAGAAGACAAAACTAAGGTTGAGTTTAATCTAAATATTAAAAAAAAACTACTGACAATGATTTATGCTAGTTTGTAGAATAACTGCCTTACTTAGATACACTGCATTAACTGGACAGATTATGGGAACATCAATTCACAGAACACCCTGTTTTGGTTCCCACTGAACAGATAAATAGGAATCAAATTTTCTCCATTTTGAATTTGTTGATACATTATTTACCAAATTTTACAATACCACAGCAAAACGCAAACTTTATTATTGATAAAGACTCATATGGAATTACATGGCACTGTCACAATGTCCCTAGTAAACTGGAACAGTAAACTGATTCAGTACTGAACAGTACTGAAATTACTGTTATTATTGTTACATTTACTGTTATTGAACTGTGAAAAAGCATTTATGGATAAGGAAATTATCCCATAAGTCAGTAAGAGTTAAAGCGCAGTATAAAGAATAAAAGAATCACCTTTTATATACTCTATCTTTTCTACTTGAATCTGTCCTCCATCAGATGGAAAAAGATATTGATTGGTTCCTGATACTTGAATGAGATCCTCGCCTGTATTGTAGCCAAGAAACTGGAAAAAGAAGTTTTAGACTATGGGTAAGTTATAAAGCCAGAAGATCTGAAAGCAGTAAAGAAAGGACAGATCATCAAGATCACGCTGTTCTAGTTAAAATTTTCCATAGATATTTGATAAATATTATCATCACTTTATTAAAAACTCCTAAGTTCTATGCTTTCCAGTTATTCTCATTGTTACAAACTGAAGCAACTTGTTACAAATGAGGACAGAATCTGGTCCTTCAGAAGTATATGGATCCACCAGGGGAAATGAAGAGTGACAAGCAGGCTGCTAGCTTAATATATCATAAAAATGAAAGAGAAAATATGTCTAAGCCCACTCAAAGAGATGAAGTATTATTCTACAGGATCTGTACACACTAAACAGCAAAAAGACATAACTATCTTTGCATTTATGTCACACACATAATAATAGTCTGATGTAGAGCAGATTTACACATCAGAAAGTATATTTCCAAAACTATTAGGGAAGGATCAGCAACTAAAATGAAAGAGTTAAACAAGATGTAGTTAGGCTTAATTTTCTTCCAAGTCCAGTTTCCAGTTATGGATGATAGTTCCACCGAAATCTTAACTGTATATAAATAGCTAGTCCCCTTCTAAAGTGGTGCAATAGTATGATTCTGTACCTTATAGACTTTCTCAGGACGTGGTTCTGGAATGCTGGAATCCTCATCTTGATCAAGGGTTTTTGCTGGCTCATCTTTCATATTCTCTTTGGAATGTTTCTTATTAGGACCTTTACTTTCTGCAGGTACTATTGTCTCCTGATGTTTCTTTTTACTTTCTGATTTTTCTTTTTTTGCTTTGTTCCCTTCCTTAAGTCGTTCTTGTAGTAATTGATCCTGATTCTCCACCCCAGCCTACACAAAATGTTAGGAACTTGAATGACTGATTCTGTTTATATTACACTTCAAAGGTGCATGCTGAAAAGAGTACAAGAAAACAAACTCAAAAGAACTTCATTTTCTTTGAACTGACTCACATGGTTTTACAATATTATGTAATTTTTTTTTTGCATAACAATGCTACTTTATTCAAGCCACAGGATCAGTCATTCTTGACTGCTGGAGAGGCATTAGATAATTATTTGTATTATAAACATTCAGTCATTAGTGAATTACTCAATTTGTTGTGCACTTTTCAACTATGCTTACTATCGCATCAAAATGCATCACTGAAATTATTTTTTTCCCAAAATACAACTGTGAGATGAAAGGCTTCTAATTTTTAAAGAAATAGAATGAGATATCAATGTCAGAATTATCAACTTATATCAGAAAGGCAACAAATATATCTGAGATTTTCCAGAGTATGTAGCATTCTGTAGTATTCTATGTTTAAACCACATGGTAAGTATTAGTGTAACTTGAGCTAGACCAGCTCAAGCTTAGTAGCCAGGGAATAACCAATGCCATTCAATATCTGCATTCCAATATCAGTATTTTAAATGTAGAATACTATATACAATAGTATATAGGGAAATACTGTGTTTGTGAGGAGACAGAAAAAGGCAGAAGGAGCTAGGTCACCAATTAAAATATATCTGCCTAGTATAACGCATAGTGCCCATAGTAATATTTAGAAGAGTTGTGCTTAACTCCTACCTCTAAGGGATCATATTTACATTCCTCAATTTCAAAAAGGTACAGATAGTGAATGTAGAAGCTGGATGCGTAAATACTTCCAAGAATCTGCATACTACGTTTTCATAGCTTATGACCAGAAAACTTCAAGGAAATTAGGATATTATCCATAACTGTGCTTTCCTTGTACTTCAATAATGAATTACTTGTGGAATATTTAGGAATATTCCACAACAGTGGAACAGGAAACACACAGTGTTTCCTTAAGAAAAGAAAATAGTACATCTCAATCAGTAAGGAACTAAATAAAGCAAACAAGAAATAAAGTAGAAGAACTGAAAGGCTATGGGGACTATTAGAAGCTTATGTGACAGTGAAATTGTGACTTCCTGAAAAAGCAGTGTTATTTAGTCCATTCAAGAAGCATATTTTTTTGCCTCACCTTAAGAGAACCTTCTCTGATAAAAAGTCTCTTTTCATTGTTGGATTCAGATTTTAGAGTGGTCTCTGTGATGTTCTCAAGTTTTGACGTGCTGTCTTTGAGACATGAGCAGGGAATAAGCATGGTTAAAAACATGGATAGAAAATTAATTTTAAAAGTAGGTAAATAAGAGTATACATGTAAAATTAGTAAACAGTAAAAGGCAAAAATGAAAAAGTAGAATATAGAAAATCTTAATCTTATTATGTTTAGAGATAAAAACAGTATTTTGACTTTCAAGTCAAAAGAGTTTTTTCTAGTAACTTAAATTTCATATTCTTAACTGGGGAGCAAGTATGCTAAACAAGATAACATATATAAAGACTGACTCCCCACTTTTTACTGTTGAAGTCTTTGCTCTTACAAGCTGTTTTTTTTTTTATAATGTAGATGAGCAGTGCTGAAAAATCATTAAACAGTATTTGTTAATATTACTGCTATTAACATTATTTCAGGATTCAGATTTAGTTCTCTACCAGCTCACTAAACCTCAGAACAACCCCAATAGCAGACTCACAATATCACAGTCTTTAAAGTCAAAAACATGAATAAATACTGTCTGACACTTCACAGAATCAGTCACTAAAGAAATACTTAAAATATCCTCTGTTTATTATTATGACTTTGCAACAAACTGAAAAAGAAAATAAGTAGTTTGACAATGGTAATTAGGTACCACAGAAAACACAACGGAAAAAATATATGAATGCAAAAGGCTTATGGTTTAAGTCTTTACAAGCTTTCCCTATCTGTGAGGCTATCTATTTATCCAGGTTAACTCAAATATGACTCATAAAAAGGGTATCTCTCTGGGCTTGGTTTTTTACAGCATGTTTGAATGTAAAATATTTACCTGAACGAAAAGTAAAGAACACTATCAGAAACTTCTGATTAAATTACTTTGCATTAAAGCAGAAGAAATTACAGTGAGGGCTACATTACTGCCAGTAAAATTTAAATCTCTCAAAAACATTGGTGCCCATCTTCATATTCCAGCCAAAGAAAACTATCTCTTCCTTAAGTGAATTTCCTTACAAACCATATCTGGAATGAGTCCCCAGATGGGTAAGACCCACTCTAGCTCCTGTGACAGCTAGAGGGTAGAAGTATGACTTGAAAGTCTTACAAACCTTTCTCATTTCCAAACTATAATTTAAATGGCTTGAGAAATGACAGTGGCTTGAGAAATTTAAGTATTAAGCGGCTTGCGAAAGACATTTCTACGACATTTCTATGTAAATGCTAAAACTAAAAGAAGGTTGAAAGTAGAGCCTAAAAGAGAAAAATCATTATTAATTCTACATATAAACGTACTATAGAATTTTGACAAATGTTCTCTTTTATTATAAGCAGTTTTCAGATTTTGATGCCTGTTCAAAAGTTTCGGTATGAACTTCTTACGATTTCCATCATCCAAAATGATGCTTGTAATTAAAGTTTACTCTGCAGTCTAATAAATTCCAGATCACAGTTTTAGCTTCTAGTCTACAACTTCTTATGCTTTAAAAAACAGAATTTTCTGTAAGGTGGTACCAGCTCTGACTACTGCTTATCTCTTACGTTCACTCATCTAAAATATGGATTCAAATTTGCATGTAATACAGATAGCAATACTAGTAAATAAAATACAGCAATTTTAAATATAAAATGTTACCATCACTATCAATTTGTAAAACTGAGGTTGAGGCAAGAATATTTATATACAATTATGCAACAATATTTATATACAGATATTTAACTCATCTGTCAAACCTCTTTATGTCTGTAGAGATCACATGGCATGGTAATCCCCTGAAAAATATTAAAGATTCTGCTCCTGGAAAAGATTGGAGGCTCAGCATTCAATATGAAAAAATAATTTTCTATGTTAAAAGAGGAAAGTTACCCACTCCTGGTTTTCTTAGGGAAGCTGCTTTTTTTGACAGCAGATGCAGGAAATTGAGGAGCTCCTTCTGCCATGACTTTTGCCAGTGTAAGAGCCTCCATTTTCTTAGCCATCTTCTCTTGGTATTTGGCCTCCTCTTCTTTCACCCAATCTTCAACTGAGCTGGCCACCAACTCAAGATAGTTCCTGAAAAGGGCAATATTCCTCTATTTACAATAATAGAATTCTCATTAATATGGTGCCAGATCAAACAAGATTGCTTGCTTTCTCATTTTCTTAGACAAATATTATCCCATAATCTTTGAGAGAAGGGCTGCATTTATCAGAATTTCTCCTTTTTTAAAAAAATTATTTTTACAGATAAATGACTGATATTTGCTTAATATACCTTACATTTTGGATTTTGTTTCTCCTTCCTACAAAGAAATTCTAGCAACTTGTCCTCCAAAGAACTCCTGCCATCAAAGAAAGTCCAGACAGTCAGAAAACATAGAAATGTTCAGTTTAAGAAAGGCTGAGACTAATTCTTTTCCTCATTGTTTTGCCATTTAGGTAACTTCTCTTAGCTGCTTCTAGAACACACTTCATTTGTGCATTCCTTTCAGAATAACAGCACTTGAGGAGGTGTTAGTCTAAATTTTAGCTCTGTTCCATTACTATGATGAGAAAAGTGGTTGGTAATTGTCATCCAAACCCAGATTATAGAAATGTGCCATTATCTTGGCATAAATTAAGAATATTTAAAAGCAAAAACTGAAGTTAGTATTAACTGATAAACTGACAACAAAACAGTTGTATTGTCTTATCTTCCTAAGGTAACTGAAATGACCTTTAAAACAGTTAATCGCAGTCAACGGCTTCCAAAGCAGGATGTTGCCTGAAAGTTTTAAATGCAGTTGCCTTTCAGTCCCTTGTTTGGAATATCAACATAACTATTTAGAGTAAAATTAGCAGGCATCATACATAATTCTACATTGTGATCTCAAAACTAGAAGAGGCTCTTAAAAATGCATGAGATTCAGTTGTATTTGTATAATGGTTTGCATTTATAAGCTCCAGATGATTGAATTATATTCAACGGCTCTATATGCATTTGATGTTTTTTGGTTGGAAACATGTATTCAGGGAATTTATGCAAATCTTGACCTCTTAAGGATTTTAAAGTTCTTTTTGCAAAATTACGTTGTATGCTTAAGATCCTATGTATGATAACTATACAGACTGGAATTATATACATTTTATGTTCAGCTTAAAGACACACAGTCTTTCCCAATTTCTTTAATGTATGTGGAACTTACTTTGAGAAACTTGCACTGAGAAACTGTTGGTCATATACTCAGTATAATACTCTGCTTGTATCTCAAATGTACATTCCACAGAAATGAAAGTGTTGAAATCAAAAGGGAAAACTAGACTGGAGCTTGGAGTTGTCAGTGCTGGAATAACCTGGAGATGAATATATGTTCTAAATAAAAATTGGACTAGTTATGTGGAAAATACGTTAGGCCAGTCAGTTGTCATGAAACAACCATTCAAAGACAAAAATACATGCTCTATTAATATGTATTCTGATGTCACTACTGCAAAAATATGACTCAGAAAAATTTCTCAGAAAAGATTGTTCTTTCTTTTTTTTTTTTTCCAGGAACTTGTGTAATGTGTTTACTATGAAAGAATAAACAAATGTCATATTGAGTAATTTCGACTAAAAAAAAATGTTTGGATATTGTCTGAATTAATTTGGCTTCCTGAGACAGTGGACGCTTATTGCAACCCCAGCAGCTCTTTCATGTTTTGTACACATGTGACTGTACATATATGTGCCCCAGCCTTTGGCCTCCCTTGGTCATTAGTGTCCACCTGTTTTCACAAACCTCCTCCTGCCCACCCTTCAAAAGGCACATAGAGGAGATTCTAATTCTTGATTTTTTTGGATGTTCTACATGAATATCTTGATATTGATATCTTGAAGTATTACTGGAAACTCCAGGAACAAAAATAACAACAACAAAAACCCTCCAAAAAGTCAAGTTACTATGATAAATGAAATTTAATATCCTTGCATGAGAATTTGTTGTGACAGGCCCTATTGTAACCAACTGATCGGAAATCATCCCTCATTGAGTTGACAGGAGCTTCTATTATGTATACCTCTCCTATAGTGACACTGTGACTCTTAATAATGAACTAAACATTTGAATAATAGTAATAATAATAAAAACAAATAAAACAAAAAATTACTGGCCACTGAACTCATCAGCCAGTACTTTACACAAAGGTAGAATACTACTGCTTAATTAACAAGTAGGATTTCACTCTCTATGTGTGGCAGCTCATTAGGATCTAGAAGATGATGCAGGCAATAGCTTGAAGCACTCCAGTTATTTAAGGCCTTCCACAGAGTAGTTATGTTGCTTGGAGACATACACTAATAAATATTTTACTTTGAAAATCTGAAATGATCTTTGGAAAAAAAGGTTAAGCAAAGTCTCTGCAAACTATACTCATTATGCAGAGAAAAGGCAGGTACAAATGCCACATGGCATAAACAAATGGGAGTCAGTAGCTTTTCAAAGATACTACAGAGCAGAAATATCACTGAAGTTGAACATTCTTCTGAACCATGGGTAAAAACAAATGTTCTGCTGAATATCACCTTGTTGAGGAAGACCTTTTTGTTTTGAACCAAAACCCTGTGAACTATCACTGAACAAAGCTGGCACACTCAAGGCAGAAACCATCTTTAATGTCTAGGTCTTTTTTTGCAGTATATCTGCGGGAAAAAAAAATAAAGAGCGAGAGAAAGGAAGCACATAGTCAAATCATCCTTCACTGAATTATAATCATCATCATCTTTGAAAGGTCCTGGAGAACAGGGGAGGGGCCTGAGCACTGGAAGAAAGCCAATGACACGCCAGTCTTCAAAAAGGGCAAGAACAAAGACCCAGGCAACTACAGGCCAGTCAGGCTCACCTCCATCCCTGGAAAAGCGATGGAACAGCTCATCCTGGCTGTTGTCTCTAAGTGCATGGAGGACAAGAAGGTGCTCAGGAATAGTCAGCATGCATTCACCAAGGGGAAATCATGCTTAACCAACCCGACATCCTTCTATGATGGAATGACTAGCTGGATAGACGAGGTAAGAGTGGTGGATGTCATCTACCTGGACTTGAGCAGGGCTTTTGATATCGTCCCTCACAACATCATCCTGGGCAAGCTCTGGAGGTGTGGGACAGATGAGTGGACGATGAGGTGGATTGAGAACTGGCTGCATGGCAGAGCTCAGAGGGTGGTGATCAGTGGTGCGGAGTCCAGTTAGAGGCCTGTAGTTAGTGGTGTCCTCCAGGGGTCAGTCCTCAGTCCAGTCCTATTCAATTAACTCACCAATGACCTGGATGAAGGGACGGAGTGCCCCCTCAGCAAATTTGGGGAGGAATAGTTGATACCCCAGAGGACTGAGCCGCAATCCAGGGGGACCTGGACAGACTGGACAACTGGGCAGAGAGAAACCTCATGAAGGTTTCATAAAGTTTTTTTTTGCAAGGGCAAGTGCAGGGTCCTGCACTTGGGGAGAAATAACCCCAGACAGCAACACAGGCTGGGGACTGACCTTCTGTAGAGCAGCTTCACAGAGAGGCACCTGGGCATCATGGTAGACAACAAGTGGACCATGAGGCAGCAGTGTGCCCTTGTGGTCAAGAAGGCCAATGGGATCCTGGGGTGCATTAAGAAGAGTGTCTCCAGCAGGTCAAGAGAGGTGATCGTCCCACACTACTCAGCCCTGGTGAGGCTACATCTGGAGACTGTGTCCAGTTCTTGGCTCCCCAGTACAAGATGGATGTGGAGCTGCTGGAGAGAGTCCAGCGCAGGGCTATGAGGATGATCAGGGACCTGGAACATCTGTCCTATGAGGAAAGTCTGAGAGAACTGAGCATGTACAGCCTGAAGAAGAGAAGGCTGTGGAGAGATCTAATAAGAGTCTAAAAATACCTCAAGGGAGGGAGTGAGGAGGATGGAGTCGGCAAGCCCGAAGTGCAAGCCTGAAGTTTATTTGAATACAGTATACTATATTTCACCATCTTTGGGGGAGACAGCAGGTGATAATTTGCACACCAACACACACAGACATACATATGCATATACACTTACATCTTTACATGTATAAAATACGTAAAAATTATCTATAAAAATATAGTTAAAAAACAATCAGTAGAATTGTTCCACAACCACAAAACAGAAAGCATTTCTCCAAGGAACTCTAGGATTTTGCTGGTAAATCTCTTCTGCCTTGTTTGATGACACTGGTCCAAATCACTGCTAATCCTAAAAGCCTTTTTTTCTTGACAAATAACTCAAGTCCATATGCCTAGAAAATTGAGACAAACTCATGTAGACTTCCTTCACTGAGGACAAAAGCTTGAAAAAGGACTCAAGGCAGGCATGTTTTGCCTATTTAACATTCAAGCTTATTTACACATGCAGGTACAAATTTCTCATAAAAGATTTGAATTTTAGGGCACTTCACTTAGAAAGCAAAGTTTGTGGGAAAAAAATGGAAAATGATCTAGTTGGTCAACTGGTAATTTACTTTAATTCTATTTGATAAAACAAATCTAATTAATCCACATATGTGTCCAGACATCTGTGTGGCTTTGTAGCTTTGTAGCATTTATGTACTAGTATGTAGACATAAATTCCACTTTTTATCAATAAGCTGCAGTAGTATTTGGATCCACATCATCGTTTACACATCTGTTTCAGTGCAAAGATCTACTGTAAAATGAACAGATCTATTGGCAAAAGCACAAGCAGTGCACATATCCAGAACTCATATACTTATAACTGGAAAGTAGACAGTGACAAACAAGAATTTGGTATTCTCAGAGAAAAAAAAAAAAAAGTCTTCTGAATATTGATAAGAGTCTCTTTCTCTAAACTTGCTCTAAAACTTTTCCCAGAGTGACACTTGACTAATCTATACATAGTCATGTATATATATAGTTTGTGAAAAATAGTCGCATAAGGTTACTATGTAGTTGTTATTTTGAAAAACTTCATCTCATCAGAATAGTTTTGATATAGCACTGCTATCCAACTGTGTGATTTGCTTTTTCAGAAATGTGTTATACTACAGTATTATTTTTTCATTTCCAAGCTTTGCTTCAAACTTTGCCATGCAAACTTTTAACTGAAAATGACTGTTGGTAAGATGTGAAAAATGAGATTAATTACCTGAATCCAACATTAGAGTGCAATGCCATATCCCAGGTCTCTTGGAACAGACGGTACTGATTCATAGGATTGTGAAGGACCATAAGCAAAGAGCTATCTTGATTATGATAGAAGGAATCAACACATCTATACTGTTGGGTTGCAGCATGAAGAACCTGAAAAGAAAAGAAATAAAGATCCCCCCTGCAGGCAGCAGTATGCACAGATACTATAGCGCTGATTTTAGCAAAGGATGTTCCAGGACTTCACCATTCTAGAAGATGTGTACAGGCTAGTACATAAAACATTTGGATTCCAATAATATGAAGTGTTCAGGCATGTGGAAGTTGAACTTCTGCTGCTATCTATATGAAGAAGAGATGCTCTCCATGCTCTCCAGGCTCTGTCATCTAGACAATCCTGATAGTGAGAGAGTAGGAGGCAAAGCCATAGAGCTATACTTTAGAATGATCTCCATCTGCTAAGACTGATAACGAATGAAAAATTTCATGAAAGATCAAGGTTTAATAAAAGAACTTTCTATACTTGTAATTGAGGTAGAAAAATGTCAAATTTCTTTTTCTTTTAGCTCACTTAAGATCACAAGGTACTCATTTGGCTGTACTCTGATGTGAATATCAGTAACATTTACTGTGTTTTATGTTGTTTCACTCTGTACTGTACATTATTTTTCAGTATTTACATTGTCTTAGAGTTGCAGTTAAAAAAGTCTTCTTTTAAACTACTATTTTTAAGTACTTCTGATGTGAAGTAAAGCTGATATAATTTACAGGTATATCATACAGCCTTGATTATTTTCTAAAAATAAATTCTATATCCAGAAATACTGTTTTTACATATGAAAACCTTATAAACAGCTGAGTGTAAAAATGTATTTGAATGTAATGAGAAGAAGCTGGTGAAGGGCCTGGAATACAAACCTTATGAGGAGCAATGGAGGAAGCTGGGATTATTTAGTCTGGAGAAGGAGAGGCTCAGGGGACACCTTATTGTTCTACACTACCAGAAAGGAAGTTGTAGTAAGGCTGGGCTCGATCTCTTCTTCAAAATTACTACCAACAGGACATGAGGAAATAGCCTCAAAGTTGCACCAGGGCATGTTCAGGTTAGATACTAGGAAAAATTTCTACATGGAAAGAATGGTGAAGCACTGAAACAGGCTGCCCAGGGTGGAGTGCATCTTTGGCAATGTTCAAGAAATGTGTAGGACTTAATGATCTTGGAGGTCTTTTCCAATCATAATGATTCTATAATTCTATGTAGCAATACAATATAAAAATTCTTACCAAAATGCTGTTACTTTCTGTTGCAGTTATTTCTCATCAACGTCTAGATCAACAATAGATCAACTAAATGTGTTAACTATTGACTGCTTAGGAGGAATTTCACATGTATTCAAACCTATGACCAGACTCTAAAGTGGCGGTGAAAAAGTGCAAGCAGCTTTTCCCTCACTGTTGTATAATATGTATTAGGATCAAACAAGAATTGCATCATGTGAAGCACAAGGTATGGGGAATAATCCACTTCTCCTAGCAGAATCCCTACCAGTTTATGACATCTACATTTAAAGTATTTTTTCCACATTTGTTTTCTGCCTTTCTGTAAGATAAATTTTGATGTTTGGCTGGCAAGACTTCTATACATAAAGATTGTAGTCACGAAAGTGTGAAGTATCATCATAACAAAATTTTCTATTTTCCATAACGCAGTTAACTGCAAAAAATGTTTTCACATATATTGGATTATTAAATACCATAAACTGAGAGAGGATCAACTCTAATGGTATGTTAATTATGTTTCCATCACACATTTGGTTTTAAGGCTCACCACCAAAAATGCCAGCTACAGTGTGGTCAAATCAGGAAATTAAAAGCAATTATAAGCTAAATACTGTATAATTACATACTAAATAACAGCTGATGAAAAACAGCTTAAGAACATTCTGATAAATATTTATCAGGGATTAAACTGAATCAATTACTTTGCACAGAAATATTCTTTATCTTATTATTAATTCTCTGTACACCATTTTGAGGAGAGACTCTATCTATATTATCATCAGTTAATAGATACCTGAAGAAGAACATGTGGTTGAAAATGTTCAGCAAAAATCCAGTCCGTCAAACAACGCTTCTGAGTCTTTTTTATTTCTGCTAAACTTGGTTCTGGACAGTAATTTTCTGGACTCACCTCAAAACACAGCAAAAGAAAATAATGTGAATCAATATTTCAGTGTCAGTTGCACTAAATTAAATATAATCTTGTCAACTTAATAGACAATATTCCATGTTGCATCACATTTAATTGTTCACATGTGCACATGTGTAGATCCAAATGGCAATATTTAATACAAAACACAATTGCTCCTAAATTTCTTTTTGCCTTTGAATTTTTATGTCAAACATAATCTAAATATTTTTATTATTAGGTTATATGTTTTTGAGTGCTGTAAGCAATTATGAATATTTAGACAGCTTCTATGAAGTCACTTTAAAATTGCTATATTTATCCAGATTTGTATGGCAAGCAGGTGTTTCTCAAGATGCCAAACTACATGGTCTATTAGTGTGACACAATTTGGCACTTTCTCTCAAACTATCATGCTAACATTTGAACTCTGGTATTCAGTGAAACCAGCATAGAATTGCCATTAGCCATTTCACCTAAATCCATCAACTTAGACATGAAAAAAAATGATTTTATAATGTTTATGGCACTATCTCTCAAATATCACAAAATTAACATTCACATAAAACATTGCAAAGGAATCTCCAGTAACATATTACTGCACTGAACAGTGTTTTCCATTGCTTCAAGTTATAGAGTGCTATTCAATTCATCACACTTGCCATTTCAGGAATAAAAACATCCCGGTTTTTGTTTAACATAGGATCAGCCAAACCATCTCTCCCATCTTTGTTATTTGTTTCCACTTGTCCTGGAAAATGAAAGCAGAAGATTAAAAAGAACTTCAGAAATTTCAGCCTTAAACACAAAGGTCAGAGTGATACAGTTTCCTTAACTTCCTTTGAAGAGATTATGTTCAGATTGAATCCCAGTCCACTAGCTTGCTAGCTACATGAACAACTCTGCCACGCTTACTTCCTAAATGAGTACTTAAAATTCTATGGGCAACACCTCCCAGGCAGTTCAGTAAAACAAAGACAAAAGAAAAAAAGATGAACTCTGAACCCTTTATTCCCTTTATAATTTTATCTAAGAAATAATATCCAGTGTTCATTTATAGATGAAAAAGAAAAATAATAATTAGTATTAATAATTATTACTGATGATCATTAATACATATATTAATGCATATACATATACATATATACAAATATACATATATGTATTAATATATACATTTAATTTGATATAAAAATTTTTGAACTCGTTAAATTCATTAGGCTTTTAGAGTTTTATAAATGACTGACAGAACATTACTTATGCTGAGTATCTTGCCAGTAAACTATTTGCATTACAGTGGCATTGGATAGCTGCTGTAAATAAATAGGATCGCACGGAAACTTTAGCTTCATCTTAAGTTCATCTTTTCAAGAAGACAAAACATATATTCTCAGTGATTTTATCTAGAAGTTTTCCACATATTTTTGGCCCAACATAAATGTGTCTGATCTAACTGTTAAAAATGTTTAAACTTCTAATCTAATCCCTTCCAACCGTAAGCATTCTATGATTCTATGATCTAGAATATCAATTCAACCATATGTTTGACTTATTCAGATATCATCAGTCTTGTATTTTTCATATTCTCATAACTTCTTGAGGTATTCTCCTATATTTTTATGGCCTGACTAAATGCAAAGGTCAATTATATTTTGATTATAATTCACATATACCAGAAAAATACTCTTCCTTTGTGAAAATATTATGGAAAGTATCTGTTCATATGTGGACTAGAGTCAGCTTAGCTTCTAGATGTAGATCTTTAGTCTCTGTTTTTATGGGAAATTAAGTCCATTTATTAATTGCTTTTAGAAGACATAAGGAATCTGAAAGATATTTAATCTGTCTTCAGTAAGCAATAAAGTAGTTTCCTAGAAGATATTATGCTTTTCTACAGACATTATTTTAAGGAGTTGCTTAAATAAAATGTTTTAATGTTATGATACAACCCCCCCTAACTTTTGGCACTATTTACTATACCCACAAAGATTTCCAAAATACAGACTACTAAAATATGTCTTGTACAATGAAGAAAAATCATAACCCTGGTTTACCAAATGACATGGTAAACAGCAGATACAAATTCTTCAGGAGTAATGTAAATGGAGGTTTTTTTACCAGAGCATTTTGAAGATTTCCCATTAAGCTTCTTTTCCACAAGGAAGAGTTGTCTTGCAAACCCAGCTGGATTATCCCAGGGGATATCAGACACTTCAGATTCACCTCCGGCCATGGACCCACAGCTCTCCAGGAGACCAGAGTCACTCAGCCCAGTCAGTCTCAGACTTTCAAAAGTAAACACTTTGAAGGCTCTTTCTACTTCCGCCCAACTCGTAAATTCTACAGAAGAATCATAATCATTCACTGAAAATACGCTTATGATTCAACAGAAGATAAATATAAGGCTATGGGAGCTTATTGTTTTGGGCAACTCTACAAAACCTGACTTACATTATGCAATTGGATCAAATTATGAGTACTACATTTTGCAATGTATTTGAAGTCTAATGTGTCTAAATTGCAAAATGATAAGCCTAACTATTAATCCATCTTAAATGAAGTGCTTGCTAGATGTGAATACCTCTTGGCTCATTAGCTTTTATATAAATGATGTTGATTTAAAAATACTGAGTACACTTTATTAAACCAGATTAGCAACTAGGTATTTAAGTTATATTTCAAGAAAAGGCTTCCATTAGTATTTTTATTATCTCATATAACTTCTCAAAGTATCAAGGGTTTTTTTTTCAGACAGAATTTTACAGGTAGTTTACATAGAATTATGCAAAGTGCAAAGGCAACAGTATTTGTGATTGAACACATTGCTGTCTATATAAAAACAATAATTATAAGAATTTTAAAGCAGGTAGTTCAATAGTCAAATTAAAAAGTAAGTATCAGTTTGACATGTTTGCTCTTTACACTAATTAGTGTAAACTAGTGTTTAGTAAACTAGTTTAGTAAACTATAGTTTAGTGTTTAACTAAACACTCAGGCACGCATCATACATGTTGAAAATGTTAGATATGTTAGTTCTTGTACAAATTAATCATCTCCTTGATAAATACAAAAGTGAAAAAAATACGAGTCAAGTTAATATCGGGAAAGTTTAGCTGTATAGTACAGTGCAATGAAGACCATCAAACTTAACACCCGCTAGTTGGCATGTTACAGTGACACAGAATACCTTAATAGCTAAGACATGCCTTCTAAAATGAACACACCAAAAACTAGAAACACTGCAGCCAATGTAAACTGACCCAACACATGGGATTTCAGAAATGAATAGGAAGGAAAGCAGCTTCAAATCATTGGCTCTATATGATGGCAGAAATGCAACCAAAGAGATTTGGATTAGATTTCTTAGTAGTCATAGGGTAAACTACCAAAATGTTTTTTTGCAATTTTTATGGTTTTTTTTTTCACTGTAGATATCACAGTTGCATCCATATTCCAAGAAAAGGTAACTGTAGAAGCAATTACAGCTCATGTACTGAGTGTATTCTGCTGACTGGATAAAGAGACTATTATAAAAGCCACTTTGCTATTAGCCTCCAGCAACTTACACAGAATACATTTTGAAAACCACTGTTATTTCCTAGTAAAAATCATGTACAACACGTGATCCTCCACAACAAGCCTGTTGCTAAATAAATACAGTGTTTATGTCACTGTGTCCCAAAATTCATTCTGTGTTCTAAGGTTAAAATGGTATTTTGTACAAAAACAAAGCAACAAACAAAACGTGTGTATTTATTGAAGAAATAAGAGTTCTGACATACTGCCATACACAAAACTGGTATAGCCTTGCACAATGACCATAAAACTGAGCTCTGAACTTAGCCTAACTTTTATGGTAGGCTAAGGTCTAACCAAGAAACTGAAAACAGGGAAATGCTGCACAGAGTTTTAGAAAACTGAAAACATTTGTCCACAGATTCCTGCTATGTAACCGGATCATCAGCCACAACAAAAAAGTAATATCAGTAAAAAGAAAATCAATTCACCGGTGGTACAATAATGCATGAGCTCGTGAACTCTAGCCAAGCGTTTAGTGTTGTCATCAGGTGAAGAAAGGGTGAATTGGAGAATTTTTGTAAGAGGTAGCTTGTTCAACATTTCACGCTCAATGTGTTCTGGATTAAAGTTGTCTTGGATCTGGAACAAAATTCAGAATATCAGAACTAAAGGAAATTTTCACAATAATGGACTTATAAAACTAGGTTGAATAAATGAGAGTCTTTATAGCAGAAGACATAAAAATATGCTTAAGACAGTGGGACTTAACTTTGGTCATGTGCTCAGACTGATTCTCTGAATCATGGGAATAAATATTTTGAAAAGAAAAATGAGAGGCAGAGGAAAATAACTGGAAGTAGTCATAGTCAGTGAATACTTGTCTAAAGATATTTGCCTTTGCAAATATCAGATAGGCATCAGGACACTTGCATACATCTTTAAGTTGGTCTGCACTAGAGCTCATAGAGATGAAGATCATAAACCCATTCTAATGTCACTACGGATTTTAAGGATCTTACTCTTGAGATTTCTTCGAGAATCCTTCAAGTTTGTTCTTTTTAACATTATCTTTCTGGGTTCTGCACGACTTCCTGCATGTTTTTCCTGGACCACATCTCCCAAATCTGTGTTTTCTCTACTTCTTTCTCAAACATTGTGCTATATCCTGATTTTATTTTCCAGCAAGCATAGGTCTGCTAAGAGTAACCTCTCACTGATTACTCAGTTTTGTCTTTTGCTTCAACACTGCCAATGTATCAAGCTCTATTTTTAAAATTGCAGTCCGGGAAACCAGGCAGATGGTCTGCAGTCTAGCTATGAAATCTAAAATTAAATTAATATTTTTATTGTCTTCAGAGTATTTTATATTCAATGTTTAATGGTAAAGCTATACCCTGACTTGAAGAAAATTTGAGGAATTTATTACTTTTTTTTTTTTTTTTTTTTTTTTTTTTCTATAGAAAGTCTCAGAACCTCTATCTTGAAAGAATTCTAAACCTTGTAAACCTTGCAGTGGACTCTGAACCAAATGAATGCACTTCTTGTATTAATTCACAAACTTAGTCCGTTTTCTTATATGTCTCTACCTCTTTCTGTTTATTCTAGTCTAGCTGCTATTTCAGTTATCAATGTAATAATTCAGTGTCTGTCTCAATTTCATCTGCATTAGACTAAACTAAACCAGAAGATCTGTAATATCGTTTAACTGTGCCAAAAGCTCAAATCTCTCACTAGCAGTGCAAACAGATCGCTGATGTCAATATAGTGCTCTGTACTTGGTGATCCATGTTCTCTGTCAATAACAGTCACCTGTTTCATCTTAAGCAGACTAAATACAAGTGTCAATGAGCCTATCCAGCAGGAAAAATCTAGGCTATCCTACTCTTCTTTGTAAAAATATCAATCCAGCATTCATAGTGCATTATGTATTTACTGCCTGTAGACTTTCGAACTGTTTAGATATTACAGATAATATTATACCTCCAGTAGTTGCAATCGCTGAGCCAGAGTATCATGGTAGTTTAGTAAGAGAGGGCCCCTGGGGGTCACAGCCTCTTTTTCATTGTATTTGGAAGAAAAGTAGTCATAGAGATTCTATTAAATAACAAAGAAAAAGATAACATTAACATCAATAATTAGAGTTATTTGTCAGTTTAAAAAATAAGGAAATGACAACACAAACCTTTCTTTCACTGTCAGAAAGTGGGAGAGAAGGAAGGATAGAGGTTATGTGATCTGCAATGGTGTGATCCAGTCCATCTGCCCGTGGCTCTGGTACCATCAGGCTTGGTGGTGTAAGGTCTTCCTCACTTGCAATAACCTAGCAGGCATGACACATACCTTTCATTACTGTATAGTTGCTACTCAGCTACACTAAAATTACAAAAGCAGACCTCACTATAAGCTACCTATAAGCTACACACGCACATATTCATAAATCTTCTCTGAAAAGGAAATCAAAATATTTTTGCACAAGCAGCAAAACTAAAATTCTTTGTGTTAGTTTGAAATATAGAAAGCATCAACCTAAATGTGTTCTCTTATTTTTCACTTTTGGAAGGATGAGAAGAAATTTATTTCCAAACTGAAAAGTTAAGAATTTTTAATGTACACACATAGTAAAAAACTGACTCTGTGTCAGATGTTGGATCTTATCCCGAGTAATTTTGCTTGAGTCACTTTCAGTGTATACTGCAAATAAACTAATAAACAGAAAGATTTAAAAAAGCATCAAAAGAAATGTTGAAGAGGAAATCTCATTCTAAATCATTCTGTGGATTGTTGCTAATTTGTGTCTGAACTTGACAGAAGTCAGATGTGTCAAGCCATAAATACACGCCACTTTTGTTGCTAGCCCTAGATGGGCATCTATGTATATCGATTAGAATACTAAACATCCAGTATCAAGATGATTGTTGCAGCATATAAAAACTTGTTAATGACTCAGCTAACAAATTACACCTTTTCTTCATATTGGATTTGCACTCTTGAAGAGATAACTTTGGGATAACACTGTATTTACAGGGTAAGCGTAGTAGATGAAAAGAGAAGAAGAACTCTGAGTCTTAATTCCTGTATATCAGGTCTGTATATTCCTGCGTACTGGTCAGTTCCTCTACGCATAGCATCTTACTTTAGGCTGAAACAGTATAATTTGTATTGTATTGTATTTTACTTTACTTTTTGTCGTTGATCAATTCGTAACAATAGTGCTCAGTAGAATAAACTACATGAATTAATAAATCACCTGCTCCAACATGCAGTTCAGGATTAAAGACACGGAAATGCATTCCTCAGGAACCTGACTCAGCAAGTCATTATAATACCTCAAGTCGACAGACAGAAAAGAAGTTTCTTCCTCTGTTGTAATAAGAGACAACATACTAAGATTTTTTTTTTTCAGAAATGTCAGTTTATATTAAAGTACAGTTCAACTTTTAGGCAACTTCTTAGAAACACTAAAAAATGTCCACATTTGCTCTAGCTTTTAAACTCAGTTGTAATTAGCAATAGCTAGACAGAGTGATTCTCTAAGGAATTTAGTTATCACCACTGCAGTTTCCAGAAAGTTTCACAACATTTTCACTCAGAAACTACCCACACAACATCAAATCACATCTTTGGTTTACTAACAAATAACTTTAGGGATTTGTGTTGTCAGATGAATGAATGGTGAAACAGAGTAAACAGCTACAGACCAACACTTTTATCTTTTGCACATACCCTGTGGCAAAACTACTTTCGATAGAACTTCTTCTGCTTGTCCTTTTTTCTTTGAAGATGTAGTTGGTGATGCTGTGTGTATCTAAAGGAAGAGAGAGTTTGAAAAATCCAGAACAACTAAGAATTGCCACATGTAAATGTATGTGCTCACCTAACTTTGGGAAGGAGTAGAAGGTAGTAAGTTGTAGTCTCATAAATGCTTTAATTAGCATGCATACAGGAGAACTGCTACAGAATGGAGTAATCCCATTTTTTCTTGTCACTAGCTTACATCTCACAAGCTTGTTTACTATAGACAGAGTAAGGGAAGTGATCTAAGATTGAACTAATACCCTTGGATAGTTGAGATCTATAAGAAGATAAAGTAGTTCTAGTAGTTCTGTGCAGGAATGTTTTTTCTAGACATGAGGATGTGCAGAACACCTTCATTAGAAATTAAGTAATTTGATATTTTATGCTAATAACCGCATGATCCTTCAAGATTTTTGTTTCCTCAATGATCTGCTATTTCTTCTGCTAAAGAAGTTTTAAATGCTGGAGACAAAAGTCCCAGTATCATTCCTAGCAAATTATGTATGGCATGATGGTCTAAACTGAATTTTTTGACTCACAAATTAAAATCAGGTAATTCACTCCATGCAATAGTTATTCTTTACAAGAAGCATGGTAAAGCATAAAAGAGAGATCCTTACCTCTGTTACAGAGGATTGTGTCAATTTGCTCTTTGATAATGTAGGCACATTAATCAACTTGGTGTTTTCCAAGTAGTTACAATGCTGTCTTTTCCAGTCCAGGCAATCGTACATTAAACAAGCAATGCTTTCAAACAGGGTAGTGCCAAATGCAAGCTATGAAAGAAAAATAAGATGCAAAGAATGAAGTTTGGATACAAGAGTGTCACGTAATTTAGCTGAGGGACTCTAGTTTTCCAACCAACAGCTGTTTAAAAATCTGCTAGGGGTCTTTTTCTCCACTATTTCAAAATGTTTTATAGAGTAATTCTAAGAAAAAGGGCATCATATTCACTTGTTTAATGATTATCATGCCACAGTAAAGACTGAGTGTTGTCCAATAGCTGTTTTTAATGAAGCCTATCTGAACTTAACAGCAGCCCTTCTACTCTCTTATAACAGGAAAGTAAGTCCTATTTTGGATGAGAAGAAACAGGGAAGATGTATCTTCTATATCATATACATACAAGTTTCTATTGGTGTATTTGCAATGTCAAATATTCCTCTGCCCTAGAAGGAAAAAAGTTTAAAAACAAAACCAAAAAACTCAGCGACACACTTCACTGTTGTTGCCCTTCCAAAATGAAGAAAAACCTCAAGACCTTGACTCTGCATTCTAAAGCAGTACAAGCAACAAAACATCACCATATAATCCTAACTTTAAAAGGCAGAAAGTTGTATTTGCAAAAAATTGTCAATGAAAGAGTCAAGGCAACTAAGATGTTATACTGTGGATAGCACTTAGGCTCAAAAGGAATAAAATTCAAATGCTAGCTACTATTTTGAATTTTAATTGTTTTACCTATGTACCAAAAACCTGCCTGGAGCCACATGCCTCAAATTTCAGTGGCCTTAACTGGCCGTATTCTTCTTTTGTACTTCCTTGACATTACAGGAAAGCTGTAATGATGGTAATTTTAGACAATTATTTTTGTTGCCTATTGTAACAGACCATTTTGCTTTCATGAAAGAAAGAGAAGCCTCTTGGATTAAGAAGGTTGCTCATACCTTGCACACTATGAAAACATTAGAGCAAGTCACACACACACAAAAAAATGCACAAGTCAGTATATTCTTCTACCATTTTCTTCTTGTTTGCTTACAACAATCACTGTAGTGCATGTTTTTCCTTCCTTTCCTCCCAAAGAGCTATGATAAAGACAAATACAAACATGAATGATTCTGTGTAAAATCTAATGAGAGTGACTGGAGAGCTGCTGCTTATGGTAGTAACAATCAGTTCAGTGAAATCCAACTGCTATCACAGGAGCAGCAGCTTAAAAAGCAGAAATCAAGACCCCAGAAGACAGAATAGAAATTATGAAACTTCAGAAGAAAAAAAGCTAGTCAGAGTATCTAATATCAATGACATCTGTGTAATTACAGATTTATGATCCAATTTGTTTGCTCGCTCCTCTGAACAGATACAGAGGCTCATCAAAAAGAAAGTTCTCTGAGTCTAACTATGAGCATGGCACTTGGACAAAGGAGATTGAAATGTGATTGAAATGTGATATGAAATGTGAAAAAAGAAATGACTTTTTATTTATAATATTATCTATACAATGTCTATACATGTCTAAAGGCATCATAAGAGTTCTCTGTATCTTGGACTTCAGAGATTCATCAAGCTAGGACTCAAAATGTCTCCAAAGCAGATCAGAACAGATGCACATGACAACTTCATGACCTATGCTCTTCTCATTTATTGCTTCCTTCATTTTTATTTGTAAATGTGCCTACTTTAGAAGTTTGTTGAATTCTGAGTTATGGAAGAATGTGAAGTCATAACTACAACCTGCTAGAAAAAAAAAAATCAGTGACAGATACGTTTTCTATTTCAGTAAGGATAATTGCTCAGAGGATACTTGTAACCTGCAGCAATTCCCTAGAAGTGATTCTGAAGAAGATAGGCAGGATTAAAGAACTTCTTTCCCAAAATAAACTTCATAACACCACATCAATATTACCATGGCAACTGTACATGCTTCTGCAACTGAGGCATGAATGAATGCCTTAGAAACCACTGTAGATTTAGACAAAATCGTTTTTGACCCCTTCAGGATTAAAGATACTTCCTAGCTCACAAGACTTTTATATGTAAGATTTAATATAGTATAAATAAATGCCCAGAGACAGTAGTCTCTCCTTTAAACCTATGACTAGAAACCAAAAATGCAGTAGGATAAATTATGGAATGTTGCTTTATTTTGTTTTAGCAATTTATGGTTTTTACTGCTGCCATCGTAGACCAGAAGACAGTGGGCCTTTTTATCTTGCTGCACTTCAGATTCAGATTCTGAAGTGCAGCAAGATAAAAGATCTGCTTCATAGATGACAAAGTCAAATTCTCACCTTTCCTAAATTGATGCTAAATCTTACAAACCTGAATACGTGATACAATTTGATACATTGTGATAAAGTAATCTACTGACCAGCATTTCACTGTCAGACCAAACAGTGGGAAAGGAGCTCTCCTTAACTAGGTGATGAAGTCTGGCAACATCAAAGAGACTTGATCCATGCTTTCCACTGTTTAGAATTGGCTCCAAGTATTTCCAAAACGTTTCCAGGTCTTTGATAGCTTCATCCCTCTTTCTTTTCTCTGTTTCTACAACTAAAATGTGTAAATATTAGATAAATTAGTGTACAAAGTCCTCCTTTTACAGAAAGCATAAATTATTAGTCTTCTGTAAGTACTGTTAAAATATTTCCATTCTCACAGACTCAGAAGAAAAAAAAAAAAAAACCAAACAAACAACTCCCCAACTTTAGGCTTAAAGAAGTCCAGGAAGAAAAAGCCTCAACAAAACATGGCAATTTTTTTAGGGAGGAAAAAATAAAAACCAAAGACAGAAAAAATCCTATGTTAAACATTTCAAAGAGGCCAGTAACTGGTCCAAATTGCTCTAGAAACATAAGCTTAAGCAAGCTGTATTATTACCACTATCCACCCCACACTCCATTCTTCCCTGTCCATTCTCTACCCCTTCTCCCCGCCCCCCCAAAAAAAGAACAAAAAAGACTAAGGTACAGCAGAACTATGAATAGTTAGATTAGCAACTGTATGGTTTCCATCTGTATTGTACTGTAATGCTGTAGCGATCAATTTTCAAAGGTGCTCTGACTATACAGAAACCTGAGGTCTCTCTTAATGCCACCACTAAGGCAAACCATGCTCTGGAATCAAAGAATCAACAATACTTTTAATAGCTTAAATTTAAGAGATATAGGGACAATAAACCTGCAGTATTCTGTTTTCATTTGGACCTGTGAGTTCTCAGCACAACTAATATCTGAGCATCATGGCCAAATGTATTGCTAGCATAATTTCAGTCTCCTCATGGGTTTAAAATAAAACAAATCCATAAGGCTGTAGAATCTTCTAAAAATACTTAGCCTCTTTATAGTTTTCAAAAATTATATATGCCTTCTGTAACAGCCATCAAAAATGATGGCTAATTAACTTATAAAATAGCTATATCTTTAAGTATATGTATCTTAAAGTGACTGCAGAAGGGCAGGCGGCCTGGGAAGTCTGCCAGAAGGTTCTATAGGTAGAAGAAATTCACATGAATTCAAGTGGAGACTAATTAGAAAATAAATAAAACAAATCCACTGAAGAGTACTAAAAAGACAAAAGACATCAGGAAAATCCCCTGACTTGAAAATACTTGGAAAATAAGTGAGGTGATAGTTGGGAGGGCACTTTCCTTTCTCCTATTGTTTTCTTGCCTTTCTTCTTTTCCTACTTTTCTTTTCCTTTTACTACTCTTTAGGCAACAGTTTATGGAGACAGAAATGTTGTCTAGATGCTCACTTGACTCTAGAGAGTTTTGTGCTGCTAATTGCTCATCACAGTCTCCACTTTTTTTTTTTTTTTTTTTTTTTTCCAGCTGCTCATGATTGATACCATGTAATTCAGGACATTATCTCTTCTGTGGTAACGTTCCCCTAGCAAGGTTGGTTTTCAAAGCTGGTCTTGGCAGTATCGAGGGCTGCTCAGTCATGGATCAACCTCTTTGCATTTTTGAATGAAACAAGAATGGCACTGTGCTACTAGCACTGTAGACAGAAAGTCCCATTTTACAGTAGAATAATAATATTTTACTATTTTTAGGTTTAAAAATTGTCTTTTCCACTTCACCAGACACTACAACTTCCCAGGATCAATCACTAGGATCAATTGGTCTTTGAATACTGTCCCAACCTCATTCTTATTCCTGCTTTTCGAAGGCATTTCTTTTCTAACGTACATTTTCTCAGTATAAAATCTCAGAACAAATAGAAGCTTTAGTAAATAACCCCAAGGAAGCTACAGGAGTTGGGAGATACTGTCAATGAAGAGGAGAGTTGGGACAGTTCCATAAAATAACTGAATAACCTTGAAGTCTGCAGTGACAGAAATGAGAAAGTATTTAACTCTACCTGATTTTGGATCAAAACTCCCTTTTTATAATCATATTAATTGAAAATGTTGGAAGAGAAGCATCTGGTGTATACTAATAAACTCCACAGCAATTTTCTACCATAAACATGAAAACAGGAATCCTAGGATCATTATGATGTATGTGTCAAATTAGTTACTTTCAGCAGATAGAAAAAAAAATCCATTTGGTCAGACTGAGAAAGTGCTCTTAGTTCCGAACAGTAACTCAGAAAGTTGAATTAATAGTGGAAAAGCTATGTGAGAGATCAGAGGAATACAAAACTAAGCATACAAAAGGATATAAACAGCAGTTGACAACACAAAATGAAAGCCATTAGACACCAAGAAAGGGGGGTGGAGGGGGGGGAAAGAAAGCTATGTTCCCTCCTCCATGGCCTGTGAGTATTCAGTCTCACCCACAGAAAATTTCTTCTTGATGAATTGGATTTTCTCAATTACAATTTAAATCCTTAACTTTCTATTCCTTTATATACATGAAAACTTGCCATGTTTGACCTGACTCCCTTCAGCCTTCTCTTAACTTAAGGATAACAACTATGTCATTTTTTTTCCCACAGATCACATTTTAAGGATCACTAATCATTTTATTTCTTGGAATCTTGTGATTGACACACACATCTTCTGAGGTCCGACCTCACTCTTGAGCAGTATAAGATTACTTCAGGTATTTTTTAGACCATATTCTCATGTATAACCTGCAGGTGATATTTTTTTTAGTGATACATATTTAGTGGTATAGATGTTTGACTGCTTATGTTTAATTTGCCAGTCTAACATAATAGCTTATTTAACAAACCTGTCATCCAGCCAGGTATTTCCTAGCCTGTATTTCTGCATTTTGTCATTCCTTTATAACTATACTACCTCATAGTTGTCCACATTAAACAGAATACTCTTTTGTTCAGATAATTTTTTTCCATTCTATCAAGATCTGTTCGCATTTGAATCACATACTCTTATTCCAGTATCAGAGAAAATATCAAATAAAACCAGCATAAATACCCTTACAACTCCTCTCCATGCATCATTCTATTTTCACAGTAAACTTTTGACAGCTATTCTGTAGGGGCTAAAGTTTTCCAAAGTGCACCTATTGTGTATTATTTTCAGCTGCATCTTCCCTG
Organism: Nothoprocta perdicaria; assembly: GCF_003342845.1. Taxonomy (NCBI): domain Eukaryota; kingdom Metazoa; phylum Chordata; class Aves; order Tinamiformes; family Tinamidae; genus Nothoprocta; species Nothoprocta perdicaria. The sequence goes on along the minus strand of NW_020454317.1, from coordinate 2,074,616 downwards.
CCTACTGTAGATCACGTGCAATAACCTTAAAAGCCTTACTAAAATCCAAGTATATCACATATACTACTTCTCCTCTGCTCAACAGGATCAGTACTTTATTGTGTAAAGAAATTAAATTTATCTGATGTGATTTGTTCTTGAATAATGTAAGTTCTTACACCTCCTCCTTTTTCTTCTGAGTGGCTATAAATCATTTGTTCTAGCTGTGGTAGGTGCACTTCCACCCCTTTTTCCTGCAGAAGAAGGGTATTCTTATCAATGACTGTGCACACGCAACTGCAAGCCAGTTGTGAGAGAGGTGCAGCCCTTTTAACACACAACAGGTGCACTTCAACTGTATCGACACAGGGGGAGTGGTTACCTACAGTCTATCTAATCATGAACCGCAATCGTAGCACAGAAGAGGACCATGTTGATCACATTCTGATTTGACTAGGGCATAAAATTAACCAAAGGACTTCCAAATTTGAGCTAGGTTCTCCTTGGAAGTAGTGAATCTGCAGTGGAGAGCTCTTCCCTTGGGTTGGGATGCTATCTGGGAGAATTCTTGAGGATGAGGGTGAAAGATTATTGTGCACTTGTACATAAGAGCTAGCTAAAAGTTCAGTGTTGTAGTAGAGAAAATCCTTTACTGACATTTGACATTTGCTTAGCAAATGTTGCATTTGAATTAAATAGTGCTATTGGTGAACTTACCATTTTGGATGTGGCTGGACCTATAGTGAAAAGACTGGTCGCGAATCTGGTGCAGCCAGTCAGGCCTATAGCTACCACACTATTTGGCATCCCTTTTAAGAGATGAATTCAGCTGCCCCCAGTTCCTCTAGCCTACGGACATCAGCTGGTTCACATCTCTTACCGTATTTGCTCCCCTTCAAACGGTAACACCAGTATTTTTGCAGAAACAGAAATTAAGCTGATTACAGTCCCTTGTCTAGTTGTGATTCTTTTCCTGTTCTTCCCAACTCTTTTTCCACTGTCTCACTTGTTCTTACAAGTTCTTTAACATAAATGAGAATGGCAGACATCTTTAAATAGGATGCAGTAAGTTCATCTAAATCAGTTGATCTGAAAACTTCTCTACATTACTTAAGTGGTATTCAGATACTCTACTGGTTCCCACCCAGTTTGACATTGGTATCTTATTTCTCTGTTACCAGTATTACTTGTGTGTAATAATAGTCATTAGCTTTCTGCAACTGATATTTGTAGTGAAGAAATATTAAACTCCCCATTAAGCATATCAACTAGTTGTACAAACAACAAAGCTTGTCAAACAAATTCAAACATGACTTTGAGGCCATTAGCAGATTCTGGATGGCTTAAGTCTTAAAGACTAAATCCATATGATCTTGTCAGTTTACCTTCAATGGCACTTTAAGATCAAATTCCCTAGTGCCTGTACAATCCAACCTTTAGAATTTGCCGTAAAGCTATATCTGTTCTGGTCAACAGAAATGAGAGCAGAATCCTAATACAGTCTTCACAACACTCACATCACAGGTAGATGGTTTGCATACATCATGATCAGAATTGTACTTGTTCACAGCATCCTGTCCACGTCCATCAGCGCACATAAACTGTCCCTATAAGTCTTTCCTGACCAACATACCCAAGGGCACTATTCCTCCCCTGCAATCTTTACTGGATTGCCTGTGCCATCACAGCAGCATCAGAGTCTGTAATAAGGGATTTCCCAGGAAATCTTGCACAATGTTTTTAACACAAAAAGTCATAATGTACATTTACAATCAGAATCACAATTAATCAAACATTACTTGCATGGAGAATTATGGCTACCACACTCACTTTTCTCTCTTCCAGCTTTTTATCACCTCACTTGGATGTATAGCTAAAACAATTTAGGTTGGTCGGGATCTCAATTTTCTGCTCAAATCAGGTCATTACTGAATTGAGACCAGGTGTCTCAAGCTATTGTCCAGTTCACCTGGACCTACAAAGACAGACATTCCATAACCTCTCTGAATAACCTGTACCGGTGTTTAACTAGCCTCAGGGTAAATCTTTCTTTATGTCTCATCAGAACCTTCCATTTTAATTCATGACCATTACTTCTTTTTGTCTTTCCATAAATCTCAGTGAAGTCTTGCTCTGTTCTTGATAATCCTCCCATAGGTATCAGAAGAATAGTATGAGTTGTCCCATAAACCTTTCCCAGGTTAAACAAGCTCAAGTCTTTAAGCCTCTCCTCACAGGGCAAGTGCTCCAAGTCCCCTGACTATCTCAGTGACTGCTGGTCTCATTCAATTTTATCTTTACATTTCTTCTACTGTGGAGTCCAAAACTCTCATGAGTGCCAAGTAATAGGGAATAATCATTTCCCTTGATCTACTGGCTATGTTACCCAGAAAAATAGCCCAGTATGATTAGCTTTAATCAATAACTCACATTTAGCTCGCTGTCCACCAGTATCACAGGTCTTTTTCAACAGTGGCACTATGCAGTTAACCAGCCCCAGGCTGTATCATTGCAAAGTGATAATCTGCGGCAACTTCTTCTGTTGGGGGCTGGGGCAACAGTCCCAACACGGCTAGCTAGGCACTTACCTTGAAATGATCAAATGACCCAAGTTTTCTTAACAACAAACATTCCTGGCTAATGATGTATAAAAGTATGGATATTTGGTAAAGTGTTAGTCCTTGTTCTCTGCTGATTACTGCACAGAGAGATAACTGCTGCCACTGACTTGCCTTGACAAGCCTCAGTCCTTGTTACTGCCATCCTTGTTAATGCTATCTAGCAAAGGCAAGCCTGGTTACCTATATCATTTTTGCATTGCTGCTCACAAGTAGTATGTGCAAGCACAAAGCACAGAGAGAGGTAAAAATATATCAGAAATAGTCTTGGCAAGAAATAAAATAGTCCTCTTTCTACACAATTTTTCAAGACACATGTTCTTATTACAATATTACCTTCAGGTGAAAGTAAAGATTCTTCTTGAAGTTTAGCCTCTTCCAAGTATGTCTGCAGCGGTTCATAATTCTCAGAAGAAATCCTAATCACACTTGAAACATTGACCCCAAGCTCAGATAGCACTGGCAATAACTGAGGGTTGTGGAAATCCAAAATTATGAAGTAGTGATGGGCACCATCATCTGGTTCATCATCTGTCCAAAACAAAACAAAAGCAGTTTAGAGCAGAGGATTTTACACCTACACAAAATTCTGTTTTGTCTTGATCATATAGGTATAGTATAAACTAAGATCACAGAAACAGTTCTTTCATAAATTCATTCAGATAATTACACACCCTTAAAAATATACTTACAATATTCATATATTAAGATTTAATATATTTATATTTATTATTAAATTTACTACTACTGATTTACAGAATTCTTCTGTAGCAACTCACATAGAACTAAGCAGAAAAATTACAAGTTGGAATGAAAACTTGTTTGAAGAAGCACCAGGAAATAATGTGTACCTATCGAGGCAAAAACGCTAGTGGTTGTTGCAGCATTTTTTGCAGTTGGTTCTCTTTAAGAAAATTACAATATGCTCTAGTTTAAGCTTTCCTATTTCATCTGGAATATTTCATCTCATACATAAAAGCATGCACCCACATACACAGAGCAAGTCAGTGCATCGTAGCTGAGAGATGGTGTCATCTATGACAGTTTTGAAGGACTGTCTGAATTATGATTTGTTTCACTGCTAACTGCTCTCCATCGAATAGATTCATGTTTGCTAGGTGGCTTTCTGCCAAAACCCCAGAGTTGATAATACCAACTTATGATTGTTTTTCTGTTTGGCAAGAGACATACCAAAATTTATCCTCATGTAAAGATGAGAAGTTTCATGGAGTGGCCACTTTCTTTACGTTTATTATTTTTGTAGAAATATACACAGCAAGTTGAAAATATTTTAAGTTTTAGCTATCAAAGTAAAAGATTAAACATTTTATCATGTAAAAAAAATCTACTAAAAGCTTGACTGTAGTCAAAGTTAATTGGTAGATTCCCTTTACAGTTCATGAAAAACAGATATAAAACAGGTATGCAGGTAAGTATCAGGCATTTCTACTTGAATATCTATTTCAAGACAATGGAGACTGCTTACTGCAGTTCCCGTATCACTCTACTGACTGTGGAACATTTATAATTAATACAGAGTATCCTGAGGAGATAAATGTATTTTAATGCAGCTCACCCTTCAACCACTGCTCAGCTCATGGTACTTATTTGTTCAGAAATTATTGCTTCTTGCTGCAGAAAGCTTATTCTGGATTACAATATCAAAATATATCTGTGGGTTCCCTAATTCAACTTGAATGCAAAGAAAAACTTTTACAGGCTACTTTTGTTGAAGGGATAATCACAATATTTCCAGGGAACTTTCCTCCCTTATATGTTCAAAACTTTGGGAAAAAAAAAAAGCATTAACACACATAATAACTGAATATTCATGATTTTTAACAAAAGAGGATATCTGTGTAGTAGTAGAGATGAGAGACATGAGGAGATCCAAAACTCCTGCATACATGATGATTGCCAGCCATTCAACAGTGATAGTTATGATTATGCTAATAATAATGACCTGTTCAGAATAGTCAAACAGTTCTTTTAATCAATGACTAATTCAAATTCAAGTGGATCAAAAGATCAATGCAAATAATCCAAAACCAGACCATCAATGCAAAAATTATCCAAGACGAGAAATATTCGATTTCAGAAATGTAATAATGAACTAGGGATGAAGGATAAAAGCTGTTCTTTACCACCAGAAGGAGATAAAGATTGTCCTTGGGTTCTAGATACAGACATAAGTAATAACTCAAACTTCTCTGAAATAAAAATAGAGGAGTTTTCTCTTTTGCTTTTGCTTGAAATAGCTGCATTAAAACAGTAAAGAATACTGAAAAGAATTTCCACTGTTATCAACTTTTAAGGAACATAGTTCTTTGCAAATATGGAATACATGTGTTATTAAGGTCTTTGAAAGTACTGTTGCCCTGGGTAGAAAATTTTTAGGGATCTACAGGCTTTTGACACTGAGAAGTGCATCTGGCACCACTTTGTCTACAGACAAAATACAACTTTAGCATAAGGTCCTTGAGAACCTTAACTGCTGTGGACTTGAAGAAATAGACACAGTAGTTTTACAATACTTAATGTTTGTTTAGAGTTATCTCCAGAAGCTTCAGCAATACTTTCATGATCTTCTCTTTGAAGGGACTTTTAAGTCTTCCTATGCATTTTGTAAAATTCTTTGGGACCAATGACATAAATTCCAGTTAACAGAGATCACAGTTTAATAGCAATGCTGGTCATTCATAACAAAAAATCTGAAGACTTGATATTGTGTATGCTAAACAAAGATACTTTTCATGGAGTGCATATCTGTTCATTATCTGCAACTAACAAAGCAGCAAGGTCTGGATATGGGGGAAAAATCTCATAACTTATAGAGACACCTGTCTTTTTCTGCCCGCTAATCAGGCAGCAGGAAGAAGCAAAATTGTTGCAGCTGGCCAAATTGCCTCTGTAGGGACGAGCAGAGCCTCATTACTACTACCCAAAGCCATTCTGTGCAGTATATTTGCTACTGATTTCACAAAGCCACGAGTTTTCCAGATAATTTTAGCTTGGATTTCTACAGGCATTAAGGCATTTTTTACACTTATCAGTTTCTGAAAATCATTAAAATAATCAAAATAATGATGATTACAGTCATGTTTCAGCTAGGAAAATGAGAAGCTCTGATCAGAAAGCTGCTGTTCTGTTCCTGTACAGCTGAGCAAGAGCAATTAAGATTCCTATCTGTTCTACTACCTGTACTGATGTATTTTAGATGCTTGAAGAGTATCATCGATCTAGAATAAGATACAAATAAAGGTCTGATTAAAGAGTACAGAAAGTCAGAAGTGGTTTAATTGGAGATTATTACACATAATGAATCTAAAATCAGCGAATACTTCCCCAGCAGATGAGATCCAGTATATTTAAACATAGCTAAATATCTTATGCTCCAAATTAAAAATATTCCTGCTCTAATGAGAAGAGCTAAGTATATTCTCCAATATTTTGGGTTCCAGTGACATTTACAAACATTGGTGGCATGTATTAGGAATTTTTTTTAGGACTTCTTTTTTTTCTCAGCACTGATTGGCATACTATTCCTTACCTTGTATAGATCACTTTCGGAGTAAATTTCTTCAGGTCTCAGTTCTACACATTTTTATAGCAAATGAAATCATATGGCCCTTTGTACAGCACCTGGCTTTACAATCAAACAATGGTGCAGTTTTGCTACGCTCTATGACACTAGGAGAAAGATGTCCTTTGGATACTGTCACAAATGCATTTAGTTCTGAAATTTTTATGAAAAGATAAGTAGGATTTGTTAGCTTTTTTCTTTTTTTAAGTCTTGCATATGCCAAAACATTTCGTCATTCTACATATATGCACACATATATACATTCTACATATATATACCTCGTCTGGATTTTATTCCTTGGATTGCATAATCTATCCTACTTCTGAGCAGGACACTATGCCCTACTCAAATGAAGAGTGGCAATGATGTAATATTATGAAATATATCTCCATATTCCAACATAGATCAATGTGAAATGCCAAATGAGATGCAGGGCTTGAAGCATTTTAGCATATTAATCAGAATCTTATCTGCTCTTTTTCTTACATACCAATATATTTGACTTCCTGTTCCTCTTCTCCGCGTCTTTTTAATTTAGTGTCCTTTTTGACAGTAATTGCTGCTTGAGGGGCCACTTCAATTTTTTTTCCTTTCATTTCTTTCTCAGCTAGCTTTGCATTGGCTTTTTTTTCCTTTTTGCCAGGAGTTTTAGTTTTCTCTTTCACTTTGTCTTTTTCCATTTTTCGTTCTTCTTCTGCCTAATGAGATGAAAAAGAAAGTTCTTGTCATAGCCTTTGTACAAAACAGGCAAAATGACATGAAATTTTGATGGCTGAGTATATTATTTGAGTAGTTTTTTCTGTCAGCCATTAAAATGCTATTAAGGTACAGCTGTCTTAAACATTCTGCTTTATCCTTCTGAAGCACATTGTTCAGTTTATTATATTCCTATTAAATCTTTGTGTTAAAACTTCAAATTAAAAATGAACTATTTGGGGTTGCAATTAGTAGATTATTGCATATTAGTAGGAGGGGAGGGGAGGGGAAGAGGGAGGAGAGAGAGTTTCCTGTGCTTCACTTGGACTACCACTACAGCACTTGTGTTATGAGGAAACTTTCACTGAACTGCAAGAAAATAAGGCCAAAAAAAAAAATTCTGTTTTGTTGTTACCATCTTTGTTAATGCTCTTGAGTATAGCATAAATAGTACTAACATTGTTTTGTCTTTGATATAGATATCAAGTTATTACTCAACCATTCTCGTTTTTTACAAACTACATTAAGTTCTACTCAGAAATATAAGGGTAAAAAATGAAAAATGAATGGTGTAAGGATCCCAAAGCATTACATTATAAATCCAGGAAATGCAGAGCTGCTCTAAAATTAAAAGAAATCACAATATACTGAGGCAAAGAGAGGTGCTGAGAGGGTAAGAAAATCTCCACCTTATTCTACCCAGGCGCATGACAGCGCAATAACTATACAAGAACAGCATTTAAGGACTTCAAAGCTAAATCAAGCATTTTAAAAGACATTAGCTTAACTTTCTGTTGCCACCCCTACTACTGTCACATTAAAAGCAATGAGAAAAGCTCCCTGTACAAATGAGATAGATTAGTTGAAACTATACATTTTTTTTCCTAGACCCATATGGAAGAACAGACTTTTTGGCTGCAGAAGGTGACTCCAGTTTAAATTTAATACCAAAGCAAAACCAAAGCTCAATTCTTTCCCTCCCTCATTCATGCATTTCATTTTTGTACCATTCAGAAATACCTTCAAGAGATTCTTAAACTTTTTATACTGTGGAGTGGTGGATTTTGATCACTTTTCATATTTTTTTCATAAATTATTCAAATTTATTCCCTTTGACACTGTTCCCCTGAAAACTGAACACCAGAGATTTTGATATTATTTTGAGTTCTAAACTAGTTAATGTATCAAATCACATTACACAATCAACAGTCTATAATGCTCAAAACAGATTTATTGCATTTGAAATACTTCACGTAATTAAATCCCAAACAAGCAAAGTCACCTCTGTTAAGATACAGCTGAAAAGGGCCAGCTGCCATCAATACCTCTCCTCTTCAATACTTTTGATTTTCTCACCCTCAGTGTAATATTTCTCTTTCCCTATAGGGTGAAGCTTTCTGTTGCGCTTTTCATCTTCCATTTGTTTTCTGTTCTAGAGTTTTGCTATTTTAAACTATATATTACACAAACATAATATCTGAAACAATTTTCCATTTCAGATGCATTTCTGCTTTTCTGAATATTAATTTACATGCATACACTTGTCAATCTGTGACAAGCTTCTGCTTTTACAGAAATACATAAATTTTAGAGATTAAATAATGTTTTATTTTTATTTTTCTGCTGCTGTTTTCATTTTGCCAATCTGTTTTATTAACTGTATTTCAAAGAACAATGGACAGTTAGTTTTCAGACATCTCCTTGTTACAACCCTTGAGTCGTCAATGGAATGTGTACTGTAAAGGTAGTCAGAAAAGACTAAATATTTTATTGTAGACAATTTAGAAATAGAATTCTAAAATAAAAGCCATTTTTTGTTTATTCCCTACTGCAGAACATCCTTATAACCTCTTGCCAATTCTTGACTTCGCCTTGGTCTTTCGGCGGCTGCTGCTGCTACGTTTATCTGTCACATATAAATAGAATCCAATGAGAGCAAAAAAATGTGTCTGGACTGTGTTTTGAAAACTGAGAAGAAACTGTACATTTCAGAGACTCTTCTGCCTTCAATATTGATTATTCTCTGATTCTCCAGGAAAATAAAATTATAGTTAAAATTACAGTAATCTTGCCAAACCAGCAACAGTAATCTTGCCAAAGTCACAGATAAAAGTTTTATTTTAATAATGAAGTGTCTAATGTTTAAACTTTAAAATGTTATTTTCCAGTTCACACATCAGCACTGACTGATATCTAAGTGAAAAGCCATTTCTTCCACATCTATTATGAACTATCCGCTCTTCACCTTGATACTTTCAATTCTTCTTCAGGTTGAGAATGCTTTTTTTTTCCCACAGATTCTTTATATGCTTCTGTGGTTTACATTACCATCTGCTACCATCTGTTAAATAGTTTTGCAATTAACTTCAGTATTATATATTCAGATATATATTCCACTAAAGCTAGTTTTCAGCTATGTTTTCTACTAGTGTCGTGAGTTAGCTAGGACATTATTTCTTCTCACTATTCTAGCCCTGCGACAATATTTTAGTACCCCCTGGACAATACTTTTTCTTTCCTAATTTTTTATTTTTTCCTCAAGTGCTATATTTGGGTAACTGGGAGTTTCTTCCCCAAATCTAATTAACTGAAAATTTCCATTTCTATTTAGGTGCTTCTTTAATTATGGACACAGAAACTTAAACATGAGGAGGAAGATGAATTTATGCAAACAGCACTTGAATGGAAGTGCCTTGATGAAGTTAATTAGCCATCCACCTTAAGGCATACTCTTGTACCTTCTTTTCAGCTTCTCTTCTCTGAAGGTCCTTCTGCTTGAAGCAAAGCAGCTGAAATTTCAGTAGCTTTCCGATTAGTGTTATAGGAATTTGTTCTCCACTTTCCATAACAGCTTTAGCTACTTCAGTCACCTTCAGAGAAAGAAAGAAAACAAATTACTCATAGTTTTAATAAAATGCACAGTTATTCTTTGGTTTCCAAGATCCTCTGGTTAGACACGTGATGTTATACCTGCTGTGGCATGAGATAAATCTAGAATGGAAAAACAAAAAGAACTCATATAATTAATGTAAAGGTCAACAGATTCACAGTGTTTACTATAAAAGTAGTTTTTTTTTTAAAGCATAGTAAATATGAAATCAACAGGAATAGCTTGGAGCACTATTTACAAAGTAGCTGGTGGCTGAGGCATTAGCCATGAATGAAAGACAAAAACTTTGTAAAGGGAACTTGAGAGGGTCTGTCTTGGTGTAAAGACATCCCCTCCTCGTGTAATGCTGATTCTGCTGGTATGCAGCCTAATTGGGGTGAAATAAGGCTATTGAGTTTTCTTAGGGTGATGACAGTAGCAGGAACATACAGCTGCATTGTCCAGATGTGTGGCATTGACAGGCTGTTTTATGACTATGTTTTTTACAGCTTGTTTCCACTAAATTTCATACAACTCACTAACATCTGGGCCATTCTCCTTGGAGCCTCATAACCACTTTATTTACTGTGAAAAAAATAAAATAACATAAAAATAACATTAAAAGTTGTTCTGTGTTTCTTTTCACTTGTGTTGTCTCTGTCATAAACTTCACCTATGTAGGAAGCGTTGTTGAGGAATAATATAACCACAATATTTTCCTACTTTTGTTTTTAAGCAACCATCAGCTTTATTTATAACCATGAACTGAATTAGGTGTTACTCAAGTGCTCTGACATGTTTCTCTTTTCCCCTCTCAGAGCAATTACAGTTGGGCACATATGGTGTCAATTTTGCCTGCTAACATTCAGACAATGTAGGTGCACACTGCATCTCACTGAACTGTGTCTTGTCTGATGCAAACAACACAGTTAATGTTGAGCTGTCATAGTTTCTTGTCCATCTTCTTAGGAATTTTCACTAACCACGTAAAATCTGGAGTAAGAAATGCAGACACTAAAAATGGTTCTCTGGATAAAACAAAAGCCAAAATAGAATCCAGACTTTTCTGAATGAAAATACTGTCCCATAGAAATTGAAGAAAAACATAGAAAAGAATCTCTTAATATTCAGATTTTTCCATATCACATAATAGGGAGACAAACCCACCAAAATAATTGCATTTATAAATCCTTCCTGACTTTTCAGCACTAATAAACCTCACAATCTGCTTATTCTACATACAATAAAATACATCATGGTTTTGCTTTACCATCATTCATATCGTGAACTAGAATACTTTCTGCTCACTATCTCAACTAGCCAGCTGTGAAAGGATTCCACAAAGATTCTGAGTGACTTCAGTGTTAGAACATCAACGATATGTTAAGAACAGATTTTAAAACATCCAAAGTCACAGTAATCTTAAGAACTACTAGTTATTCCAATAATAACATCACCTAAAACTAGCCACATCGAGAATCTGAGTTGTGACAGAGAGATTTCAATAGAAATAGCACAGCCGCTTCCCTTAGAAAGAAAAATTGTCATATACTTCTTTGTAGAAATACTGTTAAAAGGCAATGGAGAGATGCAACCCAATTGCCTAATCCAGATGAGTTGGTCATATAAAGCACATTTCTTGATACATAATAGAATGTAAATTGGGGGGATGCTGGAAGGTTTCCCAAAGGGTATATACAACATCAGGCTTGGTGGCAGTTGCTCATTTATTATTCATGCAAGAAGGAATGCTTATACAATTTTACAACACATTATTCCTGAGAAGCTCAAAGCTCATTGCAGGTAAATGCAATGCTTCTGACTATTTGCATTTTGTAGATAGAGAATGCAGAAATGAAGAGACTTATCCAAAGTCTAAAATGAGCTGAATCACTCTGTGAGTGGAAAAATAATTCACTTAGAATATTTTCTAAGTGAAGTGTTTGGCAGGTATAAACCAAACCCTACTTTACAAGAGTACATTATAAGACTATGGAAAGGGGTCAGACAAATAAGTCAAAGATAACGTGAGCACACTATTTTTTATTATGCACAATTATTGCACAATTTCTATTCTGCACAATTACTTTCACAATTTCACAAATGTACAATATCTAAGCTAATAATAGCTTTGTATGTAGGAATGTAAAATCTGCTTCATGCATAAGCAAATAAAATAATAGTCCTTCACTACTGCTAGCTGTAAAGACAAAGGATAGATAAATTCATGCAGAGTAGATAAAAGAAATTCGTTACTCAGTTTATTACACTGATGCATGTTTACGCACTTTGCAGCCCTGGGACTTATGCAGGCACCTGACATAAGCATCTTATAATCCAGAGATAAATAAATAAAACAAAGACAAGGACTTGGGTAGGAATACAAATAGATGTATCTGTACATGTAGAAATCTATCTACACAAAGATTTTTCTACTATGGAGTGGATTTAGATTTCACTTCATCATGAAAACGACGACCTTTTTTTTATGTGAGAAACCATGGAAACGTGGACAGGCAAACTTGCTTAGATAGGGCCTCTTTTCCTTTAAAGGAAGAGGAAAGTCAGCATTCCCCACACAGCAGGAGTCATGCTTGTGAAGTGCAGAAAGGCTGCAGTGATACAAGATTTGATCTCAGATGGCAGCATTATGAAGCATACAGCAATTTAGCTGCCTGGTGCAGAAACTATGGATTTCAAGTCATTCAAATACTGTACAAGCACTTGTAGTAGATGCTGTATTATTGGGATATAGTGGTATCACTAAGGTAGGAGACGGATCTTAAAAATTAGGGAAACATTTAAAGTATTTACGGTATTCTTCTTGGAAGAAGCAGCGTGGCTGCTAAATCATAAATCAGGAAAGATTTCAAAGTGATAAATAGGTTTATCAATTTTGACTGCTCAATTGTTACTTGGAAGCAGCTAGCATAACTTGTTACGAACAGTGGGGAACCCATTTCATTGTGTAGTTCTCTCCATTCAAATGGAGTTTTCTCCCACTCTTGAAACTATAAAGAATCCAGGCCATCACCTATCTCTGACTTGCATTCCTAATGATTCCTAGAAGACTCCTTACTAATTCAAATCTCTTAATAGATGACACAGTTGAAATCGATTTGAAGCAGGCAATGTATCTTTTACAGCAGAGCCATTTGTCAAAAAGTTCAATAGATTACAGATACCAAGTTCTTCTTTACTATTCAAATGTACTTTCTTGAGCAACATAATAAAAGCAGAAAAATAGTTTCAATGTCTAGTAACTGTCATGAACTCCTCACAAGGAACTTTGAGGACAGATTATGGAATATAAAACTGCATGAACCATACCAAGGGGTAAATTTATTTTGTCCAAAGAGGGCTTCTCTACACATATTACTATTTTTTTTTTCTGCATCTGCTGATGTAATTTCTTTGACTATTATACCTTACTGAAAGAAGATGTACCTTCCTGTACTCAGTACCTGGAAGGCACTGAGCTGACAGAAATGATTTATTTGAAATCATACCTGCAATGTGCTGATAGGCAATTAAGTCTCTATTAGACTATTTGCCTCATTTCAATTTTGTTTCTCAGAATCTCTTCCCACCTATCCTGTCAAAAGAGCATCTGCTTATTTCAGCATCCTTCACTAGTGAATTCAAATTTGAAGACTAACCTAAATTACTAAGTGTCATATCCAAAAAGAACTCCATATAAAGTTTAGGTAGAGTCAAGGGAGTCTGTGAAACTTAAACTAGTAAGCCATTTTCATTAATTAACAAAGGCTTTGCCACCATGCACTCCAGAGAATTTTAAAAATGAATTTTATTGAAGTAGATTTTATGCCTTCTTCTGCCTCTCTGAGTTTCTGTCTAAACCCTCATTTTCATATAAACTAAAATGAGCCTGGGATGCTTTCAAGTATTCAGCATTATTCAGCAAACATATACTTTGCTCATGCGCTAAACATCTGCCTTTCTATTACTTCTCAAAGCAGCAGCACTGGAAAGATAAGCAGTCCCTCATGCGAGCAAATCTGTTTTGCCAATTAATTATACAGCTTAACCTGGTTAACACAAACTTTGAAATAAACATTTTAAATTGTCCTTTCTATGCATCTTGCTATAGAAACAATACGCAACTTGAGAGGCTACTTTACTTGGTTTAATCCCAGCTGTCGGAAAGAGAACTTTCTAAAGATATACAGCACATCGTACTTAAAATTGCAAGTACCTGAATATCATATTAAGGCAATGCACACAAGCAAATAGCCTAATTTAAACAAAAATAAGAAAATATATTACATAAAAATTAAGATTAATTTTTACTTTGGCTTTATTAAAGAACTCATGCAAGAGCTCTCACTATCTCCCATGCTTTCCCGAGCACCTAACTGCTAACAAGACAGGTTGATATAAGGGAAGGAAATACAAGATATGAGTATCTGGTAGTTCAAAAGATCAGGCCTTAGCATGGAGTTTTCCTAAGTGTAAGGGAGATTCTCTCTTATGCTCCTTCAACTACCTGTCCAATTATTACCTTTTAACTGAGGAAAGGGCTGAAATGCTAAGTGATTCCTTAATGGCTTCCTACAAAACCCAGTGCTCTTTCAAAGAGATGACAGGCCAGGTTGCTGTGATTTGTGAGCAGGAGGGGCAAATTAGTGCTCTGATCTAATCTATTTACATTTAAATGGTGTAAATCTGCCGAGCAAGTCTTTTCTATTATAGAAGCAAAATATTTTGCACTTCTAAGAATGAAATTACCTCCACTATTTCAGCCAAGTAGTTCCACATAATGAACCTTATAGGGCTGAATGATTTAGTCATGTTTTGTTAATATTATATGTGGCTAGGAAGAGAACCCAATCAGTGACAGAAGTTTAAAAGGTAGAGTTGTATTTAAGTTGAAAAAGAAAAGTAAGAAAAAATATTTAAGCAGCAAAGCTGTCTCATTAACACTTGTGTTGGCACAATCATTCTAGCTACATCTTGCCTGATTTTCCTCAGAACTGTTGGCAGCATAAAACTAGTAAATAGAACCCTTCTACCGTGGTCTAGCTTGCACCAGAGTTCTTTCGCACTTTTCAATGATTTTTGGTGATAAAGACTGATCTGTTGTTCTACTTGAAAGACATGTCTTATGATCTATTGTCTTTTATTAACCAATTATAGATACCCAGTATTTTTGAAGGCAATAAAACAGGAAGCAGAACTTCCTTTGGCTTATTAGACCAAACTTAATTACAAAAATTTACATTAGAAAACTTAACGATTACATTGCCACAGGTTAAATTGCAGTTTGCTTGGCTATATAAATATTTTAACAAAATCTGAATGGGAAAAATCATGGAATTTTATATCAAGTTGTGTGGATGCAGGAAATTCTATCATCTAAGCAGTAAAAAGATCAAGCATTGTTTTAAAGCTAGTATTAAGCAGATGGATAATTTTTAAAGATGTCAAATTCCTTTTCTAAAAAAATATCATTCCTGATTTTCAGTTTTATGTATGGTCATAGGTCAAATAATCATAATGAATATAAATACAATAATAATTCAGACAAAGAGTAATGTCTTTAGAATTCTAGATTTAGGATTAAGAAGAAAGTAACTATTTTGAAATGGAAAAGGAACAAATTGCACATAATTTGGTAACACATCAGAGTACATACACATGCTTCTCTCGATTTTTCAGTGGCATCATATGTTGTAATGCAAAAGCATGGCTGTATATCTTTATTTTGGGTAATGTTTTATACATGCTGGAGTGATGAGGAAAAAGAATGGTTTCTTATTTTTAGAAATAGAATAACTTTGCTACAGCAGAGGCTTAGAACAACTCCTCTGCTCATACACTTATGCTATGTGAGATAACTTGCATCCACACTGTGCTAGTATATAGGATACAGAATTAAGAATGATCTTTACCTCTCCAGAAGGACAGCTAAATCCAGGTAAACACTTTTTATTTAGTAGTGACATTTTCTTTAGGTGTCATTTGGCATTAATTTTAATATCTTTTTTTTGTCACTGCAATAACAATTGAAGAATAGATGCATGTAAAGATGTTCAAGTTCTGGGAATGTGCTTGGCAATGATGTTCTATTCTCTTGATGACTTGTGCTAGAGAGGCAATGGTGTGTTGCAGCAATTTACCAATTAGCAATTGTTTCAAAGTTCCCTGGCGATAAGCATTATGAGGTATCCAGATATTAAGCTGAGCAGGACAGATAGAAGCATGTGTAGCTTTTTCCTCAATCAGTTCTAGTAAAATCACCAAGATACAGAAAATCCTGGAATATCTTAGAATTACATATGGGGGAAATGGATGGCAGATCATCTGGAAATGCCAAGGATTTATGACCTGGAGTGGAATAGACTCCAAAAAAAATCATTGCAACCATAAATGATCCCTATTCAGCTAGCAGCAGTGCAAACTGAACTGGCTGTGAAGAGATCACGCTCACTAAAAGAAGATAGTTTGCATGACACTGCTGTTGTTCATCCTAGCATTTAGAAAATCAAAATACTGACATGGATGAATCTTGTCCAGAATTTTACACTGAAAATAATGAAAAGAATATTTCATGAGGGCTAAACAAACTTTGTAATAGTCAGGTCTTCCCACACCCAAAATATGATAAACTACTCTGAAATCAGATAGGTATTTGAGGGTGGCAGGCAGAATTATGCATTTTGACACATACTTTGCAAAGCACCTCAAAAACACAGGCAACTTCAGGAAACTTAGGAATACTTCTTTTCCATCTTTCCAAGTTTTGCATATTTCCCTCTACCAAAGGTAATCATGTAAGATGCAGGATTCAAGAAGTGACCTTTCACTGAAGCTCACACTACCATGTTCATTTTTGGTTCTGTGAGACCTGTGACCCTCTACAGAACAGGGTACAACATTTAGATGTCGTCTTCCAGGAAGGAGAACAGTCAATAAAGAAGCAGGAAAAGCAGGGCTAACCAATGAACATTTTGCTCTGCATTTGGAAAAACAACAGAGGGTCTGATTGCAGCACATCATTAATAAGCTTATCAAGCATCTCCAAAGCATGTATAGAAAGTTGCAAAATGGCCACTTTTAAAGCTAGACATACTAGAATTCATCAGACCTAGGTAAGGTAAATGTAATTTTTAAAACAGGTAGCTCAATCTTTTTAGATGACTAGCTGACTTTCACTAACTCTTACCACACAGGTAGTTGTAAAACCAGTCAAATAAAGTTACTGGTACATGAATGCTAAAAAAAGGGAATAACCAGAATATTTATATTATATATATATAATATATATTTACACACACATACTTTTTAAAAATACTAATAGTGTAAATATATATATATATTTACATAGACACTTTTTAAAAATACTGATAGTGTAATGCTGATTGCTGCAGAATATCTGAGGGTCTGATATTTTTTTCCCTAATATCCTAATGTAGGATTCTGGAACAACAAATAAAAGAAGGGAAAAATAACTATTAATTCTATAACTATTCAATTTTGTCCTTTCGTAAAAAAACAGAGCTAACACCCTACCTTTATCTGATAAAGTCAAAATTAACTTTCCCTGGGAAGAACACAATTCTAGCTGAAAAAAAAAAGTTGATATAATGAAAAATAGAATTCTGCAAGTATTTTTTGACTATTGATTTTGAGACAAGTATCCAAAGCTAAGAAAGCACTGTCAAAGACGAAAATTCATCAACTGGCAGGTCTCAAAATGGAGTAATATGTAAAGATTCATCACAAAAGGCGAGCTTCTTGTGAGGTCTGAAGCATATGACACCTATTTAAACATTTTATCAGTTATGATGGAGAGTCATTTTAAGATTTGCAGAAGACATAATAATAATGACACAAATTAGAAAGAATGTACTAGGAAACTCATTCATACAAAGTAATTTGGCTAACATAGCTAGAGTGGTGCAGTTAAGTAAAGCAACAGCTGAGACAGCTAATACAATCTTCCAGTTTGCACACTGTGAGCTCCTACACTAGGATGCATAGATTTTATGTTGTTTATATTTGATATGTACTGGAAAAAAAAATACCAAGTCCATTCCAGAGACCATAAAATAGCCTGAAGGAATTTAATACAAATTGCTAAATACACATAGAAAAGTTAAGTGGTAATTTGGACACACGGACACAATCTCAGAGTATCTAATGACCTAACTCTCATGGAAATCCTCTTCTAAATCTGAGGCCTAAGCCTGAACAGTGTAAACCTAAAAAGGGAGGTGTGTAACCACCAGGCATCAGCAGCATCTAGATTGAAAAGAACACAGCGAACACTTGAGTCAGCTTTATTGGAGATGAAGGGAGAAGGAATATCTCCCTTTCACAGTTCGGCATCTCCCAGGGCTGAGCTCAAGTTTGGAAAGTGAAACAGTTTCATATTTGGTAAGAGGAGAACATCTTCATCACACATTACTACCTTAATAGAACACATGCAAAACAAACAGGTATATGAATGATAAAAGGTACACACCTTCCATATATGGAATGCATATATTGTATTCAAACATACTGCAGTTTTAAGTGTTTTCTATTGGGGGAAAAAAAAATGTAGAAGATAATTTCATCTGATTTATTATGAAATCTGATATTTTACAAGGAACTTAACATTTTCACTCCTGTATACAAGATTTCCTGCCAACACTGTCATCTTTATGAGGGGCTCAGCCAATGACATCAAATTAAGTGCTGAACACACAATTCAGTGTAACGCAGTTAGAAATCAGAACTCCTACTTTTTGAAAATTGATTTATTTTGTGAACCTGATCAAGTCACTTCAGAAACAGACTTTGGAAAGCTGTCATGTATATACCAAAACAACCTGCCCTTATACTCTCCAAACTAAACTAAAAAAAAAAATCCTCAGGAAAAAAAGGAAGAAAACTACAGACATGCGAAGAGGGATACAAAATGCAGCATAGTAAGATGTTTAAAAACTGATAGGCAATAATTTAAAATACACAAAAGAAAATATTTTAAAAAGACATATTAGCTTGCAATGTATCAAGAAGCTAAAGTTGCTCAACTTAAAGCAGGCCCTGTAGACTGCTGCACAAAACTTTAACAATAATACATGGGCATTTCAGTAGAGGCTATGTGCAAGACAACCAGAGACTCTGTTCAGTGCTACCTCTTTACTTGTGTGATTGTAATCATTTGTAATCATTGTTAATCATTGTAATAATGATAAACAAACTGCAAATGTGTGTTAAGTGAATACTCAGTACCAAACTTTTCCTGAAAGAGGCAGGATCTTAACGCTTGTAGCAACGTGGCCAGTCTTTTAATTCGCTACAGCCAGACCGGAAACCAAGTCCAAGCAACAGGCATTTTATATTCATTGTTTAAATAGGAGACAGTAAAAGAAATGCCTTTGAGGAGTAAAGTAAGCAGCTAATGAGATACAGCACTGACAGATGGAATTTAATAAGTATTCACTTCACAAGGAAAACTGCTCTTAGTAATTAAATACAGGTATCATGCAAGGCCTCTGCTTAGAGCCAGACATCAAAATCATTCTGACAGTAGGATGCTTTACATCCCAAGAAATGTAAAGGTGACTTTGCCTGGAAGGCTATTCTTAAATGAAGAAGGTTAATAGCATAACATTCATAGTCACATCAATTCCAAAGGGACTTGTTCAGATAGTAATCTGGCATTAGTGAAAAACAGACTGTAACTAAAAAGACCTGCTATGAAGTTCGACAAAACCTGAGACATATAAAAAGTTTATTAAGCATTGCAGAACTGAAATACAAAATAGGATCTCTTTAGAGGGATGTAAAATTCTTTTTGCTACAGGGCCATAAAATTCTACCTAGGAAAATTTTAAACAATCTTCTAATTAATCATAGGACTTTATAACCTCTCATAAGCTATAAGTAAAACATTAACAAGGATGGGGGGAAGGAAATCTTCTTTATACTAAACCTGATTTCCAGTCCTAACATATCTCTCTGGATAAATCACGTTACGACTTTGTAAGGGATACTAGCACATACGGATGGTGTTCTAGAGTTGCAGTCCATAAATGAAAGAGAGTGTAAGTCTATAACTTACTGTTATTTCTGCTATTTTCTGGGCAAGCAGTTCATTTATTTATCTGTAATTTGTGGGAATACTAATCAATCACATAATGTATTCTTAACATAATAAATCCCACATCCCTGAAGAGATACCTTGATCTTCACTTAATTATAGCAGTCCAAATACAGCTGTGAAGGCATCAAAAGAAGAAAGGAGTGGGTTTTTTTCAATACATCTTTAGTGTATTGCTAAATGGAGCAAATTTGCATTTACTCAGATATAACATAATTATACTGCTGTATTTCACTCTGTGTAAAAGAGTAATGACTGGACAATACAGGTTTCAACCTACCTCATGGTACATGGGTACATCCTTAACTTTTTTTCCCTTTTGATTTCCAGCTTCCATGATCTACAGGAAAAGAAAGTTGAGTGTTTTTTTAAAAAATAAATAAATAATTTTACTTTTGTGTAAACTCCACATTCACACTTCAAAATGCTGAGGAATCATCTCAAGATATCCTCTGTAGCTTAAGAGAGAAGCTTTGATCATTAGTACCTTAAAGAAAGTCTACACTAAACCAAAGTATTTATGGGAAGACCACCAGCTTACACAGGTAGCTTTTCTGCTTCCATTTGTAACTCTTAAAATCAGTGTAATTTTTATAGCTTCCAACAGTGCTATTCTATTATTTTATGTACATATATATACACACAGACATATATACAAACACACACACACATATACATACATGTGATTTGAAGTTACCACTTACCAAAAAAGCATTGCATATCATCATTGCATATCATCAAAAACAGAACTGTTATCTAGTGTTTGGCTTGTTTCTAAATGCTGAGGGTTTTTTTGTTTGTTTTATTTTTTATAATACCTGTTTGATAATGTCTTCCTGTCTTATCACACTGAAGAGCTTCCGCTGTGGCACCTGCACAGCAAGAGACAGGGCCTTTATGTGTATTTCATCTTCAATTTTGCTCCCAACAACAAAAGCAATGCTAGGTTTCCACACATCCTATTTCCAAAATAAAACATTTAGTGTGTTAAAATACAAGCAAACAAAAACATTTTTGTGTAGTTTCAAGGAGTCAACCCGTAGAGATCATTAGTCTCCTAAGGCATAATTAATATCACCATACTTATTACATCAACATAACCTCTAGACAACCTGAAAAAGCATGTTGTCATTTGTCTCAATTGCTTCCACCATCAGATGGCAGCATTATGCTGTGGAAAACAAAAAAACGAGTAACATATAAATCTTCCAGGCAGATGTTCACCCATGTATTTGAAGATTCGACAGTTTTTTTTTTTTTTTTTTGATAGCAAAGATAAAGAAAGAAAAGACAATGGTATGAATACATATATTTAGATTTATACTTCTTGTTTGCTCATCAATTTCATTTCCGTTATCTAGGGAATTAGAAAATTTTGCAATACTACTTTCTGAAAATTTCAGCATTATTTCACTATTTTCAAAATAGACTGCATACCCATGGCTCTTACCTGCTTTCATTTAAATATTCTGAACTAAGAAAATATATATTACTGGCAAGTTATATTTCACTAAAATATAATCAGACAGAAAACTCTAGCAGATTGCACACACTTCCAGTAAAATACACATATAGTATCATGGACAAAGAAAAGCAAGAAACAAACAAACCACTGCTTTCACCATTAAAGAAATGTAGAATAAAAACATATTGTAACATTGCTTTAGTGATATACATTCATTATTCAAAGCAGCTTCATTTCAGAAACTTCTGTTATATAAATATATTCCTGTTGTCTTCTCAATTTCTTTCACCTTAGCCTATCAGAATCCCTTGTAACCTTTCATAACATGAGTGCATATCTCCAGTACAGCTATGCGTCTCCCTAGAGTCTTCTCTATCAGCATCAATGGTACCTAAACTAGAAATATCCTCCAGTTTTTGCACTTTCCACTCTTCACAAATCATCAAAAATATTTTCCTTTGCATATCTGCATCTGTAATATGCAAGGTCAGCAGTGAAGGTAAACACTGAAAGTTTCAGTAAAACCAAGCTAGTCCCAGGAAAATGTTAGGTTACTAGGACCAGACTAAGAAGAATCACGTCAGCCAATGTGTGTAGTGGTAAGGAGAGACTTTAAAGACAGGCTTTGACAGGATAGTCCTTTAGCATTTGGATGTAAATATTTTTACATGCATATAACACATAAAATATATAGACATCTTTCTGCTGAAGAGAGGAATAAAACATGAATGATGGCAGAGCAAGGGAAAAGAGCTTAAAAAGTAGTTAGACATAAGCAACAGGATTAATATTGTCTTGTTTCAGAATCATTATTTCCGTCTTCATTTGTTCCTCTTCCTTCTCTCAGATGGAGAAAAACATCTTACTTTAAATGCTTGTATTTTGACTAATAGAGGAAGAGAGAGACTTCTAATGTTGCATTGAGAGGAATGGCTTACAATAACATAAGGTAACAAATCATAACTTCACATGAAAATGGCACAATTTGATTACACATTGTGACATCACACATTTTTTCTTTTACCTACTAGATATTCATAGAAACAGAACAGTGGGAAAGGCCACACAAATCCCTAAGTGCAGTCTTCTGAAACGTCATTGTCTGACAGATCCCAGCTTTCTCCATGCTCAGATTCCTTGTCCAAGCTGCTATTCTCTAGTCCCTCTCATATTCAGATTTATATTTGAGTAATAAGAAATTCTCCTTCAGAATACTTATGCATTCCCTGGGAATAAAAGCAAAGTTTTTTTGTTTCGTTTTGTTTTTTGATTTCCCACTGCCACAGCTGCCTGTAGCATCAAAGCAAAACATCAGGATCAGGAGCCCTGCTTGTGAAAAATTAACTTTTAAAAAAACTTACATCCAAAAACAAACACTCTCAGAGGTTCAGCAAAAGACAGCCGCTTGACATCAGTGTGTCATTTCTATCTTCCCCCTGTCAATTGCTTATTTCAAAGAAACAAGCTGCTAGAATAGATACAACAATATTTATAATAACTACATAGTCATTTTACTGTATAACTGTATATGAATATATTATTAATATGTTGTCCAGACTTAACAGTCAGTTAATAGCAAGTCCTCTTTTTCCATTGACCCATCATTTTTCAGAAAAGCTGAGTATCCAAAACAGCAACTGAAGTCTATGAGAATACTGAATGTGTAGCATTAATATATTGTTTACAGAGTTTTACTACCTTTTTTCTAAACTTAAAAATTTATTATTTTGTTATATTGTCCTTATCAATACCGTAACATTACCCTTAATATTCAAGGCACTGAAAGGACAGAAAAAAAACAGCCTGCTTCCATAGCTAAAAATATATGTAAAATACAATAACATAAAAATAAGAAGGAAAACAAGAATATTTATTGTAAAAATACCTTCTCTCTCAATATAAAACTGTTCCTCCACTTTTCTTAATTATTTCAGTTATTATTGTAGAAGTGGGACTTGAGATAGGATCTGAAGGAGGACAAATATTTTACATTAGGGCTACCTTAAATGAGGTTCCTATCTCAAAAGAGAGCAGAAACTGTAACAAATACTGAAAAAGCATGGAAATGGCCTATAGAGAAAGGAGATAGCTGAGAAAAGATTGATGCTGCAAACATTGGTAAATTAACACATGTGCTTGGACCTCCCTGTAATTCCTAACTTGAAGGCATCAAATTAAAATTGTCATAAACAGCACTATTTCCCCATTTGAAAACTCCTGAGCATGTCAAGAGCTGAAACATATGGAAACCTCCCTCAATGTCAGAAATAACCATCTATGGGCAAGTTGGTGCATCCCTCAGAAGATGAAACTCCAGTTCTAATTTCTCTGCGAGCTCCGCATAAACAGCGGGTCATTTTCTAAAGTCACACCTTTACATGGCTGTCCTTTTCCTAATTTAATTCTCAAGCCTTCGTCATATCCCCATGTAATTTGACTTTTTTTTTTTCAAACCAGTAAAACATTTTGATTCTGATAC
Organism: Nothoprocta perdicaria; assembly: GCF_003342845.1. Taxonomy (NCBI): domain Eukaryota; kingdom Metazoa; phylum Chordata; class Aves; order Tinamiformes; family Tinamidae; genus Nothoprocta; species Nothoprocta perdicaria. The sequence continues at coordinate 2,050,813 of NW_020454317.1, read as the reverse complement.
ATGTAGTCTATATTTCCTATTTGTCATAGTAGTACTGAAATAACAGCAGTATTTAAAAAACAAAAAACCAGATCTTGTGTTCTCTGCTTAAGCTCCTAGAGACAAGAGGACAGCTGTTCTAGAGAAAACATTTGCTAAAGGGAGGTAAGAGAGGTTAAAAAATGTGGCTACTTTTGCAGTACTAGTTTCTAGATTTTTTTTTTTTTTTTTTTGATGAGAAAAGCTCCTCAAATCGTCTCAACATCCCTTTTTAAGTAGTATAACTATCTGTCATTTTGCAGTGTCACTTAATCTTGTGGAATTTTATGGGTTTTTTTTTTTTTTTTCCTCCCCCTCTCCTTATGGTCACAGTTAATAGGTTCATTACACCGCAATTTTAACCTGAAGTGTAAGGGTTGAAAAAACAAAATTTTGAAAGCAAAAACCCCAAACAGTTGAGCATCAAAAGGCAAGTGTCTTGATTTTTAAGTGATGTCTCAGAAATAGTGAGCTTTAGTAGTGATTTATGAACACTTAAGACAACACCACTTCCGGCATTCTTTGCTTTCAACATTCAGAGAGCTTTTAAAGCAGTAAATACAGCAGGCGTTACTGGGAAAAGATTACTCATGAGACATTTCTGTAGTGCCAAGGAGGAAGCTACCGTGTAGGGTACCACTGCCGAGAAAACGCCAAATCCACTTCCCTTCCGTGCTGATGGAATACTACCACTGCTCACACTACCACTGGGTTCTGGTTTTGAGGACCTAAGCCTCTGCTATTTGTGCAGGTTACAGAACATCCAAATTCAACTGAATGTCAATTCTTTTCCAGAGATAAAGGACTACAAGTAGTAATCAAAAGCACAATCCCCTTCTTAGAGCATTTTTAACAGTTTTACGAGGCTTCGTTCTTATCTGATTTTCAGACCCTAAAATGGCAATATAGAAGCAAAATCATAGGCAAAAGTGGACTCCGGTTCCTGTTGCTACTACAACAGTAACTGATAAGGATATATAAAACCTAATAATTTCAATTGCTAGGGCAGCAAATGTTGCCTTTTAAGTATCACACAAAGTTTAAAACTAAGCATCTTAAATTATGTTTTGCAATTTAATTCTCCATTGAATCCAATCAAAATATTTTGATGAACCTCTGAAGGATAACACAACTTGTAGTTCCATAGCACATCAGAAACAAGCAAAAAAGGATAAAATATTACGTATAAAAAGACAAACCAAAATGCAAAGCACTGTCAAATCCGTATGTGTTCTGTACATATTTTTGAGTAGTCTCTTTGCCAGTTTTCACAGTGTATTTAGTAAACGTAATTATTTGTTTAATAAATACTATTTAAACCGTATTTTAGTTAGCATGCCTGCCCATAAAATATTAACACCACTGGAAAAATAACTCCTTTTCAAACATCAGCCCAATAAAATTCTGTAAGTCATAAACACACATTAAAATGCTTGGCCTAAAAGGAAAGAATATTCTCTATTTGAAAAAGTCAAAGATTTCAAAGTATATTATATATAAATTAAGAAGAGAGAAATGTATTTAATTCACTGCATTCCTGTTATCTCTCAAATAATTTAAGATTCATAGAACATATGACATACAATGCTGAGGAGCAGCAAGAAATAATTTGAGAAGCGTGTCTTGTAGCAACTACAATTAAAGTTGCTCAACACTCTCAGTTTTCAGTTCTGACCATTAAATATTTGGGCTTAACTCTTCTACACTACAGGGAGAAAGGAAGGAGGGAGCACGGGAGAAGAAGATGGTATGGTTGCTATTTGTCAGAATGATGTGAGATTAAAAAAAAAAAAAAGTAACTTTTGCACTTTGTATAACTTTGTATATACTTTATATAACTTTTATACTTTTATATAACTTGATGATTAAGTAATTGAGATATTCAATCCCCTCCATATTGAAGAAGAAGGATATGGCAGCACAGACACATTTTTGTCAAGGATGTGCTTTTACTGTTTACATAAAATTTGGCTATGCTGGAGAAGTCTCAACTCACGATTTGCTAGCATTTGACAGGCACTAAAAAAAAAAAAAAAAAAAAAAAAAAAAGGAGAAGGAGGGGAAAAAAAGCCCAGCACTCACAGCCAGAAAGAAAGAAGAAAGGGTAGAATTTAGCCAGAATGTAAAATGGACAGACAATACCAACTTAAGGAATCTTAAATCACCTCCTTAATTATGGGTATTATGATAATCCTTAATTAGACGATCTCACATTTTTCTCCTATGCAATTCCTGCCCCATTCAGCAAACATTTCTTTCCATCTGCCTCAATGGGTGGTCCTGAATAAGCCTAATTTTGCCATCTGCTAAGTTCAGTTCAACCTTTTAAAATATTTCAGTATAATTATTTGTATTAAAAAATATAATAAGCTGTACATAAAAGCGGTAGGAAAAAAAAAAAAAACAGAGCACTTTCTGCAGCAAATTCTCTGGACAACATCCACAACCATAATAAACACCCCTATAAAACACTGCTAATTGGCATCTTACTAATAAGCTCCGCAAAAAGGCTGGGAACTGCCTTGGAGAGCGAACCTCCACCCCTCCTCACACTTTAGGGTGATTCTCCTAGGGCTGGGATGAGATTCACAGAGAAGAAAGAGCTCAGGTGTCCCTAGACTCTACTGAATAGGGATATTCTAAGGGGGAAACGGGAAACATTAGCCTCAGCTGAGCAGCGCTAAAAATAAACAAACAAACAAAGTAATAAAAAAGTGATTTTGTTTGGTTAAATTTGTGCTATAAGGCTCCTACCAAATCTAAGGAGAAAGGTAGGACATAAGGGACTTTTGACATCTGTGGTGTGCTTGGTAAATGGATTAGCCATTTCTAAAGCTGCAGTCTAAATGCAGAAGTCCTCACTCTTTCCTAGTAGCTGCAGGTACTAAGACAGAAAGTGGGGAGGGAGGCACAATAGGAACCCAACAAACAAGGGGACCATTGAAGTCTTTTGTTTTGCTTCCAGAATTGGTGCTAGATAAATATTATTATTTGCTAAACTACTAACCTGTTTTGAAACCAAACTTTTTCTTGCAAGTTAAGATTTATTAAAATTACATTGCTTACACAGGACCTAGAAAATTAAATATACTTTTAGATCCTCACATTTTTTAAAAAAAAAAAAAAAAACAAAAATCACGTTTTCACTACACACACTCAGGGAGGAAAATTATAGTTTCACATTTTCAACACTACAGTTAATGCTGTGTCAGCACCTCCATCAGACCTCGTTGTTCAGCAGTTTATAAAAAACTGACCCCGAGCCAAAACTTGGCATTCAACGTCTCAAAAAGCATCAAGAAGGGGAACGAAAAGCAAAGGGCGAATCTGGCCGCTTTTCAGCTCTTCAAAGCACCTGAGCGGGAGGTTTATTTCTGTGTGCGGCCCCTTCCCCCCGCCCTGCACTGCGGCCCGCGGCCCGGCCCACACGCTCGCTGCCTCCCGGCAGTCCCGCTGCCGCCTTCACCTCTTCGAGGCGGGCGGACACGAGCGCGGTCTCCCAGCCGCTGCCCGCGGGCCCTGCAGCAGAGCCGCCGCCGCCGCCGGTCTTGGGCCGCTTGGGGCCCATGGCGCCGCCGCCGCCGCCTCGCTCTCTCCTGCGGGTAGCCCCAACGCGGTCGCCGTGGCAACCTGGCGCCCGCGGGGCCACGCCTTCCAGGCACGCCCGCCACGCCGTCGTCATGGCAACCGGGGAGGCATGGCGGGCAGGAGGCGCCGCGGGGAGCGGGACCCGCCCGGGCGGCGCTGCGGGCAGCAGCAACCGTCACGGGAGCAGCAGCCATTTGGCGGCCTCTGTCTTGGTGCTGCCCAGCGGTGAAGGGGCCCGTGTGTTTTCGGGTCCTCCCGTTGCGGACATTTGTGACTGTCGTGGAAAAGATTGGGGGTTGGCCGGCGCAGTTGCTGCCACCTGGGATGCCCTGGGATCCTGCTGCAGTGCAGCGGAGCCCTCTGAGGTGGCAGCTTCACTGTGACCATGTGGAGGTGATGCTGGCCTCTCTTGGGGAATGGTGAGGGCCTCCTGTTGCCTTGTGCTGCAACCAGCGAATTTCCATCCCTCACGTGGCTGCTGAAAGCCAGCTGCCTTGGCATGCCGGGGAAGGCAAGCGAGCAAAGCGAGCTCATGCGTCAGTGCTGGAGCGTGAGCCCCGCACGGCCGCCAGCCGCATGGCGCCGGGGTGGGCGGCGCAGGTGTGGGCAGCAGAGCCTGCTCCCAGGCCCGAGCTGCGCACCAAGCGCTACCATATGTTGCTGTGCCGTGCCCAGAAAGGGAGAGGGAGGCACAGTTGGGAGAAAGCAGGAGAGCTGCCAAGATAAAGAATTCATTACAGAGGAGTCATGTTGTGATCTCACTAGAGACGAGTGAAATATTCTGTGTGATTTAACATTTGGTGAAAATATCCCAAACCACATGCTGCCCTCCCCCCATCCCATTACACCAACAAGGGTTGCTCTGGGCCTCCAAATCTGTATTTTAATTTCATAGTAGTCTTATAGCCACACTGCGTGCAGTGCATTATTACTTTAGTCTAAACTTCGTTCTAGGATACTGACGCAGTGTGTATCCTTTAATTACAAACTTTAATTACACCTTTGATTACAAACTCTTAGTGCAGAAGCAGAAATTTACATTCATATTGGACATGAGACAAACTTTCTTTTATCATTTTATTATGTTGCAGAATATCTTCCATGGCTTTGCAGACAAGGATGTAGTTTATAAAAAAGGGAAAGCTCTACAGTAAATTTGCCAACATCCATAAATGTTCTTCCCTCTCTCAATTCCTTGGCTGATGTCCATTTTTTCTCATTTTGAGGCTTTCGTTTGTTGTTCAGAAAAAAGTCTTCAGTTCTTCATAGAAGTAGGGAGTGTGATGTTGCCGCTATGCCCTTGCGCTTCATTAAGTCTTGGGTATACAGCATGTGTCTGCTGATGTCCATTGAGAGTATGGGGTGGGAAGACTAGCAGTTGATGTGGTGTAAAGCAGTACAGGTATGTGCATATAATTTGCTCCTGCTGCCCAAGTTGCCATACCCTTATTGCGAAGTGTGCTGCTTAATTTCTGTAGCTCTGTCTTCAGTGCTGGATATGAGCTTCAGGATGACTCAGGAGAGAGGGCTATGTATCCTGTTCCTTAGGGTATGGCTAGACATGTGCTGTACCATGATGTTAACAGGAGAAGAGGACTGCTTAATAGCACTAGCCATTGTGCCTACACCTTCATCTGTATGTTCTGGTTTATTAGGAATGTTAGAAAACATCAATCACTCTGCAGTCTCTGATGTCAGCCTACAAATAGCTCTCATAATATGAACAATAGCTCAGAGAATCATGAACTGGCTCATTTATCTCTATTATGTGTTTGCTTGGATTTAAATTGATTATTTGAAGGAATTTCTGCTGCTTATTGTTTTAGTAAAACCATGTAGTTTACTTGCTGTTTATTACCGCTGAGTGTTGCAGCAAATAGTACATCAAGTTGAAGTAGGACAGCTACTCCTCCAGTGGTTACTGGGAGATTAACAGTGAAATGACCTCCAAGACCATCCTAAAAGAAGAATAGAAAGGAGATATATTTATTCCTTGCTGCAGATGATCATGGGATATAGCCCTAAAATAGCTTCTCTTGCAGTGTGATCAGCTAAAGGCATCTCCTGTTTGGCTGCTCATCACTGACCATTTACTTGTGTTGTCAAAGTTGTTTGTGAAGCCAAGCTATAAACCAGATCATGGAAAGCTTCTAGGTTACATGTGCCAGAACACAAAAATAACAAATCAAAAATATTGGGAAACTACAGCCTTTGTTTCCTCCAAATGGCAATAGACTTCAAAAGGCCTAGTTGTCTCTAGGCCATCTGAAAAACTCCTGCTTCTTTCTGTTGTTTTGAAGTTTAACTTGCTTACATTAACATTGCATACAATTAGCAAAACTGGATGTTGTTCAACTAGATTGATTAGCATGGGATGAAAGAAATGGACAAGTTAAGGATTCAGAGGGAAAGTACTGTAAAGTTTAGGATACTGGTTGCACACACACACACACACACACACAAAAAAAAAAAAAAAAAAAAAGGCCCAGATGTAAACCTGTTCATTCCCAGGTAGCAAAACTGGCCCTGATTTTGATGCAAGAGTTATTGGGTGAATCTGTGAAAACGTGTGTGGATACATGAACAAATGGCAAATGGCATTGGAAAACATGAAGGCGCGAATTTACAATGCATCAGCAATTCTGAATAACGTTCTGTAAATACAAGGTAGCTTGTTTCTCCCTGGAAGAGTGGTTAACTATTGCAGATATTATGAAGTTACACAACAGGAAAAGAAAATGTGCATTGTTAACAGTGGAGTGCAGCTGGACACAATATTTAGCCCAGAATGATTTTTCTTATTAGGTTTACTTTTTACTTCTTTCAGAAAGAAGAAATATTGGTTTCTTTTCACTGTAGGGTGACTTAAAGAACATTTGCACTTTTTCTCCAGTAAAGTGGAGAGAAGAGGGAGACATTACTGTTTGTAAATATTATGTCTTCTCTATTAAATATTTTCTGACTACAGATGACTGAAGAACTCATATTTTGAATTAAAACCTGATCCATTGGGAGGGGAATTAATTTTAGCCATGTTTGTTTTTCTTAAGTGCTTATTTTAAATGCTTAACAAATATTGGGAAAAAAAGACAATCTTTTCATAAAGAACCATCAGCTTCTCTCCTTCAGTTGAGAATTGAGCAAAGAACTTTTTCTGAGTCCTTAAGAGCACACTTGATATTATTATTGCTTTTGTAAGATTTAAATATTTATTGAACAAGGAGGCTTTCTGAGTTATGGTTCCAGAAAGCTTTTCCATGTTGAAAAACTTTCCAGAAGGTTGTCTAGAGCAACCAGCATGACCTTCAGCAGTGCCAAGGAAAACAATACTTCATATTCCTTATGTTTTTAAGAGAAGGTAGTCAAAAAAATCCCTTCTTTTACTGTTCAAATCCTTCTTTTCCTTCTTTACCACTGTAAAGGATGAGTGGGAAGAACATAAAACTCATTTTAGTTTTCAGGCCAGATTCTTTTTTGTTTAGTTTCATGGTGTTATCACTAGACACTTGTCATATAAACACTAGTTGCAGTGTCTAAGCACTGGCATGTTTGCTGGAAGTTTACAAACCCCTAGGACACAGCCATCTCACAAGTTATACACACCTGACAGCTATGGCATGTTTGCCACAGCTTCCCTGAACTTTCCTGTATTAAGCTGGATGTAGGAGGCTTTGGCCTACAGTTGCTGCTCTGGCCACCAAATGATTCCCTGCAATTTATTTCTCAGTCTGGAAACTCATTTATATAATTTGCATAATGCTTCCTGCATGGATTGCATAGATGAATGTGAACCAAATGTCTGTTTTAGCCTTAGAATCTACAGAGCTTATTTCAATGTAAGTAGATCAGAATTGCCATTTGAGTTAAGAATATGCCTTGAAAGGAACAAAAGATAAACTGGCCATATATGTATTAATGATCTTGCCTTTTGGATGTGGCATGGTGCACTTACATTTCTAGTGTCAAAATATCATTTCATAATGATTGAGTACCAAGCTTAGGAAAGCAATAAAATAAACTCTCCTCAGATTGTAATATACTTTCCTAATATAATAAGGATGATACTGAATTGTGAAAGTATGTGAGGATAGTTAGAGAGAAAGGAAGCAGTTAAACTGTAAAGACAAATTCCAGCTGTATAGAGAGCTACCGTGTCAGGTCTATACATCACATAAGAAGGCCTACCATCTGAAATGGGGCCACTCTATTTGCAGCACAACAGATCTAGCCAGATAAGTACATGACTAAAGCCAGCCCAGCTAATAAAGTCAAAATCAGACCAAGCTGTAGATACATTCCCTCAGGCTCTAGCATTTAGTGCTGGCCTGGCCTAGTGATTTTAACCATTTTAAATGATTTTTTTTCTTACATACTTTCCGTTGAGTTACAAATGTATGTAGCTTCTGTCATTTATCATAAGCCTATCATGCCAAACAGATCAAATTTCCTTTAGACATCAAGGTTTCCATTTAAGAACCTCCACCAACTATTTATTTATTTATTTACTTATTACTAAAACTTATTACAAAGCACTGTATTTAAATTTGAAAAAGATGATTTTATAATCTAGTCTCTCCCACGCCTGTGTGTGCCAGGAGAATGCTTTTTCCTCTGCATAGCTAATGATATGAGGATTCCTGGCAAAGCTGAAAATGGAATCCATTATTGTATGCCAGTAAGCTAGCTTCTAAATCCTATCTGGATGCTATGCAACAGTCTCTTTAAAGAAAACTGCCTCTGCTTTTGAGATTGTATATCTGCTGGTTGTAGGTAACTCAGTAGTAGTAGTAGTACTCAGCACTAATCACTAGTCTTCCTCAGCCAAACAAAGCAAAGTCTAAATAAATGGAAATTGAAACAATATATTCTTATTGGTGCAATAATAAAATGGTTTCTAATACATTAAAAACAAACATTACCGCTACGGAGAGTAAACACACTTAAGATCTATGCCAGCCAGAGCTTGCACTAAAAATATAGTGAGAGGTGGAAAGGCATGGTGGGTTTGTTTGTTTATTTTTTAAGAGGAAGAAATTATTTCAAAAAAACATGTAATCTCCACTGGAGTTACAGTAATTGAACTGCTAGAATCATAATTCTGTGGCCTTGGTTGTCTTAATTCTTTGAAATCATGCCATAGCGCTTTTGGATGGGTTTTATTTATAAGCTATGAATTTTCTGAGCTCCTAACATCTACTTGCAAAGTATCTACATTACAACATACTTTAATATGAAACTGTGTTACTTGAGCTTCAGTCCACCTCCCATCTTTTCCTACTTATTTCTGTAAGCACATACCCTCTCCAGTAGGTCTGATTCAATGGGTAGGTTTTGGACAGATGTAGAAATAATGGCTATTATTTCCTGCGCTGTTTTTGAACCTTTCACTTGCAGTTGTACTTGTGCCTGAACTCTGTTTTATAGAATAGTCGTGGTTAAACTTCCGAGTCCTAGAACTGTATTCCACATATTATCATTCCTACTCCTTTCTTCCACTAAATTCTTTGCTCTTCTTTGAGCTAGAAGTCTAGCCGTATTCTCCTAACCTTAGATCAGAACTGCACCTTATATTCTCTTGTTTCTGCCTGCACCATTACTACTTCACAAGCTTTGCTCATTCTGCATCTTCAGAATTCATACTGGACCCGGATCTCCTGGTATTCAAAAGGACCCTTCCCCACTAATCCCTCAGCACTGCCAGTGTCAGCAAAGCCTGAATGGCTTTGTCTCAAAGCCAAAAATGTCTTAAAGCTAGAAATCTCCCAGGATAGGTAGGACCATACCTCTTACACCTGAAGCACTAGAGCTTGTCTCACACTGATGCTTTGATATGTGGCTGATCTATGTGATCTGTGATAAAAATACCAAATATCCCTCATATGGGGATCCAGGGAGCAGTAGTGCAGAGCTGCAACAAAAGCATGTTTGCACATGTGGTCCTCTTACAAATCATCTGTGCTAGAATGCCTCCTCATAGCACTTGATTGGGTGTTTACTCCCCAGCTTCCTTGGTGACATGATAAATGAATAGATAGAACTCTAATCATTTCTGTCTGAATAATAAAAGAATATGGGAAGGCTGGGCACTGCAGTAACTACTTGGTTGAATTTGCAACCTGTGATTTGGCCAGACATCCTGCAGAAATTTACATGATTTGTGAATCTGCTGGCTGGATGGCAGAGCTCGGAGTGTTGTAGTCAATGGTGTCAAAGCCTCTAGCCAGTGGTGTCCCCCAGGGGCCAGGACTGGGTCCAGTGCTGTTCAACTTAATCATCAGTGAGTTGGATGAGGGGATGAAGTGCACCCTCAGCAAGTTTGTGGATGATACAGAACTGTATGGAGTGGCCAACACTCCAGAGGGCAGTACTGACATTCAGAGGGTCCTAGACAGGTTGGAGAGTGGGGCAAAGAGGAACTTGATGAGCTTCAACAAGAGGTCCTGCACCTGAGGAGGAATAACCCCAGGGACCAGTACAGATTAGGGGTTGACCTGCTAGAAAGCAGCTCCGTGAAGGGGGATTTGGAAGTTCTGGCTGACAGCAAGTTAACCATGAGTCAGCAGGGTGCATTCGTGGCCAAGAAGGCCAATGGGATCCTGGCATACATCAGGAGGACTGTTGCCAGCAGGTCAAGGGAGGTGATTCTGCCCCTCTCCTCAGCTCTGATGAGGCCACACCTGGAGTATTGGGTGCAGTTCTGGGCTCCCCAGTATAAGGGGGACGTGGAACTTCTCGAGAGGTTTCAGCGGAGAGCGACAAAGATGATTAAACTAGAGCATCTATCCTATAAGGAAATAGGAAGTGGGCCTGATTAGGCTAGAAAAGATTGAGAGGGAGTCTTATCAGCATATATAAATATCTGAGGATGGGACCAAACGGTTCGCAGTGGTAATCAGTGATAGGACCAGGGGTAATGGGTGCAAATTGCAACACAGGAAATTTCATCTGCATATGAAAAAGAACTTCTTTACAGCTAGAGTGGCAGTCTGCGCAGAGAGGTTGTGGAGTCTCCTTCTCTGGAGATCTTCAGACCCCACCTGGATATGACCCTGTGCCACGTGCTCTAGGTGTCCCTGCTGGAGCAGGGGTGTTGGACTACTTCCTCTCTAGATCCCTTCCAACTTCAACCATTCTGTGGTTCTGTGATGTCTGAGGACCATAGTGGCATTTCAGATATAACTGATGAAATGCATAGTAATTGTGCCTTTGCCTTATCCAGAAATAAAGGAAAGAAGGATACTGTATTCGTTAAATGTAAGAAATGATGTGGTCTCTAAGTCATAGGCTTCCAGCACTTTGATGATAAATATTTATATGGAGATACTCAATAGAGTTATAGTGAACTAGCTGAACATGTGACATTTAACAGCATGATCATGTGGAAGTGCTTATGAATAAGTGGAAGAAATACCAAATTAAGACCTATTTACATTTGAATGAAAGGAGTTCAATTTGCTTTAAGTGTTTTGAGTTGTCTTTTTTCAGTAAATTCCCTCTGCCCTCACTGAAAGCCCTCTTTAATTAGACCAACCAGCTCTTTTCTTTTTTTTCCCAGTGTGACTAAGGACCAGATTCTTTCAAGGAATTAGGTCCTTAAGAGTAGCACCAGGGCCAGGAGTGAAAGCCCCAAACCTGATAAATCTAGTCAGCAGGAAACTGGATATATCTTAAAATCAATTTATTTCTGGAAGTTTAAATACCTGCCTACAGAATTATTGTTCACAATGTCCAATTCTGCTGTAAGGCCGAGGGATTCCACAGACAATCTAGCATTGAGCCTACACAGTACCCCCTGCAAGTGCTGTAGCATGGGGTATTATTAAGAAATATACTGTGAAAAACAGGTAATAAGATGGAGGCTATGAGGAGCCTGTGGCTATGAGAGCCTCATGTCGTACCCTTCCTATTGAGACAAGTGAGAAAAATTATGAAAGGCAGCTTACCTTTGTGGAATTACCTGTAATAGAATATTATTCTTTAGCTTCTTTGGATGTACACTGTGCAGTTGCACAAAATAACTTCAAAGACAACACACGCGCACACCTGCCATGTGTATCCTATTTATGAGATTTCAATGAGGTTGAAAGAGTTCATGCTATTTTATTTCTGCAAATGACAGCAATAATATAGATCTGTCAAGACCTTCTGCCTTTCTTACATTAGCTATTCAGAGGAGAGCAGATTTACTTTAAAAGTCTCAGAAAATTATTTATCCAAAGACTTAATGATGCAGTCTGGGGAGACTAAACAATATTTTTGTGCCTATCAGATGCTTTTTAATACCTGTTTTGATGCATAAGCTCCACTTATTACTGACAGATATTGTATAATAGCTAATGTGCAACAATTAAAAAGAGCAGTCAGTAAAAAGCGCATCAAGATAATACAGTTTTTACAAAGACCACCTGTTCATAAGGAATCAATGAGCTTTAAGTTAGTTGAACACAACAAGTGTTTATATTATATCATTACAGAAATCAGGTTGGAAAGTACTTCTCAGTAGCACCTTTCTTAGTTAATAAACTGTATTAGTATTAATTAGTCACATTCATTAATTCACATTAGTACCAGTCAAAATGTAAAATCAGACCTTTTTCCAATCTCTCTACCTCATTACTTCAAGCAAAGCAAAACATTTACTGTGAGAAAGATACAAGACGCTGAGGGCCATCAATTGAAAAAGTAGGCTATTTAGCTAAAATACGACCAGGTTGCCGCTTCAGAAAGATGCCAACTTTCATTTTTAAGGAGTAATATCATAAGATGAGGAAGTGTCTGTCCATCAAACTAAATATTATGTGTGAGCTCATATATACTGACATGTCTGTCACTGTTTTCAGAATGTGCAGTCTGTAAAGCTTATTTTCTACTAGTCAGTCAGTGTTTCAGTCAGTGTTTCTGATAACTAAGCAATGTCAATTTGAAGAAAACTATGGCATACTAGTTGTCTTACAGTGCAACTGACAACAAATGGAAAGATGACCTGCCACTACTCTCAGGTAATTAACAAAAATTGCATGGGTCATTTGTGACCTGCAGACTACTGTCAGTAAACCTTGAATACCATTACTACTAGCTTGAATCAATGAAGTGCAACTCATGTCTGAGATTTCAAGATTTGTATGGACTGGTTTTGGCATTTGCTACTCCCAACTACTGCTTTTCAGTAGAGAAAAATAATGAACTGATCTTGAAAAACATCTGGTCTAATGATGTTTAATCAGTGCTAGAGTGCATGGAGAGACAGAACTACGGCACCAAGAAGTGACAGAACTTGAATGTAGTAAAAGGCTGCTTTGAAATGGAATCACTTCTAGAGTTGTTTTTAATATAGTTTTCAGAGGTGATGGAATTTTATTTCAGGGCTCATAATACAGCTTTTACACAAAAGGTTCAATCAGCGTTTTCTATTCCTTTTTACAGCTTCATTCTTAGGAATCCAAGCTAGTGCAAATCTATTGCTGTTATTTTGTAGCAGTTCTTTAGCTGTGGGTTAAGCTGATCAGTTTTGAAGTAATTAAAATATTGACTACTAAAGCTCAACACTTACCTCATTCAGCCCTTACAATCTGAGTTCTAGTAATTCTAGATGCTTCCAACAAGAGGCTGAGGCCCACATGTGTAGGCAGTTAACTCCCTGCATACTTTGGAAGATAGAGGCTCACACACTTTCTGCCACAAAACCTGGATTACTGGAGGTATAATCACACTTAATTAGAAGCCAGTTGTATAAGGCCAAAGAAGGCAGACTGAACTGGCATACCCTTCCCTTTTGCCCAGAAGGAGTACATTAGTAATATATTGTAGACAACCTCTGCATCACTTCTCATTCAATGGTTCTAATAAATTTCAATGCAGTATTAGATACTTTATCCAGTACCCTCATTAGGATGCTGTTCAAATGAGAAACTCAGAGCTTTGCTGGTAAACATGATGAAAAGTGCACTACAGAAAGTGCTATATTTACCAAAAGATGGCATAATGTTGAAAAGTTCTGCAAAGTTTGGCATAAGCCAAATTCTTTCCTTGAATGTTTATGAGAAAGGACTATTGATCACACAGTTTGGCCTTTGGAAGGCATTCCTTAAGGCTGCAATTGTTCTATCATTGATTATTTCATCAAGTAGCCAAGTTTGGCTTTCTGAAAGAATAGGTACATACTGATTCTGATTTTATTTACAGAGGGAATCTGAAGGCTTAAAGAGAAGAAAGCTTAAAACAATAACCCTGGGGCACACCTCTGCACCTACACACCCGCACACATATAAGCAGTCCACACAGCTGAAAGTGTGAGAGGCAAAAAACCCAGACACCAAAAAGTAAGAGTTTGAAGCTGTGAGAAGTTAGAATCATAGAATCACAGAATGCTTAAGGTTGGAAGGGACCTCCAGAGGTCATCTAGTCCAATCCCCCTGCACACGCAGGGTCACCTAGAGCATGTGGCACAGGGCTGCATCCAAGCGGGTTTTGAAGATCTCCAGAGAAGGAGACTCCACAACCTCTCTGGGCAACCTGTTCCGGTGCTCTGTCACCCTCACTATTAAGAATTTTTTTCTTAAGTTCCTGTGGATCTTTTGGTGCTTCAATTTGTGGCCATTTCCTCTAGTCCTGTCGCTGGCCACCACTGAAAAGAGACCGGCCCATCCTCCTCACTGCCTCCCTTGAGGTATTTATACACACTGATATACTTATACACACTGATTTATACACCCCATCAACCTTCTCTTCTCCAGGCTGAACAGGCTCAGCTCCCACAGCCTTTGCTCATAGGACAGATGTTGCAGGCCCCTGATCATCCCCGTAGCCCCGCGTTGGACTCCCTCCAGCAGCTCCACATCCCTCTTGTCCTGGGGAGCCCAGAACTGGACACAGTACTCCAGATGTGGCCTCACTAGGGCTGTCTATAGGGTATAGGATCACCTCTCTCGACCTGCTGGAGATGCTCTTGGATCCCATTGGCCTTCTTGGCCATGAGGGCAACTTGCTGCCTCATGGTCAATTTGTTGTCCACCGTGATGCCCAGGTCCCTCTCTGCAGAGCTGCTCTCCAGAAGGCCAGTCCCCATCCTGTACTGGTATCTGGGGTTATTCCTCCCCAAGTGCAGGACACTGCACTTTTCCCTTGAAGTTAGTGCTAGTTTTGCCCATACAAATATGTTGGTTGGCCATGGTACCAGTAGAGCATGGCAAAATTGCTATTAAGGACTCCATCATTTGTTTACTGCCTTTTTAAATGGAGGCACCTGCCTTTTTTTTCCCCCTCCCATTTTCCCACATTGTTGAAGGAAAGAAGCATTATGCACAGGCATTCGTCTCTTCATTATACTGAAGTCAGTGGAGAAATAAAATATTTTAATCAGCCTTTCAAAAGAAAGGCTATTGACCTAGAGGGGAAGCACCACTAGTCATTTACATTAGGTTTTTTAAAAGAGTAACTTACCTCTCTGATAAAGATCAATTTGGGGATGTCTTGCTTGGCTACTTTCTGAGATTTATGAGGATTTGGTGATGGTACTTAAAAAAAACGCTTTAATTCTCCTCAGAAAACCTACTACTTTTCTGTGTAATATTTTGTATAAAACATAATTAGAAGAACAAATGATACAAATCAGTTGTAATGTTAAACATACATTAATAACATTATATGTTAAACATACAAAACCATTTTCAGTTTGGTTTTGTTTGCATTTGTAAGGCTGGATATAAAAACTTCAGGCTAGTTTCTATGTATCAGTTTTTCTCCTCAAAGTCAGCAGATAAGCAAACTATTAAATGCTCAATACTTTGCAACTATAAGAAGAAAAGTACAAGCATAGACATACAAACATCAGTATGGGTAACAATGGCATTATTTAGGCAGAACAGATTACTACCCTGCTTCATGAAAGAGAATATAGGTATTACAGAATTTTCACCTGTAGTGTCCTTTCAACAGCACTTTAGAAGAATGCTATCCACCTGGATCAGAGACAGTGTTGTACCAAGTCACTATGGTAACGATGTTACCATGAATAAGTGTTGTACCACGATGCTATAATCTTTACTAGATGATTATGTGGTTATTTAAAAATACTCTGGCAAGTACTCATAATTATTATAATATTCTGCCAAACCTGTTGAAAGACAGGCTTGTTATCTTGAGATGGAATTTGTGATAATGTTAGCTACCTCAATTATTGGCTAGGTGGCAGTAGAGTTTATTCATATATTAATATATCATGCAGTGCTGTGTTTGAAATGCTAGTTTGAAATTGAGCTTGCAGTGCTGGTAAAAAAAGTTCTTGTTATCATCCCTCTACTATTGCTGCTGTGTACTCTCTCACACACAGCAAAAGTAATTTTCATAATGACAGCTTACTATTTATCTGCCTGCTTCTTTTGCATTCAGGAAACATGAAACCAAACACTATTAGTTTGGCCCTTTTCAAGAATAAAGTTGGAATCAACATACAAATTAACTGGATGCCCACTGCTCTGGGATAGTGAAAGACCATATTACCTCTGGAAACTGAGGTTTCACAAGCACCACAGTACAGAACCAGCAGTCTCTCAATTTATATATCTCCAGTGTCCCCTCTGTTGTGATTCCTGCAAACTTTCCAGAACACTGGGTTTAGGCAGGATGTGGGCTGCAGTTTACTGGCTTAGGTATAAGGGCTCATGTTGTGCTAACTGAGCTTTTTTTCAGGCAATAGCAGGGAGCACACCTTGGAGCAGTGCCAGCGCCTGGGCTTATATGTCTACTCGGGGAACAACATTCAAGACAATGGTTTAACTTCTGCAGCAGAAAAATGCCTCCTGTCAGCATCAAAGTGCCTGTGTAGACAGCTGTGCTGGCAAAGTGGCTCTAGTTGGGAGATACCAGTAGTTTTGACAAGGCCTTGGGAGCATATAGCGAAAGCTCTGGCAGCATATCCATATGATTTCCAAATATGTCCAGGAACTCCATAGTTCAGAGACCATATGAAGTACACTGTGGTACTGAGTTTATCCAACTGCTGGGATACAGCACCAGTCTCCACCCAGATGGGCCCTAACAAAATAGGGCTGACACAGCTGAGTCTGTGCTATGGATCTCTAAGGCTGCTTGCACAGAGCTGTGTGCCTTTTGGAGGATTTCTGCTTGGGTACACGGAACATGCGAGGAACATATTGCACTGGAACATCACCAAAAATAGAAGAGCAAAGGCTGATGGCATAAAACACTGCATTTCTCTTCCACAGACAAAGACTCCCCCAAGGTGTTCCAAGGAGATCATAAAGTGGATGGAAAGGGGCTGGCATGAGATCAACTCAAGGAAGACAGAGTGATGCTGGGGAGAGAAGAAAAGCTCTTGGAGAAGTGGGCAATGTGCTGACTCCAGCATCAAATCAGAGCTCACCACAGGGCTTTTGAGCCATACTGAATTTATTCTTTGCCCTCTAAACATGACCTGATGCAGCCTGACAAGAATATGCAACTCTTCTGTCTTTTGGACAAGGAATCTCTGTCATAGTGGCCTCTTTCCAGTGAGCTATCTGGAGTCACTCCATAGCTAGGATAGAATCCCTGAAACCTTATAACTAGGTTCCCTGAAACCTCAGGGAAGAGAAGAGTGAGAAAGGCAACCCTGAGCCGTTTTTGTGGCAGGACTGGGAAAGGCTCTGTAGCTGCAGGGGAATCCTCAAGGTCAGAGAGCAGAAAGCAGGTGATCTTTGCTATCAGTAAAGGAAGGTTGAAAAGCAGAGAATTCTGCCATTGAATTTGACCAAAATCCTGCAATTCTTAGAAACTCTGGGGGGTTGTGGAGGGCATATATAAGGACAAATGAGCTAGTATGGACCCTGAGGTATGGTTTTGAAAGTGGGAAACCTGAGGCCCACAGGAGCTGATTCACTTCCCCAGCACCTCACCACCATTCTTAGCGACGCGTGAAGCCCTTTCCTGTGCTCAGTGCTGCTGCAGCTGCCATCAGCCCTGCTGCCTTGCCTTGCCACCTGTTGGTGGATGCAGTCTAATACATAGCCTCAAACCCTGTGAGCTTAGACACAATTCATATCTGAAATGACTGAGAAGGGGTGTGGGCAGGGTAGCAGGCAAATGCAAAACTGTTAAAATGGCTCTAATCTATCGGTGTTTCTCTCCCCATGGACCCTTCTTCCCCCTTGGCTGCTGCCCCCCCCAGCTCCTTGGAACAGCTGCTGTCCGTCTGGCTGCCCTGGCCACCTTGTCAGCTGTTTGATGTCACACATCAATCTTCCATCTTTCCTGCAAATCTCTGATGATCAAGTTTCACATTTCCAGGACTCTGGCCATAAAGCCCTTTTCACTGGTGTAATTAGTAATTAGAGGAAAAATGTTAGCAAACTCCTCTTGGCATAAACAGATATCCAATCCCCATCTGTCAGGTCAGGAAATTCACATTAGGGCAAAGGCCTAATAGGGATTTTTCTATCTGAGGTGTGTGCACACACTCTGGACTACTCCATTAAGTCACCCTCATGATTGTGAAGCAAGAGCTATTGACCATTTTGACTGTAAAGAATTTTCAGTGTTTTGAAAGTCATTCTGACTTTCTCAGCAGAAAAACCCATGAGATTTAGAAGAAATGGTCTATCTAGGCTGTACAATTCTTTGTAAGGAGGTGAAGGTAAATCATTACCATTGTTCAAATGGATCCTCTTTCCCTGAGCCCTGTTGCTGACATGACTCTGTTCAACACGTATTCAAACATACTATGATGGGTGAGGCAGTCTGAGAACAAGGCTCTTTAGTACAGTAGACAAATGCATGATGTGCGATGGGCAGGAGCTGAAGGCAGCCTGATTCAGCTGGAAGCAGGGCCCTTCATACACAATGTGGAAAGCAGCTAATGGCTGCTTTAAGCAAGCACAACAAGCAAGTGTCAAGATGCACTCTCTCCTCTAGAAAGTCTCCAGTTAAGATTGGATATTTCTTCCTTCTGCAACAGATGCTGTAAGTCAAAGATAATTTTTGTTATGCAGAAGATCACAATGACCTCTTCTGGCTTTGTAGTCTGTAATAGGAGTGAATGATACCAGCCAGACCTGTCTAATCCATACCTTGGGCACTGTGTGCTGTTGTTTCTCACAGCAGACCCTCAGTTCCTGTCTACTCATTTTAAGGTCTGCTTTTTCCCCTTTTGTGGGAAAGAAAATCTATACATCATTCAGCATCAAGCCTCTAGTCCTTCCATAATTATCTAAAGTAAAGCCTGCACAGCTTGACAAAATCTTAGCAAAGGTTAAGCTCAGAAAAACTTATCTAGAGTTTCTGTTTCTTTTACATTTTTTGGTGCTACCAAAGTAAAGATGGTAAAGTAAACAGGTCCCTGGCTGCATTCATGCCTGAAGTTAAACACCGTATAAATACAAAAGCAAAGCACCACAACCAAGGCAATTCTAGGTATCCAAAGCTAGAGACTGCTCTGTAACCCAGTCCTGCCTTGTCTCTTTAAAAGAGAAACAATCTCTTTCTGGAGCTCTGAGGCAAATTCGACGTAGCAGTGCATGGTTATTTCAGGTATGGCAGAAAAACTGGGCTTGTCAAATGGCTAAAGAGCCATTCCTATATGAGAATTTGAAAATATGATACAATTCTTCAAACAGAATTTAACGTTTAAGTCCCCATGACCACTGTATGGCTTAGATGGACTTTCCTCTAGGAGCTTGAGAGGAACAGGGTGAACTACAGCTGTTAAAGTGGGAAAAGGAATGACTTTCTAGGGCAGCAGAGAACCTCTCAAAAGCTATTTAAAGATCTTTATTGACATAGATATTTTCTCTGTAGTTGGGTAGCTGAGGAAGTGCTCAGATATTTTTCCTACTGGAGTCATTTCTGGACATGCTGTTCTTTCAAGGTATGAAGAATCAAATTGGCCACTGAGTTCATTTTTACACACAAAATGGAAATTAATACCTCACAGTTGAAATGGTAAGAAAAGCAGATAAATTCTTACAGTAGCACCACCTGATACTTTTGACATGATGTATGCCTCAGAGTGATGGCCTTATTTTAAACAACTTAAACATTTTGACCTTAAAAACCTTAACAGTATTCACTGTTCACTGAATAGTTTTCTGAGAATGACTGCAGTAATCTCCTTATCTGCAGTTATCTCCTTATCTGCAATTCTCATATACCCTGTCTCTATATCAACACCAGAGTTACTAAGGTTCTTCATTCAGCCTTGAATTTCACCCACTTACCTGCCTTCCATATTCTCTGCCCCCTCTCCAGCCTCTTGATTTTTCTAGCCTAGCTCCTTAACCTAGTATGAGCTCTTAAAAGATTTGATCTCTCTCCTGTCACTGACAACTGACAGTTTTCCATAACCTCTTGCTGCAAACCTCTCCCTAAACTGAGTCATTCCTCTTCATATTCCTTCTACACTTTTCTTCTCACAGTAGCATTCTATTTTCCCCAGATCCCTATCCTAAGCATCTTCCACGCAATTAATGTTTCCAGGTTCTCTCCTCCACTCAATTCCCTTCTCCATCCGCTCTTCATTCAGGAGATCTTCTCCAACATGTTTTCTAGGGGCCAGTTGAGAGAGGTTGTCCCTCCAACTATAAACTCTGTGAGCACTGTCAGTAAGAATTTTACATGACTTCTCAAGCATGCACATTATGAACAAAATCCTTGATGCCTTCAGCTGCACAGTTTTGATCTGAGCATGTCAAAAGGAGACCCTTCCAATCTTGCCAAGCTTTTATAGTTTTTGTTAGGAGAAAAAGACTCCTTACACATTCTCTCTGACAAGATCTTCCTTTCCAACTTTAATATTACCGCAGCTTCTAAAATAAATAAATTCATTGGAAGTGTTCAATATGGAAAAATATAGAATTTTCCATAATTTCATTTCAACAATTCTAGTTGATCTTTTCAAATTTTTTTTTATCGTGGATGCAATAATGACTGAAGCAGGCTATGGTGAAAGAGTAGGAGGAGAAGCTGAAGCAATTGGAGACTTGAGAGGAAGATATCTATGCAAAAGCTGTCTACATTTTTCTTTGTCAGCATTTCCAGCAAGTCGTTAAGTTGCTATTCTGCTATATTGCTCTTTCTGGCCTCTGCTTATCTAGTCTCCTCCTACTGCATTCACTACCATCTCTAATCCCTAGTCCTCACCAGGTTTATTCTTCTGTACATGCTCCATCTCCTAATATTCTCTTTTCACCTTATGCTTATTTTTTTGTTCCCTACTCCATCTCTTAAAAATTTCCTAGATCTCTTCTCTTGGCTACTTTACTGTCATATCTTAATTTCCTTTCTCTTTCTGCTCTTTTCTGGGAGTTAACTGAGAAAGGCAGGAGAGGTGGGGGGGTGGGAGGTCTATGAGATGAAAACAAACAAGCAAGTGAACAAACAATAGCTGTTGGCCAGAATAGTTGTTGGCCAAATGTCTGGACATCAGCATTCATTTGTATTCCTTATTTGGGGTCATACACAAAATGTGCCCTCCTGTTTTATTGAGTTTTATTTCGGCAATTAACAAATCCTTGCCTGACCTGCTGTAAATATATTCATGCATAGAACTCAGTACCTCTTAAAACTACCTCTTACTGTTAGATCTAGTTGAAAAGGAGATTTTTCTAAAGAATATTTTGAAAAAAAATCAATTAAATCCTGTCATCTTAGTTGATCTCTTCAGTTAACATTATATTTTCAGTTTTAAAAAGAGGCTTTATCTTCCCTTTCTCAGTCTGTGTCCTGTCCGTTCCTCCTCTCCCCTAGTTTTCTGCCCTTCCATTCTGCCTCCTTTCCTGTAAATTTGCTGCAGAATGTCTGTCCATGCTGCAGATAGACTGTCTATGTTGAAAAGCCTCAGGCTACTTAGTGATAACACCTGTCCAACCAGTCAAAGACATTGCAGATCGAATTGGGACTGTGAAGGAAGGCAGAGGCAGCCTTCTTCATTCACCATGACATTGTGGGTTAATAGAAGGAAAATATTGATGTTTTATTAAATTACTCCTATAGGTTGGATCATGTAACTTGCCTAAGATCTAAACAATGATCCTGTTCT
The DNA here is from genome assembly GCF_003342845.1 of Nothoprocta perdicaria. Classification (NCBI taxonomy): domain Eukaryota; kingdom Metazoa; phylum Chordata; class Aves; order Tinamiformes; family Tinamidae; genus Nothoprocta; species Nothoprocta perdicaria. The sequence continues at coordinate 2,029,179 of NW_020454317.1, read as the reverse complement.
GGAGGAATGTGAGGCTCAGACTGATGAGATAAACCTTTTGCTGGAATATCTCTCTTGAGTTCACTAAATTGCTTCCCTTATTTAATTACAAATTAATTGAAAACACTCATAGTCCAACAGAACAATACTTCAAACTTGATTTGTTGATAGTATCCTAATCCTCCATAATATTCCTGTAGACTCTCCCATGATTATGTCATCAATTTCAAAATTTTTAGACTTTGGCAAAATCTTTTATGCAGGACTCATTAACATAAATAAGAGAAATAGCTATAGCCCTGCGGTACACAAAGTCTTATTAATCCCAACTGGGATGCTGAACACAAAATAATAAAGAGGCACACTTGCAAGTGATGTACATTTGACAGCAGGGATGCCAACAGAGATCAGAAGGGAAGGGTGTGTCTCTGTTAGTGGCCTGGTGTTCAGACAGGAAGCATGTGAAGTCTGTGTAGAAAGAGTTGTGAAATTACTCTAATTTAAATTATCTAAAGAGTCATATGTCCTCTGACTTTTGCATTTCTAGTCATCAACTAGCACAAATTTATTCTTTTTACTTCTTAGCACATGTTTCTTTTGATATTCCAAGGGAGGCAGGCTTTGCCTGAAGCAGACAGCTCTGCTGTGTGGTAGAACACTCTGGACTACAAAGAAGAAAATCTGACCCCCAAAAACAAGGTGCTGACTTTTTAGCTGACCCATTGCCCTCTCAGGCTGGAATGCTGTCTATTAGCCTGATGTGAAAATCTTTATAAAAATCAAAAAGATGCAACCGGAGAATATATAAAAGCAGTAATAATAATAAATATGAAACAGTAGTGATAAAACATTATCAACATTGAATTCTTGTAAATTAAGTCTGTCAGACAGCATAATTAAGTACTGTTAGGCAACCCAACACTAAGTATGAATCACTTTCCTTCACCCATATAAAAGCTCATTCTTTCTGTCTTGTAACTTTTACTTTCCTTTGAAGTGTTAAATATATATACAATTTTATGACAAAGCAGGCCATGACAGGTCTGGGCAATTTTTGATCCTTGGGAGATGGTGGAAGATGAAAAAGTAAGATCTGGAGATTCAGGGCTGGATTTGTCAAAGCACTTTCACTAGCAGCAGTATGGCCAGGATGTAGGGAAGAGCAGATCCCTCATGCATGTTGATCCAAGCAGCTGGAAGCCTGAGACAGCAGATCCTGAGGAACCTTAGAGGAACTGGAAAATACTGCCCAAAACTCTGCATTTGGCTGGGCTTTAAACCAGGCTCCTTGAAAAACAAGATGGTAAATATAGTCGGTGATACTAAATAAGTAAGCAGCTTCCTTGTTAACCAGATAGAGCTTCTTTCAAGCTGCCAATTTCTATTCTAGTATAGTTGGGAATTCTAGGAGTGAGAAGGCCATCTTGCTCCAAATGAGCATGAGCAATGTTCACTACTCCATGTGAAAGGCCGGAGCAGCTGATCAGAATTAATCACCAAATGAGTGGAAAAACAAACAAATAAACAAAAAAACCCCCGGGGTTTCTGCTAGTTCTACCCCTGCCAAGTTAGTGCTGGGGTCTCCAATGCTGAAAGAGGTGAGCAAGAAGAGAGTAGGGGAAATACACTCTGGTGGCTCTCACATATTTGCTCTATAATTCTCCCTGAGAGCCAGAAAAACTCACCTGAAACTTTTTTATTTCAGCCACCCTAAAATAAAAACCACTGTGTGCTACAAACCTAAGAAACAGGGACCATGAGACTGGGATTGCAAACAAAAGGCCTAGGCAAGGTTAGGAAAATCAGTTAATAAAAATATTAATGTAACAAGTGATATAATGAATATAAGCTGGTGTCAATTACCTTTAGTAATTTCATCACGTTTTTCAGGTTAAAGGAGAATACAGCCCTGGGTGTGTGGAGGAGTCCTAGAGATTTGAAGATGGGACTGACTTTCCAACCAGGGTTCAATGGAAAAAGTCTAGGGACAAAAGTTGCAGGACTTTCAAAGATCATCTGAATGAACATGCAATGGCTAGATATCTGTATCTCTGTATATATTTATCTACAAGTCAATTTACAATCTGTCTAACGCAGACTAAAACCCCTTATCATTCTGACATGGCTGGAGACATTTAAAAAAAAAATTAGATAGATTAATTTCTTTTTAACTACCTTGAAAGGTGGGGATGGAAGGGAGCAATAGACCCAAAAGTCATAAATTAACCAAGGCAGAGAGGGAGCAAAATGTTCACAAACTGCTGACAAGATTAATATGCAGTTGATGGGAAGTGCTTTCACACCAGGGTGCCAACAAATAAACACAATTCAAAAATATCATCCCTGCTGCATTGGATAAGGATGGATTCCTAGCGACAGAGAGGGAGGGAGGGAGAGCCTTTTGAAGAGGGTGAGAGACCTGCTTGCCCTGTGGAGCTGTCATGCACAGAATTCTTCCGGAGGAATCTGATAGTGAGGGGGGTGGGTGGCTCTCCGGGCCAGAGCATTAGTGCTTTCCGCATTAAGAAAAACAGAAAAAGGACGATTGGGCAGAGGAGGTTGAGGACTGCGTGTGAAAACCTGAAGATCAAGGCTGTGCACAGCTGCCCTGGGGTGGGATCTTCCACCTGCTGCAAATGCTAACTTCATGAATGCTATGAGATTTCCAAAACTCGGAAACAAACGAAAGGGTAGACAGCAGTGTGCAGTAGAAGATTGTCCTATTTTTAAATAGTACAAAAATACTAACTGCAGATCTTGTTAACAGAGGAAAAAAAATAGTGTGGGAGGAAGATCTAGGGGAATAAGAGGGAAGATACTTCCATAAGCTTAACGCTGTGCTGTCATATGAGCAGGGAAAGTGCAATTTGCAAAAAGACACAGAACCTGATTATTTATTCCTTCACTGTTTCCTCCTTTATTTTTTACCTCTGTCTCTCTGTAATTCTCTCATCACCCTTCAACCTTGCCGAAGTCACTCTTCTATTGGTAGAGGAATGCTGCCATTCTACTGTCACTACCTATCTAAACTGCTATTTAGAGAAGATTTCAGCTAACCTGGAAAATAATTGCCCACTCTGGCAAGAAACAGCACTGGATTATACATCTCTGTCTATATATCTTCAGAGAGGTTTTGATGAAATTGTTCACTAATGAAACTGTAGCTTTAAGACTTTGCATCCTTTCAAAAAAATGTGACCACAAGAATCTCCTATCCCTATAGTGATTGAGAAGTTGTTACTGCGATGAAATTGCAAACAAAACGCCAAAATGCTGCTGAGCTTCAATGAGAATGTTACCAATTACTTCAAAAAAACCCCCAAGTTTTTACTCCCTGTGTTCATCATCTTTATGGTTAAAGGCACAAACTTATCTCTCGTATGAGGAGAGACTGCGAGAGTTGGGCCTGTTCAGCTTGGGAAAGAGAAGGCTGAGAGGGGATCTTATTAACATGTATAAATACATGAAGGGACATTGCAGGGAGGAAGGGGCCAAGCTTTTCTCAGTGATGGCCGGTGACAGGACAAGGGGTAATGGGTGCAAGTTGAAACACAGGAGGTTCCATCTCCATGTGAGGAGGAACTTCTTTCCTGTGAGGGTGACAGAGCAGTGGAACAGGCTGCCCAGGGAGGTTGTGGAGTCTCCTTCTCTGGAGGTCTTCAAAACCCGCGTGGATGCTGCCCTGTGCCACATGCTCTAGGTGCGCCTGCTTGAGCGAGAAGGTTGGACTAGATGATCTCTAGAGGTCCCTTCCAACCTTGAACATTCTGTGATTCTGTGAACTTCTTAATTCTGTCCTGCAGATCTTCACAGTTAAAGTCCCACACCCTCCAGTGGTGCCCCTGGGATCTCCCACCTTGCTATGTTCCGCAGCCCCTTCCAACCTGGGTTCATTCATTTGTGTGTAGTGCAGGCTTTACACTCAGCAAACCACACATCAGTTTTACAACGTGTAAACAGGAACCATGAAAACAAAAGTGCCTCTTGAAGTCTCTTTGTATTTGAATGTTTAAATTCAGGTTTTCTAAAGAGAAAAAGCACTGCAATAACTTCATTGTATTGTGCATTATCTGTGCCTGCAAGTTGCCATTGGACAAGGAGCGCCAGTTTTACTTCTTCAGCTAATCCGATTGGTCTTGTAACCTTTCTGTTCCCACATGAGCATGAGAGCCCTGACTCTGTAACAGCTACTGCCTCTCAGTTAACCTCCAGGGTCAAGGACATTGTGCTGATCTGGGGATGACAGTAATAGTTCTGTTGACAGATGCATTTCACCAGCTGTACAGCCGCTCAGTGGGACTCAAAGTTAACCCTTCCTGTGCCAGCTGACACCACTGGCACAAATATAGCTTTCAGGAGATGGATCATCTACAGACCTTTCACCCTACATAAAGTATAAATTACTCCAAAATAAATTACTTGGTAATTTCAAGGAAGCAAAAAAGTTTGCAGGTTCCAAATGCCAGGGTCTCCCTTCTCCCTTGCCCTGAAGAGGAGGACTGTGTCCATCAATGCAGGCTGTCTCAACTTTATGTGTCTTTCCTGTTTTCATCATTTGCTGTTTCTAACATCCCTGCTTGATAGTTCAAGTGTTCATTTAGACCTTGTAGTTTCTCTTCTGTCTGTGCCCCCCTCCCTGGCATTGAAATTAAGTTCTGACTCAGCTCAGAACTCTGCTCAGTCTCATTAATTAAGACTGACTCAGCTACTGCATTAGTGATCTTGGCTTATTGTTACTAGACTCCTTGCCTGCTCTTTTTCTGTTCACTCTTTCATTGCCATAGATCCTTAGTCCCTTCAGCTCTGTTCTCCAACAGTCCCTTTGGACCTGGATAGATGACTCACAGAAGGAAAGCTATTCACAGCTCTCCTCATCTATAAAGCAGGGACAGTAGCAATCATACCTGCAGTGAGTTACCACTCAGCCGAGAATAACCAGTAACGCTACTGCATGATGCTTAAGGTGACAGATCAATCCCAGCTTCCTCATGCTTCAACTTCTTGGAAGCCTCTTGAAAGGCTAGTGGCTACACCTGAGCCATGACAGCTTTAGCCCATGTCCAGCCGATTTGTACCTAAGAACAGCAAGACAGGGAAGAGCTGCTACCTTTAGATCTAGAACTTTGGCATTCCCAAATTACAATCCTGTAGGATGCAAGCATGTCATTCATCTTTCAGAACTGTCCCATAATAAACAAACTGAATGATAATTCTGATCTAAAGAAAAAAAAGTCTTGTGCCTTCTTTCTGTAGCATCTGTCATCCCTGGAACCTTCTCTCTTTCCTTCTTTTTCCTGCATTTTTTAAAATGAAAATTCTGGTTGAATTAAAAGCTCCTCCTTGTATCATAAAAATGCTGTTTAAACCGGTTCCAGTGTACCAAGGTATAACAATATTAAGAATTACAAAAGCAGGAAAAGAGAAAGAAAGGTAACCTGCATATGATTTTAAGTATTCCTGCAAAGCATTCAGAACCAGCAAAATAAAAATACTCTTCTGCTTTTACTTCTGTTTTAATACATTAATTCCATTTTAGACATACATTTTCATCTTTACTGTTTCTTTTTCTGATCTCTTATATCTTCTAAGTTGCACTGACTCTGCATTCAGCACAAAGCCATGCAGGGCTCTTTGTGAACTTGCACATGTTTTTCAAGTTTCTATTATACATATTGGCCATATGTCTAAAACCACCTGCCTGGCTTCTCTTAGTATGAGTCACTGTTTTCCCTGCACCAATCATAAGAACAATCCACAACATAATTTTACATTGAGACTACAACATGGCTTAATGCCCATTCTGATGGAGGATTTGTGAGGGGCTTGAACTGCAGGGAATAATGGGTGTCAGTACAGAATCGCTCACCCCAAAATTCACTGGGTTATGGAAAATTGATTTAACTCCAAAAGTTGCACTCTAGGCTAACCATTGCATACAACTCTACAGAGTTGTGTATGTAAAAGAAAAGTGCACATCTCCCCATAGCCATCTCTCAGATATAATTTGTCAATCTGAAAAAAATCAACATACAGAAGTTTTGAGAAGATTGAATTTATGTGTATTCAACATGTACGTAATACATGTGGCAGAATACAATTTTGGTGGCAGAAGTCATGTGTTAAGTTCTTTCTCAAGCTAAATATGATGTTCTAAAATCATTTTGCTCATATACCTGAAGCTTTAAGTCTCTCATTACCTTGGCTGCAGTAAGAAAGAGAGTAATAATGATTTCTCTCTTTCTCCTCTTTCTTGCTATTAGGCAAAGCCTCATTTGGCTTGATTTTCTGAATGAGTGCATCATAAGAGAAGAAGAGCATTATTATAAAAATCTAAGTCTTTCAAACAGCAAGATTTTGCATTTCATCCTTAAGGCAGCAACACCAAAAGTTTAGTTTCATTTTGCTAGGCAGCAAAATTCTGCAGTCTGGCCCTGATTCTGGCTGGGCTTCTGCTTCCCATGATCAGAAGCCCCCCTCTATTGACAAACAATTTCAAAAGAAGGAAGTTTTCGTTAGAAGCAAGAAGAGGAGCCGGTCTTTTGGGTATCTGGGACCACTTGCAAGAAGGCAAATCAAGGAAAAAAGGCAATCAAATCCCCCAAAATTCATTAACCTATCTGCATAGGTTTGAATCATTTCCTTACTGTCTTCCTTTGGTTAATTTACTGTACAGTTAATGCTTTTGAAGGAGTTGTCCCAACAAGGTTAGAAAATGAAATCCCATTTCTCCCTTGGGGTATAAAACATCCTCTTGCCATTGAGCATCTGTTTTTAAACATTCTGAAAGAACTGAATGACTTCAGATTGCATGATGGAGGCTCCAGTAAGCATCATGCTCCAGATGCATGATGGAGCATCTCCAGTAAGCGCGATGCTTACTGGAAGTGCCCTCAAATGAGAGATATGGCAAATTAGAACAGTCAAATCTAGCATTCAGGAGTGATTGCACAATCCTGGCTATACAAACACAGTTGTCAGTCACTCAGTTGAACTAAGATAAATTTACTTACCTGCTGTTTTATAGTTATTTGGGAGAAGCACTCAATAATGTATTCATCTGTATTCAGAGTCAATTTGATAGCTACACAGACAAAAGGAAAAAGTTCAACTGAACTCAAAAATAGATGCCTTCTCTCTATCTCTCTCTCTCTTTTTCTTTTTTGTTTTCCTCTCTAACAAATTTGTCAGGCTGAATCATATTTATTTACAAACTCCAGCACACTAAGCAACAAATCCAAACTGTCAGGAACCAAACTCAGGCAGATAACTAAGCAGGACTCTTGCTCAAATGTCAACTGTCCTGAATCACTGTGATGACTGAACAGGTCCTCCCTCAGTGTAAATCAGCAGCGTACTATTCACTTCAGTGGGGCTATGATAAAGTACAATTGGGTGCTTGGCTTGTCTGCAAGAAACCCTTAAACTTCTGTTTTTTTTATGTGAATTGACATACTGTTTTATTAAAAAGCCTTCCTGTTGCTCAGGAGAACTGGAGAAACTGCACTGCTTTGCTATTGTGAGTTGCTTGGAAAGACTGTAGTATGCACCCAGAGACTTAATTTGACAGGGTTGCTCAGAAAATACATTTGGGGAGGATGAATTAAGAAAATGTAGAGAGTGAACAAGCTGAGGAAAGTGAGTTTAAACATAATTCTAGGAGGTGAGTTTAAACATAATTCTAGACTTGCAAGACTACAGCTTTGGGAATAATTAAAAAGCATGCTTTTTGGATAATTTATTTTTGAAACACTGCAAAATTTGTCAAATTATTTATTTGATGATCATTATTTGACCAGCTGGAGCCGGAGACACACTGGAGTGTTGTAATGAGTACTTTGGAATGCAACCAGCATGAATGTGCTTGTGATAGCTGGATAATTCTTTTACGCTGCTCATTTCTGTGGTTTGTATGTAACTATGGTCTTGCTTGATTACTGCTGTGATGTGGTCTTTAAATGCTCTCTCTCCTTTGGCCTTTTCCTTTTGGCAATCCCAGCAAAACCGAGCCCTGATTAGAACCACAGCATGTCATTCGATCTTCATATCGAAGGTCTGTGCATAAAAGGTCTGTGCAAGTGACCATCTCACTTCTGTCTCAAATGGATGATCATGCACATTGCCACACGCCTGACATGACTTCAGCAAAACTGGCGAGTTTTCCTCATGAAGCTAAAACATGACATGAGGTACAGGAGCAATTCTATTAAGTGTCCCTTTAAACTGTCAAATTTAGCAGACAGACTAAAACAAAGCAGACTTTAAAGCAATGAGGGAGAAGTACTGTTCCCCTGCTTGAAACTGCAGCTGGGTTTGTTACCATCAGGTGTGCTATGAAGTCAGCATTTTGCTGGATGATTTTCCTTTGCCATTGTTACAATTTTGCACTGCTGCCTGGAGCCTCACCCCAGGATTTTAAAGAAAACTGTTATTTTATTCCTTGTCTCATTCTGAATGGATTTTGTTATTTTTGTAATTTGTCAAAAATCGGTGAATTTGATAAAATTCAGATATTTGGAACCAAGAGTTCAGATAATAACAATTTTACTGCAGGACAAACAAAAGTTTAAATACTCACACTGTTTTAAAGTCTACAATTGCATATTGCCTCCTTTTGTTCATGGATATCTTCAGAATATTGATGACCTCTTCACACTTGTTCTGTTGAGGCACTCATGGTAATCTCTTGTGAAATGTAAAGCAATACCTGCACTACACTAGTTAGCTTACCAGCTTAGAAAATGCCCATAACAGCAGTCCCGGTATTTCTGAATCTAAATGCACCTTGCTTTGCTGGTATGACATAGGCTCTGGAACATAGATTAATCATATACTGGACACATAATTGTTTCTTCAGGAATCATAGTTTTTTACATAGATCACAAAAGACAACAAAAAGATTTCGTTCTAATCAGAGATTGAGGTGGAAAGTGATTTTTTTGTGCTGCTTGTACAGCAGTTGTCTTCAGATGCTATCACGGGCTGAAATTCATAATGCAGAAAATCTTCACAAACTACAAGTCTCCCTTTTGCTAGGTGCAAGTATCATCTGAGGGTGCCTGGCTGAAATTCGTAATGCAGAAAATCTTCACAAACTATAAATCTCCTTTTTTGCTAAGTGCAAGTATCATCTGGGAGTGCCTGGGGCAGGAATGGTCTATTTATTGCTTCATTATTTGTTTTCATTATTTCAATATTTCAATTTGTTTTCATTATCATTCAAAAATGATAAATTTCAAGCTAGAAGCCTGAAATTTCATTCCCACTTCTACGATCAAAACACTGAGAATACTTCGGACTCAATCAGTTTGTGGTTAAATTTCCCACTAGGAAAGGCATACCTTTGCTGTTCTGTCATACAGAACATTCAGGATATCTCAGTTCACTTTACAATAACTCTCATGTCTAATTTCAGATTGGAAAATGTTAATAGCAAATGGTTCATGGTTTTAAATTAATCCAGTTTATTTTTTGCTATTTTTATGAAATCAGTTAGTTTTAAAAAGACAATGCTTTAAAAAATGAAATGGAAACTTTATTATACATATATACGACTTCCTGGAACATATTGTCTTGTGGTTTTTTTTTCAGTTTGGATTGATCAGCTAAGATATATAAGTATTTTTTAAATTGAGATCTTCCATTTTATTTTTAGAAAAGAAAATTTTCTTATTGAATGATCAGTGAAGGCAATGAAATGCTTTTACAAGATGCTACTTAGAAAAGTCATTCAGCACTGATATGAATTCTGACTGTTCAGTTAATTCAGATAATATAGTTATATTATCAATAACATCAACACTTAGGATAATTTATAAATATCAAGGGTTCATCTTTACTACCAGTAAATTACCAGAATTTCTAGGTATATTTGATTGTTATAATGTATACTCAGGCATTTTTGACTGTTAAAACATTTTAACAGAAATTATAAACTAAGTACTGGCGTGTCCACATGAACACAGAGTCACATTTCCTTTTTATTAGCATTCAGATGCACTCCTGTTACATTAAGTTATACTTGAGAATTCTGTCAGGTACCCAGAAGGAACACAGCAAGGTAAGCATCAGGCTAAGACATTTATGTTGCAAAGCCAAAGGCCCACCACAGAAATATCTTGGCAGTGGCTCCACCTGAAGGGATCAGATGTCTCAGAATGCAAGTCTGGCAGTACAGCAAGAGTAAGGGCTTCATTTCATTAAATATGCTGAATGTCTGCTGAGATGGCCAAAGATACTAGTCCTCTCCAGGCATCTGCCTCAGTCCATTTCTAGAGGCTACCATCTTTTAGGCAGAGGATAGGAAGCACATTGATGCCCAAATGCTGCAGTTCACAAACTGGTGTTTCAGCTTGAACCAAAAGCTTCAGAGTCAGGCTGTGATGAGTAGTGGGAAAAGACATAATATCCATTCTACCTTTTCAGAAATATCCAACAGAGCTCATCTGTTGGTTGCAAGTATCTAGTTATGTTATGCTTCAGGCTAACACATGATCTCAGGCCAGACAGTACACTTGAGAAATAGATTTACAAGGTGCGACCTCATTTCTCCCCTCGTTAGTATCACCCATACTACATGACTTTATGCTTGTGCAGCTCCTTCCACACCATTGAATATGAGCTGTAACCATCTCAAGCATCATATATGAAGAAAAAATCTTTTCTTGCTTAGAGAAGATGGCAATCCAAGGATACATACCATAGACATACCAGAGAACACAGGGGTGAAGAAAGTAGCCCCAAGAAATGGAGATAGGAAGGGAAGAGAAAAGGCTACTTTATGAGGACAAACACTTATGTTCCCTTTTTTGTTTTTGTTTGTTTGTTTGTTTTTGCAAGGGTTAAGAACACACTGCTATGTGTTTATCCTATTGAAGACTATCAAAAAAAAAAAAAAAAAAAAAAAGCATGATATGCATTTAGAGCAGAAGATGGTAAAATAGATATTAATCTTGATTTTCTTCATCTACACCCTGATTTTGTACGTAATTAGACTAAATCCTTAGAGCATAAGGGAGTCAACCCTTTAGCCTCCTAAAGCTGCATGCATGAAATTTCTGTTCCTCTCTGTATCTTGTGGGAGTTTCTTATGAACTAATGGTTTCTCCGCAGGGCATATGGCATTACTATGATCCAGTCTTCCATCTGTCTTTCAAGGAGAAGAAAGGGTCACTTGAAGGTGTTTCTAGAAAGAGATGAACAGGAAGTGAACTTTGTGATGGATTAATTATTCTGGTAGCTGCTTCTTTGCTATTCTTTCTTCCAGAATCCCCAGAGCCCTTCTCTCCATCAAGTGACTCGCTTACCTGATCTACTATGTAGGTGTGCCCCTCACATGATGGGGGATGCTCACATTTTTGGCATGTATTGGTTATGCATCTGATCATATGACAGGGAAAGAGGAAGAGGAGAGCAGTTCTCCCATATGAGGCTCTGTAGCAAGCTTCATCCTACCCCCATTTAAAATTTCATCTTGCTTATCTGATAGGGAATGGAAACTAGAATTTTGTGAAGCAGAGTATCAAAGAATCATGCTGGTGAACATATTGTAAGGAAAGATCCTCTATGAACAGAGATCAAGAGACTGCTTATTTTCTCACATGCTGAAGAACTCAAATTAAATTGGAAACTACATAGAAAAGCTGAATCTCATTCAACCTGTCTCATCTCTTCTTTATTTCTTCAAAAATACAGACTCTTGTTTTTTCTCAGAACATGGATGGAAGAATTGGTACTCCTTCTGTCATAGCTTGTTAGCAAAATTAACTGCTGTGATACTTTTGATGTTCTCACTATGAACAGAAAATCTACTTGACACTGTAGGCCTTACTAAAACTGTTTCCACCTCAGTTTACTTGAGGCATCATTTTACTAGTCTGCTGTCTAAAGAAGGGAACAATCTTTAGCTCATAAAAACATTTGCACATCAGATTCTATTTTGATTGCTTGTGTCACAGGACCTGATTTACTGCTGCACAGAGGCTTGATTGAGATCAGTGCAGATCAATTTAGCTTCATCTTGGTGGATTCTCTCCCCTTGGACTTATGCAACCCTTTAGGACAAGTGTGACCTGCTCAGCATGAGAGTGAGTCATTGATGTTGGCTCATATTGGCTGCCCATTCCTTTGAGATGGATTATTAAGATCCAGTTACAGGCCAACTGAAAAGTTAACTAACAGCGCCAGTAAAACAACTCAGTTAGAGCTAAAATGAATTAATCAGTGAAGCATCTAAAGATTCTTTCAGTGAATATACATCAATGTTTATTGCTGTATCAGTTTTCCACCTTTATTTAAATTGTGACTACTTGTCAGAAGGAAATAGTAACAATAGTAATAGCGCTTACTAGACTTTCCTCATTCTTGTGAGTTTCTGATTATTCCAAAATAATGTACTATTTTTTTCTTCCCCAAAAGATATTCTTTAATGGATCTTTACATAATCTTTTTTTTTTTTTTCAGAAGGCCATGTAATAGAAGCTTAACAGTAATGAAAATGTAGAAGCATGTAATGCTCAGACTTAGGAGACGGAAGTATCTCCCATCCTTGACATTTATTTTTATCTCTGAGTCAATATGAAGAACTGGCAAGAACATTGTGTCTTTGGCTTTGCTCATCAATTAAAGAGGAAGAAATAATGCTTCTTTATTCTGTATTTGTCATAGATTTTCCTGTTAATTTTCACCCTGCCACTTTAACTATTGGTCACTATTGGTACACAAGATGATACACATCCTGTTACAATCCTGCCCCTCATCACACTGACAAAATAGTTCTGCTTTCACTTCTGCCATTGTGTACCAGATATCTGAAAATACTAACTCTGAAATACCCTCCCAGAAATATCAGTATTTCTCACTTGGCATTTGTTTACAGTATAACTTTAGAATTAAACACATTATTTGCTTAACTCCATAAGAGTTTTTTCTGCTGTATCTGTTGAGAATAGAAGCATGAAGGAGATGAAAAAGTAGAATCATAGAATGGCATCACAAAAACACAGGGCTGTTATTTGAACAGCAAATCTCTGTCTCACTGTTGGAACATGACATGAAGTAAATAGAAGAATTTGAAGGACAAATTCCTCATAGCAATTATTTTATAGATTTTATTTTATCTGCAAAAACAAAAGAGAGTCTAGGTGTATAATATTTGAAGAGATGTGCAAATCTGAACAATCATTTATCTATTATTAGTACAACTTACAAAAATAAGAGCTGTAGGAGTGGCACATATAATTGGGAATCCATATAAAGCTCAACTTGATCATGGGGAGATAGACAAGTTGCATATGTCTGGCAGCTGTCTCAGAACTTAACTAAATCTAAACTTAACTTTGCAGGACACTGAAGATATTCATCCCAAACTTCATGTGAGGTGAAGGATTTAGACCTGTTACTGAACTGTCAAATTGACTTTGTGGGTACAAGAATAATTGAGATACACAAAAGAAAAAAAGAGAAAAACAGAAAACTCCTACAGTTGGATAGTGAACCTTGTTTAAATTGCTCTGTGATATAATGGGAAAGTTTTCCTTGGCCTTCATTGATGGTTCAGTAGTTTCTTGAAGGGCTTCTTTATGGGAACATCTGGGTTGACTGTTGCAATTTCATCATCAGCTCTCTAGCAATATTTGCAAAGCTAGTTGTCTCGATGGTTCTGGAATGTGCCATGTAAAAGAGTGCTGAGCTTTCCTATATCAGAGCCTCCCATGTGTGACTGATCCCCTTCTGCTTTCGCACACACTAGACTCCATTTCATGGCTTTTCCTCATCTTTCATGGTTTAGTCACATCACAATATTCCTTTACTTGCATGGCAAAAATAACATCTGCAGGAGCTTTCTAAAATCCTGTGACTGAAAATAAGATACAGCAGGGATTCTTTGTGGGTCTAACATGCATGTGAGGTAAAAGCTAGAGTGCCTTCTCACAGCTTTCACAGCAGGTTATTTTGATTGAAGTATTTGTAGAGTCTACAGAGTAGATTGTAGATTCAGCTGGTATGTCAAACCAGATGGGAGAATTCCATTGGGTCCACAATGAACTGAAGTACGTCTTCGCTAAAAGATGGAGGAGAAAGTAAAATGTATCTCCATAACCTCCTTTTCTTACTAAGGACCATCTATATTACTCCTATCATCATCTTTGTGTATTGTCCATGCCCTGTATTTTCCTTCTCAGTTTGTGTTTCCATTCAGCTTTTCTCATCTTCTGGCTTTTCTACAGAAGCATCCCTTTCTCTCCCCTGTCTGAGGGAGAGACTCTTTATTCTTATTTTTCTATGACCATAGGTGCTCACAGTACAGAAAAAGCAGACAATACATGACAAACATGCAGCTACAGAAGGGACAGTGAAATTTTCTGTCTTAACAAGGAATGAAAAACACCAGATCAGGTCATGGAATGAATGAACCTTACAGCATTAGAGATTCACCAAAGTTCTGCTATTTTATGGGCTTGCGCTGGAGATGATAGCCTATTTTTTTTCCTGTTTTATCCTACATACTGTCTTTTACTGACTGAGTTAAAGAACCCAAACATGTTTTTCTAGCTCAAAGGAAGCCCGCTTAAGTGTCAGAGATGAAAGAAGTTCCCAAATGTTGGGCTGGTACAAGTAGTTGACGATTATTATAGCTTTAAACCAACAAACCCTATCATTAAGGTTATGCTTGAATTTTTATTATAATCTCCTGTTTCAGTGATTGGTCTTAGCTCTGGAGGTAAAATTTTTTAGAAAGTTTGACCACAGTCCTGCTAGATGTTTCTAAGCTAAGCAACTGAGAAAACAATGTTTGCCATTGTAAGATATACATAGATGCTTTTTGCTCAAGGAATGCTAAAAAAAAAAAAAAGAAGAAAGAAAAAAGAAAAGAAAAGAAAAAAATACAGAATTTTGAGAAGCAAAATTAATGTTTTATCACGCACTAAAATAGTTCTTTGCATCAAAACAATTGTACTCTTTTAAAAATTAGCCTTTTGCCTACAATATTGAGAACTGTAGTTTTTCATGCATATCCTTTCCATAAATGCACTGTCTATATAAAGAAGGTAGTTAAAGGAAGCAGTAAAAGCATGCTTTTCTTCTTCCTAGCTACAGAAATCTTTTACATAAGTCACTGATATTGCTGTAAGCTTGTTAGCATAGACAGAACATTTTGCTTTCAGTCTTGAATGCCCCTAAATGTAATTTTGCAGTTCTTTAAGCTGTGCTTTGAAGTTTGACTCTGGACTAGAGAGATTGTGTGCAAATACAGGAGAACACATCACCTATAAGCCATTAAGTGCACCAGTACCAGGGAAAAAAAAAAAAAAAAGTGTGCTCAAAACCCCCGAACTTCAGGACTTGGGTTGTTCAAAATACACAGAGATTTTCTTGGCTATAGACTAAACAGAGGACCTTATTTACATTATTTTTGGCAGGGTGGCAGGTGTATCGTAGGGCTGACTGCAAGCCTTAGAGGAAAAACAAAATGCACAAAGACCTCTTTTGCCTCTGGGAAGCCTCCATGGCCAGCCTTGGCACAAGGGGGAGCTGACTCACTCTGCTTGCTACTGCACTTGCTACTGGTTTTGAATCTCCCTTGAACAACTCCCCTCACCCCAAGCACCAGTCAGGACTTTCCATCATCACCTACTACCTTGCTTTGAGCCCTGGCTATTTCAAGGGCTTTTCACCATCAGCCACTTTTGGCGTTTCTGGATCATTCTGTATTTTTCAAGCTGCTGAGCAGTCCATGAGAACAGGGGAAGTGACAGCAAGGGTTGCTCATGAGAGGGCATGTTACAGGCTTTCTGGCAGCCCTGGGCTTGCAGGAATGCTTTTGAGATGCATGCCATGCAGTGACTTTCCTGCACTTGGCACAGGGAAGGCGTAAGTGCTTTTGCTGGTCACCCCTTTATGACGGGCTTCTCCTTCCTGCCAGGGGTGGGCTACATGTGGGCTACTGAAGTCCATCCCAGGCCTTCAGATCATGGGGGAGGCCACTACTGAGTGCGTGGCAGCAGCGGAGAGGGCTGGGAGGATGCCAAGGCAGCCTGAGGAGGAAGCTGGTCCCTGGGATTTGCTAGATGAAGATTGCCCAGGGGCAGAAAGGGAGATGGCAATGGGAGGTGATGGCCCTCCCTGCAGGAACCCTTGTCAACAAGGGCAGGGCCACAGGCAGGCAGCTGAGGGAGGAGGAGTGGTGGCAGGGCCATGGCTTTTAAAGGCTTTTGCTGTCTTCTTGCCAGTTGAATAGAATCTTACACCAGGAGCTGCTAAGTGTTCAGAAATAAGCCTCAAATGTACTGAAGGGATCCTTTGGATTCCTTACCCTCATGGAGACTGAAAACAGAAAAAGCATGAGCTCAAGCAGGCAACACGCAGGCAGATAGAGGATGGTGTTGCAGCCCTCATAATCCTATCTGAAAATGATTTAGTGATTCACCATCCCCTTACCACGGCTGCCTGCTGGGCCTGGCATCCACCAAGTTGTGTTTTTTTGGAACAAATAATACCACTGATTAGCACTAAATGGGTGAAACTTTTTATGGGGTTTGTTGCAAAGCTAATGCCCATTTTGAAAGCTGTTCCATATAATTCTGTGTGGAGGAAGCTCCTGTGTGGAGAAAAGTGGGCAAGAAGTAGGATTGCAACCCTGGACTTCAAGAGAGCCAACTTTGACCTCCTCAGGGAGCTCCTTGGAGCAGTCCCCTGGGTCAGGGTCCTAGAAGGAAAGGGGGTCCAGGAGAGCTGCCTAATATTCAAGCACCACTTTCTCCAAGCTCAGGGTCAATGCATTCCTACAAGAAAGAAGTTGAGTAAGGGAAGGGCACAGGAGACCTGTATGGATGGGCAAGGACCTGCTGGGTAAACTTAATGAGGAAAAGCGAACATATGTAATGTGGAAGAAGGGCCAGGCCACATGGGAAGAATGTAGGCACATTGTCAGTGAATGCAGGGATGCAACGAGAAAGGCCAAGGCTAGCTGGAATTAGTTAGCAAGGGATGCCAGAGATAACAGGAAGGGCTTCTATAAATACATCAGCAGCAAGAAGAAGACTAGGGAAAATGTTAGCCTGCTGCTGAATGGGGAGGATGCCTTGGTGATGGAGGATGCAGAGAAGGCAGAGGTACTAAATGCCTTCTTTGCCTCTGTCGTTACTGATAAGGCTAGTCCCCATATGATACAGAGTGAAAAAAAGAGAGATAAACAGGAGAGAGGAAGACCTTCCACTGGTTAAGGAGGATTGGGTTAGCGATTACTTAGGTAAACTGGGCACCCATAAATCTATGGGCCTGGATGGGATGCACCCAAGAGTGATGACAGAACTGGCAGGGGTTTTTGCTCAGCTGCTCTCCATCATCTCTGAGAGGTCATGGAGAGCAGGGCAGGTGCCAGAGGACTGGAAGAAAGCCAACATCACTCCAGTCTTCAGAAAGGGCAAGAGGGAGGAGCTGGGGAACTACAGGCCAGTCAGCCTCAACTCCGTCCCTGGAAGGGTGATGAAGCAGCTCATCCTCGAGAGCATCTCTAGGCATGTCAAGGAAAGGAAGTGCTCAGGAGTTGTCAGCATGGATTCATCAAGGGGAAGTCATGTTTGATGAACCTGATAGCCTTATATGATGGGATGATGGAATGGATAGAAGATGGAAGAGCCTTGGATGTTGACTACCTTGACTTCAGTAAGGCTTTTGACACCATCTCCCTTAATATCCCCATAGGAAAGTTCAGGAAGTGTGCACTGGACAGGTGGACAGTGAAGTGGATTGAGAACCGGCTGGTTGGCAGAGCTCAAAGGTGGGTGAGAAATGGGGCGGAGTCTAGTGGGGGCCTGTGACCAGTGGTGACCTGCAGGAGTTAGTACTCGGCCCAATGCTTTTCAACTTGTTCATCAATGACGAGTGCACACAGTGCATCCTGGGCAAGTTTGTGGATAATACCAAGCTGCGTGGAGTGGCCGACATTCTGGAGGGCTGTGCTGCCATTCAGAGGGACCAGGTCAGGCTGGAGAGCTGGGCAGAGAGGAACCTCGTGAGGTTCAACAAGGAGAAGTGCAGAGTCCTGCACCTGGGGAGGAATAACCCCAGGCACCAGGACAGATTAGGGGTTGAACTGCTGGAGAGCAGCTGCACGGAGAGGGACCTGGGAGTCCTGGTTGACAAGTTAATCACGAGCCAGCAGTGTGCCCTTGTGGCCAAGGAGGCCAGTGGGCTCCTGGCCTGCATCAGGAGGAGTATTGCCAGCAGGTCAAGGGAGCTGATCCTGCCCCTCTATTCAGCTCTGATGAGGCTACACCTGGAATACTGTGTGCAGTTCTGGGCTCCCCAGTACAAGAGAGACGTGGAGCTTCTCGAGAGGGTCCAGCGGAGAGCAACAAAGATGATTAGGGGATTGGAACATCTGCGCTATGAGGAAAGGCTGAGAGAGCTGGGCCTGTTTTCCCTGGAGAAGAGAAGGTTGAGAGGAGATCTTATCAACCTGTACAAATACCTGAGGGGAGAATGTTGGGAGGAAGGCTCCAAAGTGGTGGCCAGGGATAGGACAAGAGGGAATGGATATAAGTTGAAACATAGGAAGTTCCATCTGTATGTGAGGAAGAACTTCTTTCCTGTGAGGGTGACAGAGCCCTGGAACAGGCTGCCCAGGGAGGTTGTGGAGTCTCCTTCTCTGGAGGTCTTCAAAACCTGGCTGGATGCCACCCTGTGCCATGTGCTCTATGTGTCCCTGCTTGAGCATGGGGGTTGGACTAGATGATCTCTAGAGGTCCCTTCAAACCTTAACCATTCTGTGATTATGTGATTTCACTGCAAAGCAGTTTCAAAATTGCTGAGATTTTGTACAGTTCACAAGGTCCACAGGAGGGAGTCTTTACCTGTGTAAACACCACACCTAGCTACTGAAGGTATTTGTTACCTCCAGCAATGATTAATAAGGGCCAATATCTACATCCTTGCAAAAAGCGGTGGATTGAATGGGGTTACACACTCATCACTTAATATGATCTGGGCTTTGGGACTCAGCTACGGCAAACTTTGGAAAGTTTATGAAAAATAATTACATGTGCACACAGTAATAACCCTGATAGTTTTACAGTGAATTTACAAGCTCAATTTTCAGGTATAAATAAAGTATGATTTTTTTTTTCTATCAACTTTATAAAGGTATTTTAAATTTTATTCATGAGCTGAATAAAAGAGGATAAGAAGAGGTATGACCCAAATTCTGGTTAAAAGAAATGATTCCTGAGAAACCAAATGAAATGGAAGATGAAAAGCAAAGTTCCTAAATACTGACAGTCTTGGATATTTCCTAGAACAAGAAAAACATCACAGGGAAGCGATCTTTAAGGATCATTACAGCATCTTGGCAGCATTTGGCATTGTAGCACTGATTTGAGTGGCAAGGCTGAGCAATGACAACTGTCTCAGTTGATGCAGCAGTACATGCAGCAACAGGCAATGCTAATGGAAGGATCCATCACTTCCTTGCCCACACAGTAAATCAATGTCAGTAACACAGAAGACTTCCTCTTCTAGATGGTGTAGAATTAACAGCAGAATTACAAGGGTGGAAATAAAGCACATAGGAGAAGGTATAAAATGGTAGTTAAAAGAGTTAAGGTAGAGTGGGCTGTTGCAAGCAAGGGACCCAAGAGTCCAGGAAGTAGGAATGACATCCACAGTCCATGGCACAGTTCAGAAGGGAACAGATGATAAACCTGAAGGACCTCTCAAGCAGCCAAGGTAAACTGATTGAGAGCCTCAGAGCACGGCCAGCTGGGGAACAGGTCCAGCGAAAAACAGGAGCTTATGAACACTTATATCTACCACATTTAAAATTGAATCTTCCCAGATTAATACTACTACTTTGATATTATTGCCTTCAGAAGATTTTTGAAAAATTATGAACTTACCTGCTTTGAGGGCAAAGCTCAAGGTCTGCCTTTTTACCTGAGTTTTCCATGCATTTGTTGAATCACTAATAATTGAAAATTAATTAATCTGCACATTTTTTGCTATGGAACAAAGAAAGAAATTTGTAACATTAATTGCTCAAAAAGTCATTACTCAATAAAATGGCTTTTAAGGTGATTTGCTTGATTTGCAAGATCTGTTTCCTCTAAATGTTAGATTAACAAGGGATTTACTTTATAAATGATCAGAAGTTCCTTCTCTACTTGTAATATAGGTTCCCATACAGGAAAGTTATGTTAGCTTGACAGTACAAAACAGGTTTCTTAGACTGTACACAGAATAGAAAAAGACACAGAAGACCCACATGCAGAGTCTGATTGTCATTCCAGCAACCAAGTACAGCTCCTATCTTTTCAGCCCACTCTGGCAGCCAAAAATTTATGTCCTTAAGCATCCTATTGTATGTTCTGATAAATAAGCAGAACAGAAGTGGTATTTCTCTCACTAAAAACCTCCTCTCTTTCCTTTCTCATTTCTCCACCTGCAGCCACTCTTGTGATAAGCAATTCTGCTTCAGCCAAATACTTTCTATCAGATCAAGTTTTGCTGTAAGCCCCTGAGAATAGTGTAATCCCTGCCCTATGCTGATGGATTGAATAAAATCACTAATCATTAAGTGAAAGTTACACCAGACATTGCATGGAGTGAAAGGCGGGGTCACAATTTTCTGCCTCTAGGGCTTGGCAGGTTTCACAACAAAACAGCTGTCTGTGAGACATGGGTGCTGAAGGAAGACATTAATTACTGTCATCGAGGTTTTAGACACACTTGTGTGCTGCTGGTAATATCAGCAGGCAGGATTATCAGAGAAATAGCCTGCAGAGGGAGAGAGAGCAAGAGAAGGAAGGAAGGAAGGAAGGAAGGGAGGAAGGGAGGAAGGGAGGAAGGGAGGAAGGGAGGAAGGAAGGAAGGAAGGAAGGAAGGAAGGAAGGAAGGAAGGAAGGAAGGAAGGAAGGAAGGAAGGAAGGAAGGAAGGAAGGAAGGAAGGAAGGAAGGAAGGAAGGAAGGAAGGAGGGTGTAGGAAGAAAAGAAATTGGAAAGAAGTTCTGAATCAGGCCCACATCATAGTTGCATGGGCAGTCAGATCTACTTTGCCCAGGACATTCCTTGGCCTCCCTATAGCATCCCAGCACAGATGCACAGTTTTGCTGAATATAGAGAAATTACTCGAAGCCCCTTCTGTCCCTATCACTATAAATATTTATACAATAGTAGAAGTCTTCTGGAAGTTTCATAGAGACATAAATTAGAGTTAACCTTCCCTGTCAGGCTTGTATTCAGCTTAATGGCAGCTTGGCTATAGTCTGTAATACCAATAAACAGTGTACTTTGCTTTATAATGAATAGATTATAAATTGAATTTGGCTTGCTGTTAGTTTCATCTAGTAAATTTTGACATCTCTTAGTACATTGTACAGGAGTTTTAGTAGCATTATCAAACTAAGTAATCAATATTTGCATTCAGCATGCTCCTAGTAAGTCAGAAATAATTCCTAGAAATAATTAAGGTGAGGTTCACTTGAGCATGGTTCTTTTCACCCACTCATCATGTCTGAACCTCTCAGTTTGAATCATGCTGTTAACTTTTGTCTAGACTTAAGTCCCAAGCAGTAGTGTCCAGTGGGCAGCTGGAGCATGTGTCAGCCCTGTCCTGTTGGAGCGGTGCGTTAGGCTGAAGGCTACTAGGCCTATCTTCATGTGAACAGGCCCTTGTAGCTATGAGTCACTACTTTGTTGTGGCCTGTGTTTGGTTTCCCTGTCCTAGGTCTGGCTATTTGAGGGACAAAGGTCTTAAATTCTTGAATATTGTAGACAGACTGAGCTGTAGTTTGTTCAGCAATCAAATTAAATTCTAGACTTCCTTCTTTAGTATGTTAGAATGTTATGTTTTTCTCGCCCTTCAACTGAGATCTTGAAATAAAATGAGAAAATAATATTACTCTCTGTCTACACAAGACAAAACTGCGGCAAGGTTACATATGTAGTCATTTTTCCAGCCATTGGAAGAAAGTTGCATACATGTCACAAATTTCTGGCATCCAGTCCACTTCTCTGTCAGACTTTTCTATTTCTTAGATATGATGGCTTAACTTTAAGCTAAAAGGTAGGTAACAAGCCATACTGTTCCAGCCTAGCACATAGGAGCTTGGTGAGCTGAAGAGGGCTGTTAGCTTAGTACTTCAGGCTTCTACTCCTGGCCTGTGGACTCATTGATTACTGAGCTTAGCTGTTGTCTAGGCCACACCTGCCATTCACATGCATTCCGTTGGAGATCAGTCTGCAACACTCCCAACTAGTCATTAAGAGAAAAAGCAATTGACCTTTTTTGCTTACATTGACTTTAGTGAGCTAATACTCCACACCTGAGGAGTTTAATTTGAGGCAGATTCTATGACTGTTACTGGACCATGAAGACAGAATAATGCCATTTATATTGTTTGTTTTGATTGGAGGAAAAGTACCCTGAACATCTAATAAATATCCTCCTATTAAAAGATGGAAAGGTAAGACACTCCCTCCCCGTTATTTTAACGAGATTTCAGTTTCTTCTCTCTCTTTCTCCCTCTCACTGTCCCTCTTTCCTATTTTTAATGAGATATCAATTTCCTCTTTGATTTTCATGTTAGCATGCATTCTTAGCTTTAATTTATTCAACTGCATAAGTTGCCCACCTCACTCTCCATGTGCTAAGCAGCTGTTAATTGCTGAAAAATTAAATCATAGAATCATAGAATCCTTAAGGTTGGAAGGAACCTCCAGAAGTCATCTAGTCCAGCCCCCCCTGCACATGTAGGGTCACCTAGAGCATGTGGCACAGGGCTCCATCCAAGCAGGTTTTAAAGATCTCCAAAGAAGGACAGTCCACAACCACTCTGGGCAGCCTGTTACAGTGCTCTGCCACCTTTACTGCTAAGAAATTTTTCCTCAAGTTCCTGTGGAACTTTTGGTGCTTCAGTTTGTGGCCATTTCCTCTAGTTCTGTCAGTGGTCACCTTTCAAAAGAGGCTGACTCCATCTTCCTCACTCTCTCCTTTGAGGTATTTATACACACTGATCAGGTCCCCCCTCAGCCTTCTCTTCTCCAGGCTGAGCAGGCCCAGCTCCCTCAGCCTTTCCTCATAGGACAGATGTTCCAGGCCCCCGATGATCCTCGTAGCCCTGCGCTGGACTCTCTCCAGCAGCTCCACATCCCTCTTGTACTGGGGAGCCCAGAATTGGACACAGTCTCTGGATGTGGCCTCACCAGGGCTGTGTAGAGGGGCACAATCACCTCTCTTGACCTGCTGGAGATGCTCTTCTTAATGCACCCCAGGATCAGGTTGGCCTTCTTGGCCCTTCTGCCTCATGGTCAACTTGTTGTCTACCATGATGCCCAGGTCCCTCTCTGCGGAGCTGCTCTCCAGCAGGTCCACCCCTAATCTGTACTGGTGTCTGGGGTTATTCCTTTCCAAGTGCAGGACCCTGCACTTGCCCTTGTTGAACCTCATGAGGTTTCTCACCGCCCAGTCCTCCAGTCTGTCCAGGTCCCTCTGGATGGCAGCACAGTCCTCAGGGCTATCAACTACTCCTCCCAGTTTGGTATCATCAGCAAATTTGCTGAGGGGGCAAGTTTCCATCCCTTCATCCAGGTCATTGATGAATAAATTGAACAGGACTGGACCGAGGACTGACCCCTGAGGCACACTGCTAACTACAGGCCTCCAACTGGACTCCGTGCCACTGATTACCACTCTCTGATGTCTGCTATCCATCCAGTTCTCAATCCACCTCACCATGCACACATCTATCCCATACCTCCAAAGCTTCCCAGGAGGATATTGTGAGGGACAGTGTTGAAAGCCTTGCTGAAGTCCAGATAGATGACATCCACCACTCCTACCTCATCTATCCAGCTAGTCATTCCATCATAGAAGGCTATCAGGTTAGTCAAGCATGACTTCCCCTCGGTGAATTCATACTGGCTATTTCTGGGTCGTCCTTCTTGCCCTTTTTGAAGAGTGGTGTGACAGTGGCTTTCTTCCAGTCCTCAGGCACCTCCCCCATTCTCCAGGACCTTTCAAAGATGGAGAGCGGCTTAGCTATAATGTCTACCACCTCACACAGCATTCTGGGATGCATTGCATCAGGGCCAATTAATCTGTGGGTATCAAGTTTCCCTAAGTGCTCCCTGACCCAATCTTCCTTTACCCAGGGCAAGTCTTCCTCTCTCCAGGCTTCCTCTCTCTTGTCCCTAGGGTCTGGGATTCCAGAGGGCTGTCCTTGGTAAACACTGAAGCAAAGAAGGCATTCATCAACTCTGCTTTTTCTGTGTCTTTCATAACCAGGGCACCCACATCGTTCACCAGTAGACCTACATTTTCCCTAATCTTACTTTTGCCATTGATATATTTGAAGAAGCTCTTATTATTTTTAACATCCCTCACCAGATTTCGTTCCAAACGTGCCTTAGCTTTCCTTGTTGCATCCCTGCATTTTCTGACAAGGTTCCTGTATTTTTGCCAAAGGATCTGTTCTTTCTTACACATTCTGTATACTGCTTTCTTCTGCTGGAGTTTTGCCAGGAGTTCCCTATTCATCCACGCAGGCTTCCTGCTCTCCCTACCTGACTCCTTACTTATAGGGATGCACCATTGCTGAGTGTGGTGGAAGTGTTGCTTGAAAACTAAGCAGCTCTCTTGGGCCCCCCTTACTTCTAGGGCCCTAGCCCATGGGATTCTTCCAAGGAGGTCCCTGAAGAGGCCAAAATAGGTCCTCCTGAAGTCTATGGTTACAAGGCCACTTAGAGCCCTGCTTCTTCCTCTTCACATTCCTAACTCCACCAACTCATGATTGCTGTAGCCAAGGCTACCCACTACCTTCACATCTCTAACAAATTCCTCTCTGTTTGTGAGTGTGAGGTCCAGTAGCCTACCTTTCCTCATTGACTCCTTCACAACCTGTGTCAAAAAGTTATTGTCAACACACTGCAGAAACCTCCAGGACTGTTTGTACCTCACTGGGTTGTCTTTCCAGCTACTATCAGGGTAGTTTAAGTCTTCCATGAGAACTAGAGCTTGGGACCGCGAGGCAACTTCCAGCTGTCTACAGAAGGCCTCATCAAGCTCCTCATGCTGATCAGGTGGCCTGTAGCAGACACCCACCACAGTGTGTCCCACCTTAGCTTGCCCTTTAACACTTACCCACAAGCTCTCAACTCGCTCATCATCTGCTCTCAGGCTGAGTTCCATGCGTTACAGTTGCTCTCACATAAAGAGCAACTCCACCACCTCACCTTCTCAGTCTGTCCTTCCTAAAAAGCACATAGCCTTCCATGGCAGCACTCCAGTCATGTGAACTATCCCACCATGTCTCTGTATTTCCAATGAGATCATGATGCTGGGACCGCACACAGATCTCCAGTTCCTCCTGTTTATTCTTCTCCATGCGTCATGCATTGGTGTACAGGCATTCTCAAGTATTTCAGTATTTGAGCCTGAAGGTTTCCTGGGAGGGGTGAAAGAGGACCCTCTATCATAATATCCTATACTCACTTTGCCACTACTGTGCTGCTGCTGTGCACCTTCTGATTTTGGCTGCATGACATTGATTGCCCCGTTTATGTCACACTCTCCTTCCCTCTTCTTGCTTAGTTTAAAGCCCTCCTAATTTGTACTAAACTGAAAGAAAATGATAATTTCCTATAACTTATTATTAAATTCTTCAAGAAATTCAATCTCTTAGACATCAGATATTTTACATCTGACTTAATAAATCAGATATGGGCTATTTTTTTCCAATAACTTGCCATTGTTCAGATATGGTCCTTAGAATTAAAGATTTTTAGATTCAAACTCCAAGAACCATTCAATTTAAGAACTGGCCAAATTGTAGAAACTGCTGGTAGCTCACCTCTACCTCTGGGCTGAGTCAAAATCTATTTTATGAAGAACTCATTGGAAAACTTATAGGAATTTCACAGAATTCCTTCAGAGACCCATTAGGCCATTTTGTCCGATCTCATAGGTAGAACTTCAGAAGATTTCAGAATGTGATTTTGTTACCTCTCTGCAGAGCCCAGCCTTTTCTTTTAACTGAAGCATATCAACTCCAAAGAGTACTGTTACAGAGGATTCCTATTGTGGAAATACAGTGAGTAGAAGATTTTCTGATGGAGTATCATTTTCTGTACTGCAGTATTTTCAGCATCATGTACCATCAGGAACAGTACTGATGTATTGCTGCCATCCTCTACTACTTCTACTTCTACTGTACATCTGTTACCATCTTCTGATTGTAACATCTACCATTTCATTCTATGAATGGGCCAAAAATCTTTGAGCTTCTAAGCACCGAGCCATCATATTTCTGCAAAGACAACTAGAATATTAACTGTAGAGTATTAACATGATGGCAGACAAAAGAAGTGACATTTCAAACCTACAGAAAAACTTGTGTGTATAGTAGCTGAGGTGAATAAAATATGAAGTTCAGATTATTTGCCACAGAGTGATCTCTGCATGGTGCTATGCTGCAGGATTTTTGCAAGAGCTGTTTAAGTAAAATTAAAATAACTTTTCATAAATAATCAGTTTACTTACCAACATGCCAAGGCCAAGGCCAGATCTCATGGGAAGAATTGGCTGTACTGAATCAGCTATACTGAGAAAGGTCCCTCTCTTCATGCTTCAACATCTACAAACCTTCCACAGCCTGCCTGCTGACCACAAACTGACAGCATTTATGCAATTAAAATAAACTGGCATAGAGTCAATTTTATAAAAGGAGAGTGCAGACTTTCTGGCTTGTAGGGAAGAGGGCTAGGGGGATGTTCGAGGGAATATAGAGTAGATGTAGAATAAAAGCAGAGTAGTAGAGGGAAGATAGGATGTAGTTGCCAAAGGGTACTTGCCACGAAGGCCTAGAAATAGTCATGCTTTGGGCAAGAGAGAAAAATGCAAGTTTTTTCACCTAGCCAAAAAAAAAAAAAAAAAAAAGCTTTTTGGTCTTAAGTGATGGAAGCTCCATCTTCTTTAACATTTTCTCTTCTGATATTTCTACATGTTGATCAGATCTGCAATCTTCTCTCAATCTTCTCTTCTCTAGCCTAAATAGACCAGGCTCACTTAGTCTTTCCTCATAAGATAGATGCTCAAATCCCTTAAAAATCTTTGTGGCTCTACACAGGACCTTCCCTAGAAGTTCCACATCCCTCTTGTACTGAGGAGCCCAGAGCTGCACACAACATTCCAGGTGTGACTTCACCAGAGCTGAGGAGAGGGGAGGATCACCTCCCTCAACCTGCCAGCAACAGTCATCCTAATGAACAAAGAAGAGTTTGGCATCGTCCTTTTCACATTCTCCTCTGAGGTATTTGTACATGTTGATACAAATCTCTCAATCTGCTGGATAGATGAGGGCAGAGCGGTGGATGTCATCTATCTGGACTTCAGCAAGGTTTTGACAACATCCCTCACAGCATCCTCCTGGGCAAGCTCTGAAGGTGTGGGATAGATGAGTGGACGGGGAGGTGGATTAGGAATTGGCTCAGTGGCAGGGTGCAGAGAGTGGTAGTCAGTGGCGCGGAGTCCAGTTGGAGACCTATAGTTAGCGGTGTCCCGCAGGGGTCGGTCCTATTCAACTTATTCATTAATGACTCAGATGAAGGGCTGGAGTGCTCCCTCAGCAAGTTTGCTGATGATACCAAACTGGGAGGAGTAGCTGATAGCCCTGAGGGCTGTGCTGCCATCCAAAGGGACCTGGACAGACCGGATGACTGGGTGGTTAGAAATTTCATGAAGTTCAACAAGGGCAAGTGCAGGGTCCTGCACTTGAGGAGGAATAACCCTGGACAGCAGTACAGATTAGGGATGGACTTGCTGGAGAGCAGCCCCGCAGAGAGGGACCTCAATGTTGTGGTGGACGACAAGATGACCATGAGGCAGCAGTGTGCCCTTGTGGCCGAGAAGGCCAATGGGATCCTGAGGTGCATTAAGAAGAGCATCTCCAGCAGGTTGAGAGAGGTGATCGTCCCCTTATACACAGCCCTGGTGAGGCCACATCTGGAGTACTGTGTCCAGTTCTGGGCTCCCCAGTACAGGAGGGATGTGGAGCTGCTGGAGAGAGTCCAGTGCAGGGCTACCAGGATGATCAGGGGCCTGGAACATTTGCCCTATGAGCAAAGGCTGAGAGAGCTGGGTCTGTTCAGCCTGGAGAAGAGAAGGCTGAGGGGGGGACCTGATCAGTGTGTATAAATACCTCAAGGGAGGCAGTGAGGAGGAGGGGGCCAGCCTCTTTTCAGTGGTGGACAGCGATAGGACTAGAGGAAACGGCCACAAACTGAAGCACCAAATTTCCACAGGAACTTAAGGAAACATTTTGTGACTGTGAGGGTGACAGAGCACTGTAACAGGCTGCCCAGAGAAGTTGTGGAGTCTCTTTCTTTGGAGATCTTTAAAACCCGCTTGGATGCAGCCCTGTGCCATGTGCTCTAGGTGACCTTGCGTGAGCAGGGAGGTTGGACTAGATGACCTCTGAGGTCCCTTCCAACCTTAAGCATTCTATGATTCAATCTTCTCTTCTTTAGCCTAAACAGCCCTATCTTGCTTAGTCTGTCCTCATAAGATATTATTCCTATTAAGATGTTATTCGTCAAGAAAGGGGGGCAGGCACTTGCTGAACCTCATGAGGTTCCTTTCTGCCCAACTCTCCAGCCTGTACAGGACCCTCTGAATGGCAGCACAGCCCTCTAGAGCATCGACCACTACACCTAATTTGGAATCATCTGAAAATGTGCTGAGGATGCACTCTGTCGCCTCATACAAGTCACCAGTGAACAAGTTGACACCAATTGTCCACTAGGGGACACTGCTAACTACAGGCCTCCAGCTAGACTATCACAACTTTCTGAGCTCTGCCATCCAGACAGTTCTCAAACCACCCCACTGTCCATTCATCTAACCCACACTTCCTGAGCTTCCCTATGAGGATGTTATGGGAGACAGCATTGAAAGCCTTGCTGCAGTCAAAGTAGACAACATCCACTGGTCTCCCCTCATCCATCCAGCCAATCATCTTATCGTAGAAGGCTATCAGATTGGTTAAACACAGCTTCCCCTTGGTGAATCTGTGCTGACTACTCCTGATCACCTTCTTTCCTTGATATGCCTGGAAATGCTCTCTAAGATGAGCTGCTCCATCACCTTTCAAGGGGTGGAGGTGAGGCTGGCTGCCCTGTAGTTTCCTGGGTCCTCCCTCTTGCCCTTTTGAAGACTGGAGTGACACTGGATTTTTTCCAGTCTTTCGGCACCTTTCCTGTTCTCCATGACCTCTGAAAGATGATAGAGAATGGCTGAGTAATAACACCTGTAAGTTCCTTCTGCACTCTTGGGTGCATTATCATCCAGGCCCATAGATTTATGGCTGCCTAGTTTCCCTAAATAATCTCTAACACAATCCTACTTGACCTTCCTCCTCCATGAAAGTCTGCCTCTCTCCCGATTTTCTCTCTTACCTCTGAGCTCTGTAGTTCATGGGAACTTGCCTTAGCTGTGAAGACTGAAGCAAAGAAGGTTGAAAGAAGGCTCTGCCTTCTCTGTTTCTTCCATCACCACGGCACCCATGCTATACAGCAGTGGGCCCACGTTTTCCCAACTCTTCTTCTTGCTGCCGATGTATTTGGAGAAGCCCTTCCTGTTTTTCCTGATATCTCATGCTAACTCTAATTTCAAACAGACCCTGGCCTTCCTCACTACAACCCCACATTTTCTGACAATGTTGCATATTCCTCCTACGTGGCTATGTATCCTCTCTTTTTCTGTTCAACTTTTAATAAGGTCTCTTTGCCCATTCACCATTTCTTCCCACTCCAACTGTCCATGGAAATGAACTCTGCATGTAATTGTGTCTCCATACCAAGGATTTGAATCTTCTGGATGATACATATTGCAAAGATATAACAGAAAAGTAGTAATTATTTCTCATTCAATATTGATTTTCTTCTTTTGACAATTTTTCTGGAAAGACAAGTGGTGAAAAAGACAGGAGGCATAAAAAGACAAAGATATTATGAGGACACAGATATATCTGTCAATCATATGAAGGTACACTGACTAGGCATTTCTGTGAAATCTTGGACCTCATTCTCCATAAGGACTGGAAATGCCTCAGATAGAGAGTTTTGAAAGGTTAAATTATATAAGTTAAATGAAAACTAAGATATTACTCAAGCATTGCTGAAAACAATTCTCTAATTCTTTATTGGGGAATTCTTAATTCTTTAATGGGGAAAGCCATGAGAGGTGTTGGTGGCTCAAAGTTGAGGCGACTGACATGCTAATTGAAAATTTTAACCATAAGAATAATCAATCCGCACAGCAATTTATTTTTTTTTTTTTTATTTTTTTTTTTTTTTTTTTTGAGTATATTTACAGCTTAGGGTAGGAAGGCTCTGCAGAAGGATCTGGACAGACTGGATTAATGGATGAAGCCAAATGTATGAGGTTCAAGAAGGGCAAGTGCTGACTTCTGCACTTTGGTCACAATAACCGCATGCAGCGCTATAGGACAGAGGCAGAGTGGGCTTGAATACAGCGGACTTTCCTGCTTTGACTCCTATGACATATATGCAATATGGAATATTTAGAGAATATTAATGGAGAGCTATCTCACAGGAAAATTACTGCTGATGACTGAACATCCATTGGTAGTTGAATCTTTCATGTCCTTGCATTGAGTCTTTGTCAATAGTGTGGGAACTAATAAGCATAATAATCTCTATATATCTCTGCATCTCAGCATATAATAATCAGCTCTGTTTTTTTTTTCCCTCCATTTCATTTTAACATAGTATATGAATGAATGCCACTAACAGTGGATTTTCTTTCACATCAGGAGTTGCATTCATTCGCAAATTCAGTTAAAGGGATCCTGTCAAGTTGCTAAGGCTTAAAATGTGACTTCTCTTTACAGCTGTATATGCCTGCAGCAAATGCCCAGAACCCACACTGAAGGTTCTCTCTTTCTCTCCAAAATGAAACCTGTCCTTCAAAAAGCACAGAACTGCCATTTTTTCAAATCACATTTTATCTCCCTGATTGTGAGTCAGGATGTAATGGATGCTTACAGGCTGCACCATTGTGCTCTGAGCATAGGCACTAGTTAGTACTGACACGTGCATTAGGTATGCTAAGTCTGTGTTTGCCTCTCTTGCAGGTACCCTGAAAATAAGTACTTAGCCTTGAACAGGACAATCTGAAAAATTATCATACGAATAAATACAAGAGATGCAATAGACACAATTCTATTACTAGGAGAAAAGTGATGTTTCATATAGGTAGCAAGTTGTAGACTCCTTTCAGGCTGAGAGGGACAAAGAGGTTCAGGAGGTGCTCAGTGGGGTATCCCACTGAGCATGCTGATGGTGGGTGGACCATTTGGTAGGATGTATACCTTCTAGTCCCTTCTGTGCCTGGTTAATGCTGACAGGTAAGTGCCATGTGGCTACCTCTTGTGCCTACATTCATATTTTTTATACCTCTGTGTACCCAATTGCACAAACTATAAAATAAATAGGGAGCCTATAGAGTTATGCACTCAAAAGTTAGGAAATCTCTGGATTAAAGTTGGCTGCCCATGCTAAACGTTTTTTTAGAAATGTGTTATGACATTAGTTTTATTTATTTAATTGTATCCAGTGTTTTTGCAGATGATCTGCTTCATTCAGTGCACAAGATAGATAAAGGATGCCTAGAGTTTGGACCAGGGTTATGCTGTTAAGCAGGTACATACCTATGTGACTTACATCTCATTTCTTCTAGAAAGTGGAAGACAAATAAGAGATTTCATGTTCTCCTGAGTCAGACAGTTGAATACTATTCAAGATGGAAAGGCAGGTATGGGGAGACAAGATCAGTGAAGCACCTTGGCAGTAAATTGAGGAGTTTGTATCAAGTTCTGGGTAAGGATTTGATGCCTCACACTTTTTCTGAGTTTCTAATAAGTGGTTTCTGCTTTCTCTTCTGTGAGATGTAGAAGATTTTCTCTTATTTCTACCTTATAGCAGAACTAACAAAGCAAATGATTTTGTCTGGCTATAAACAGTATTCTCTCAGTATCTGACCAATAACTAACAATTTTAAGTCATTAGCTGTTTTAAATCATATACAACTTTAATTCTGTTATTCATTATAACACTCTGCCAACACTTGCTACATTACAGAATGGGATACTGACTGCTTGTGGTTTTCTGAGCATGTCATGGAAAGAGTGGAAGGGCAGGAGTTCACTGACACAGATTTCAGTACTGACCAGTTAATGGCCTTGTTCTGCTGCACTGATGGAGATAGATAATCTCATCCACTGAAAGAGGAAAACACAAGAACTGCTCTACAGTCAGTTACTTAAGTGGCAGTCCTGGGTACAAACAGGACCTCTTACTGCTACAGCGGCAATCTCCTTGCTACATTTTAGGCTTCTTTATTGTCAGTCGAGTTGATCTAAGTGTTTATATTAGATTGCATCTTTTATATTCGTCTGGGAGGAGAGAAGATTTTTTCTACAATTCACTCATATATGCAGCATAAATTTTCTAATTAAACTCCACCACTAATACATCTGATGTCATCAGTTATCCTAAACCTGAGCAATCTAGCAGCATAGTACTGCTCTTTTCCTGGCAATGTGACAGAAGATTAGCTCAAAGGCCCAGAAAAGTATTTAATAACAATACAGTGGCCAGTATGCAGTTCTGGACTTTTCTCCTTAAGTCTATAAATCAAACAAATAGCTTATGAACCCCTCTGAGCCTTAATATTATTTTTACATGTAGGTAGAATGCATGTACAGGAAATCTTGTAAGAGACTTATCATTGTCCTGATAGTTTGCATGAAGTAATGGCTGTTCATCAGGAGGAACTCCTGTGCTATCATATGACAACATGACAAGCTTGAAAGAGTTTTTCCTCATTATAAAATACTATGCTTCAGACTGTATCTGTGAATGTTATTTCAATAGACAGGAAAGAAGTGAACTTACTAAAAATCAAAGAGTGGGTCACTGAAAACAAACGTCCTCTTTCTTACTCTAGCAGTAAGCTTATGGATGCATAAGGATTGTTCTAGGAGTAAGCTCCTAGAACAGCTGTAGGTTCAAAGACAGTATAGTAGATGGGTTCTTTGCTAGCTGTAAGAGAACCTGATCTTTGAAGTTCTTGAAATGTTCAGGTATTTTAGCGTAAAAGCTCATGTTCACAGCTGGTCTCTGCCTAGGATTCTGTCTTAACCAACATGCACTAGAAACTATGTAGATCAGCACCAGCTAGAGCTAAGAAACATCTTACAATTTTATTCAGCTGTGATACTATAAGCTCCAGAGCTCATACAAAGCAGAATGAATTCCTAACACGGACAAAAAGGAGTTGGATGAATGCAATTACTGACCCTCAACTGGTGCGTGGTTTTTCCTCACTCCTACATGCCCTGCTTTTCCTCCAAGGAAGGCTTTCTACAGCAGTTTACAAAACCAGCAAAAGATGATCCTCTATGAGCTGTTTTCTTTAGTGTCAATTCATGCAAAAATAACTTTGTTTCCAGTATGAAAAACCTATCCAAGTGATTCAATATTTTGTACTTGAATATAATTTCTTCTATTGGGCCAAATGGCTTACCATATCATCAGCACATTCATTCTCTCTGCACATGGCATTTTTAAATGGAATTGTATCAAGGGTAACTGTTATCTATTAAAAGTTGAATTTCCCTTTGAATCCTTTTATTTTCATGGCCTGTTCAACAACCCACTTTTATAGGATTTAAATTCCTCTCATGCTTATGTTGCTATTAGAGTTAGAAAAAAAGTATGTAGGAAATCATAAGTGACAGGAGAAAGTTAGCAAAGAAGAGATCTCATAGGCAGGGCCATTCTTGGAGCTGACTATGGCATTGACATCCAGAGCCCTATATGAATGCTGGGACAATATAATAGCTTCAGTTCACTGATATTAAAATGACATAAGGAATGATCTAATCATTGTCTTGATTAGATCACTCATTGTCTTGATATCACTCATAGTTTCACCCTCTTCCTTTTCTTCTGACTTCAACAAATTCACACCATCTAATAATTAGCCAAAATTTCATTTGCAGAATGGCATCTATATTTATTCTCCAGGTTTACCAGAAATGATTGCTTCATGCAGAGCTAGTTTTCTCCATGTGTGTGTGTATGTACGTTGCTGGCTAGTCTTAGTGGTTCTTTTGGAGTTTATGGAAACTTAAGTCAAATAGGGTACAAACAAAGAGTGTCTCTCTGGTTATATTGCTTTCAAATGAGTGTTCTTTAACAAAACTGCTGTTTGCAGTTGCTCTGCCAAAAACTTTTCCTTTATTAGGTCTTATAATGAAAAAGAAAGGATGACACATGAATTCAGGAAGCATTTCATATTTTTTGCAGCTCATTCTAGAAGCTATCTCAAGGCAGTTAAGGCAAAGGGGATGATCAAGAGTAGTCAGCACAGATTCACCAAGAGGAAGCTGTGTTTAATCAATCTGATAGCCTTCTACAATGGGATGACTGGCTGGATGGATGAAGGGAGACCAGTGGATGTTGTCTACTTTGACTGCAGCAAGGCTTTCAATGTTGTCTCCATAATATCCTCATGGGGAAGCTCAGGAAGTGTGGGTTAGATGAATGGACAGTGGGGTGGACAGTGAGAACTGTCTGAAAATGGCAGAGCTTAGAAGGTTGTAATAAATGATACCAAGTCTAGTTGAAGGCCTGTGGCTAGTGGTGTCCCCCAGTGGTCAGTATTGGACCCAGTACTGTAACGCTTGTTCACCAGTGACTTGTACAAGTCTTGACTTGTATGATGCTTTGACGTGTGACTTGTATGATGCTTTTGATTTTGGTGTTAACTTTGAGCCTACACAGCAGTGGGCCCACCCACAGAGCCACCCTACACAGCAGTGGGCCCACCCACAGAGCCACCCTATACAGCAGTGGGCCCACGTTTTCCCAACTCTTCCTCTTGCTGCTGATGTATTTGGAGAAGCCCTTCCTATTTTTCCTGATATCTCATGCTAACTCTAATTTCAAACAGACCCTGGCCTTCCTCACTACAACCTCACATTTTCTGACAATGTTGCATATTCCTCTTATGCGGGCCGACCCTTCTTCCACATTATGTATGCTCTCTTTTTCTGTTTAAATTTTCCCAAGAACTTCTTGCCTATTCACACAATTCTCCTGCCCTCCTTGTTGGGCTTATTTCTTATAGGAATGAAGTGATCCTGAGCTTGGGGGAATTGGTGCTTGAATATGACCCAAATCTCCTTGATCTCCTTTCCTTCCAGTCCTCTGGCCCAGGCGATTCCTCCAAGAAGGTTTCTGAAGAGGTCCAATACTTAGTCTCCATCCTGCTTCTTTCCCAGCGTCTCCTCACAGGAGCACAAACTTCGATATCTCATGGTCACTGCAGCCGAGACTACCCCCAATCTTCACATTTCCAACTAGACCATCTCTCTCCAGCAGTGCCCCTCTCCTTGCTGACTCATTTACCACCTGCATTAAGAAGTTATCTGCAATATTCTGCAGGAACCTCCTGAACTTTTTGTTCCTAGTTGTGCAGTCTTCCCAGCAGACATCAAGGTGGTTGATCAAGTTGATCATCAAGTCCCCCATGAGCAGCAGGACCTGTGATAGTGAAGCTACTTGCAATTGCCTGTAGAAGGCTTCATCCACTTCCTCTTCCTGATCTGCCTTCCTTGTCTGAGCTCCCTAAAAAGCATAAAGCTGTCCACAGCCATGTTCTAGTCATGAGAACTGTCCTACCATATCTCAGTAACTGCACTGAGATCTTGGCCCTGCAACTGCACACACATGTCCAGTTCTCCTTGTTTATTCCCCGTGCTATATGTGTTTACATAGAGACATTTGAGTTGGGCTTCCAATGCACCTCTCTCTCTAGCTGGGGAAGCTGTAACTTGACTATGTGAACCCTCAGTAGTTTTCCTATTTTGCTCTGTTCTCTGTCCAGCCTTTGGACATCTTTTGCTGGCTCTGGTGTTAAGCTGGTGTGAATGGTATGGTGTGACATCCTCCAGTGTGACATCCAGCATGCCCGGTGATAGTACCCTGCCCCTCCAAATCTAGTTTAAAGCCTTATCAAAGAGTTCCTCTAGCTCATGACCAAGGACCTTCTTCCCTCTTTGGGAAAGATGAATCCCATCTGATGCTAGCATGTCTGATACCATGTAAGTCTTCCTGTTGCTGAAAAAAGCAAAGTTGTGGTCATGACACCAGCCACAGAGCCACATGTTAATGGACTGTATCATCCTGTTTCTTTCCATATTGCTGTCAGCACCGGGAAGTCCAGTGTCTGGGAGCATACTTGCATTTATCCAATGTGTTAGTGATTGACTTGTTTCTATTCCTCAATTATGTGCTTCCAGCCAGAACATTCTGTACATGACATGCTTACGGAACAAGAATTTTCCAAAGCATTATCTATGTGTCACAGTGAACCTAATTAGTCCTGAATCCCTATGCTTTCTCCAGCCTAAAAAAATAGCCCTGTTTTCAGCATATATGACTTGCCTGTGTGAAGCATCATCTTAGTGCAGTGTAACAGTCTTGGAAGCCTGCTTTCCTGTCTCTCCATGGAACCATATGAAGTGTATGTACCTAAAATTTTATATGTAGTTATATTATAGTGACCTTTCTGTGGGATGCATGTACTTAAACACGCTCACTGCTACCTGCCACATATGCAGATTATTTCAGAAGCACTGACTACCTTTTTCAGCCATTAAAATCATACTTCACCACATAGAAATATTGAGTTAAGCATAGCTGCAGTTATATTTAATGTTAGTAGGTCTTAATTTTGATATAATTTTGGCTCCTCTAGTTTAGTTGCCCCAATCTTGAATTTCTTGTGTAGGTTCTTTTCTGTTTTTATGTGCATGGTAATTGTGATTATTTGACATTCAGCAGCCATAAAGATTATAGTTAAACCAATTGCCTGTTTAACTGTTTAGAGCACTTAATCTGCAGTGCAGTATTTGGGGATTTTCTCAAGTTCTCCTAACACCTCTGTTTGTGTGCAAATACCCATTACAGGCAAAGGCTGCTGCATCAGCACAGTGTTGTCTCAGTTCCTTGCAAACTCTCTCCAGATGTTAAAGAAACCTCCTGCTTCATAAAGCTAATAAGAACCTACAGTGAACCATGTTCCATTGCACAGACCTCAACTGTTGCTTGTTGTATTTTAATGGCTTCTCCCCTCCCTCTCTGTGCCTCTGGTGTGCTGCCTGGCACAGGCAACAAATGCTTTGTCACTGACCCATACGGGTGTGAAGGCCTTTGGGCTCAATTAAGCAGTGCAAGGGGCAGTAAATAAACCGCATGTACCAGGACATTAAATCACTGTGTGCAGAGAAAAGTCAGATGCTGAGGAGATTTGATTTGGAGGTGGGCCGTGTGCACTTGCACCCAGGCTGCAACTCAATATCCGTGCTGCAAGTTAATGACAATTGTAATCAGGCACAATGATGTCCCTGTTGTCCCTTTCCTTCCTTCCATTCCTGCATATTTTTTTTCTTTTTTAACTTTCGCACTGCTTTCCCCAATAAATTAAAGTGTTCCCCTCTTCCTTCTTTCCCTATTTTGTTTTACTGCCTTCATGCTGTTCTCCTTTAAGTATTTTATTTCAAGGAGTTAGTTTGAAGTACTCTCAGTCCATCTGCTGGTTTGGTTTAGAACAAGGACTGGAATAAGACAAGGGGTTTTGGAAGTCATGAGCTATTTATATTGTATTTGTTCTTTCACATTGGCACTAAACTTTGTTTATAGAGTCACCTGCAGTAGAACCTGAGCCAGGGGACTGCAGCCTACTTGATCTAAAATTGACTTTATTTCTTGAGTTTCTTAACAGAGACCATATGTGTGTGTCTGTTTGCTCCCTGCCAATGTGTGTTTGATGCTTGCTCACATGTAGAAAGCACACGCACAAAGTCCCTTTGAGTGTGCGTATAAAGTGCTTGGAGTAGGCCTTTATGAAATGCTCATTCAGATGATACATGTATGTAATAAGAAGGGAGCTGAATGTATGAATTACCAATGTCTGGAAAGTAAAGTTTCCCATGAGAAATCTTGAATGAAAAATTTTAATTACAATTTCTCCAGTCAGTTTTCATTTTCTGCAAATAGCATTTTTGTCTTGGATTGGCCCATGAAACACAATGCTCATTTTTGTTTTCTTTTTGCATAAAATATTTTTTCTGTTTTTCAAAGAAAAATATTTTAAATTGGAACCAAAGGAAATCTGTCATTTTAAATTGCTATTTTGGCACAAAAACATTTCATTTATTTTTCTAACCAAAAATTGACATTTTCATTTGAACCAAAGCAAGATTTTTCATTTACTTTCAAAGTATCAGTTACAACTGAAAATATTTTCATTACTTTTCCTCAAAAAGTCAGGTCAGACTATTTCATGTCTCCCAAGTTCCAGGTATGTGAATTTGCAAGGTTTGTGTATGCATAGCTGTGGTGCTGTGACTGGATTGTGCAGGATGTGTGTTGAGTATTTGCAGGTGTTATGCAAATATGATTTTTTCAGAATGTACCTGCAAAGTATCTGCAGATTCTGTGCATTCACATTTGCACAGTGGAAGCAAGATATGCACACGTTTGTTGAGTCCATGCTACTGATATCTTTGTGTATTTATGTTTTTAGGCTTTCCTTGGGAATGTATTTTTAATGTTTATGGGTTTACTGCAGTGTTGACAAACACCGCTAAACATAAGAGAGCAAGACAGAATAAGTCATAAGATTGGGAAAGACGACATTTTTGTTCGTTTTTTTCTTCCTTCTCATATTTTTCATGTCTTGTCAGGTTCATGCTTTCAATATGATCTTTACAATTTTGGTGATAGAAAAGCAACTTTTCTATTGTAAAAGTTGAATTTTGATTCTAAAGTGATTAGTTCTAAGAGCCAAGGTTTAAGAAAAGACATAAAGAATACAGCAAAATTTCCACTAAAGAGAGAGCTAGTGAAGGGCTTTTATATTTGCAGAGTGGACATCTGGGTAGGTATCTGCGTTTACAATAGTATATGCTCATGCTTTGTGTTGCATGCTTCTTTAGGATAAATAAATGTTTATGTACTTCTGCCACATATTGGTGTGCATTATATATCCAGTAGTCATAGGAAAGTTCAGCATCTAGTCTGTATTAGCCACTTAGGCACTACAGAGTAAGTACAGAGAAACTTTCAAAGCAAGCAGTTCATCCTGTCCTAAAATTCATCTCTACTGATTGTGAAGGGACTATGGACAAGGCATTTAATTAGACTAGATATCTGTTTTTTTGGTTAGTGACCATATGTGTTCAGGATATGTGTATTGGATCGTGATTTATGTATGCAGGGGTCCCTATGGCAGTTTTGCATATCCAGTATGGATATAGATACCAGGGAAACATTTGTGTGCATGCCATTAAAGGCAGTCAGGTGTGGTTTTCTCAGAGCACTCTCTAAGTATGAAATACTCAGTAGTCTTTAAACTTAGATCTGACTGTTCAGTTATTGTGCCACTCAGCTAAAATTCAATGCAGTTCAACACTATTTTGTGGTGTTGGTATTCTACCTTAGCTTGTTAAACATTTCCTAGAGCTAAGCTCCACCCAAGTCTGTCATTCTTGCAGGGCAGCAGATATATTATTTTACCAGTTTCTGCCTGGCTCCTCGTGGAAAACGGGCAGCATGGCTTTTAACAGAACTTTCAGAGTCCCACAACTCTTGCAAGGCAGCTTACCACGATGATACAATGTAGCTTCACAATGACATTGATTTTGGTTGAAGTGTTTTAATGTGAGGAGTTGTTGATGTGTTGTGTCTGGCTAGAAAAATAAAAAATGAAACTTTTGGCCATTGTTAATAAAAATATAATTTCCTTTCTGTGAAACGTGGTAATATTTCAGCAACTCAACTGTGCTGAAACAAGCTGAAGTCTTCAACTGAGTCTTCTGAGTTTTCCACTGGGTAAATATTCTCAATTTTGCTTAATTTTTACAGGAAGCCCGTGTGTTTGAACAGGTGTATGAATATCCTCTATTTGACAAGAGTGCCTGTAGTTAATAGTGTGAATGCTTTCTGTGAGTGGAGTAAAGGTATGCAGCTAGAATGTCTGATGTGTATTCAGGTTAGCATGTTTGGGGTCAAATCCTAATCAAGTGAGGACTGGTGTTGCTGCACTGACTTCAGTCAGCTCATGACTCCTGCCAGAACAGTTTGTGGCCTGGAAAGCATGCTTACTATGAAGGATTAGAAGGGATCTATCTGTTTCACTTGTAAAAGAGCTTAAGAAACGATTTAATCATAGTCTATAATTACTTTTGTGAGGAGAAGATATCTGATATTATAAGACTCTTCAATCTGGCACACAAAGGTATAACAAGATCTGACAGCTGAACAATTCAAAACTCATATAAGGCCAATTTTTTTAGTAGTGAAGGCATTTAAATTTTGGGAGAGGTAACCAAGAGATAGGTAAGCTCTACATCATTCTGAACCTTTAAAATTGTATGATTTTGACATGAAAGACATGCTGTGGATTGGCTTCAAAAAGCTGAGTCAGAAATACTGGGGGCAGATTCATAGTCTATGCTTGGTCAATGAGAGACTAACTGATCAAACCAAGATTGTCAGATGTAAAAGGCTAGTAATAGGAAGATGAGTAAGAGTCTAAATGATCAAAAAAAGATTTTCAGATTAAGATCACCTGATTACATAACAAACTGGCCTTTTGTTTGTGGATGCATATGATATGCTTGATGAATTACTTTGGGCTGTGATGTATATTTGTTGTTGGCAGCCTGGGGCATTTCCCTAAGGGGAACTCCAAATGTAGTATGCTGCGAGTCCCTGCTGCTGGTGAGGAGAGAAAGGAAAATTTATATACAGCCTTTCCAAAGCTCTCCACCAGGACTCTGCAGGTGAACTTTGACTTCTAGGCCTCCTGCCAAGCATTAACTACAATACTTACACTTGTTTTTGACAACAGCATGCAGGTTGTATTTCACCAATTGCTATTTTGGTTTTGAAGTTATGGCAGAAATGTCTCTGGGTACTAGCCTGGTATAAGTGGTGTAAGAGATTTACTCTTATTGTGTAATGTTGTCTTTCAGTCAGTGCTTGGAAGAAAAGTTATGGAGTGTCATTTGCTCTTTTATTAAATTTCTAGGATATGCACCTCTCGTGTGGGAAGAGTGTCCAGGGGGTAACTCTTGCCTGTTTTTACCTGGAGAAGTAGGCTCAGTATTGGGCACCTCTTGAAACACAAATTTATTATTTTAGTGTTTTCTTCTTTTCTAGATTTCAATAAATTGAGACCAACAGCAAAAGCAGTTACTATGTTCCAAGCTGCTGTCTGTGATGATAGATGGCTTTGGCCCTGACAGCCTAGAGAGATACAGGACTCAGCACAACACGGATGTTGCAATGCAGCCAAATTAAGCTTTAAAGGGAATGTGCAAGTTGGGTCCTAGTCCGAGTGTCTGATGCCTGCCTCGCTGAAAAGCAAGAGCAAAATATTAGCAGCTGACTTGGTGGGATGTACACATGCCTAAAATATTCTGTTACTGGCTGGAAATGAACCAGTGTCTGATCTGTTGTGTGACTTTCCCAAGGATTTCACAGCCATGGATAGAGATATAATGGTGAAGAAGTATTCCAAAAGAAATATTGGTTCCTGCAGCTTTCAGATCAACAATTCTCTATAAATCACAATGAAGGAGATAAGTAGAGATGTTATAATGCTAGGTTGTTCTTATCCCTTACACCTGGCTCAATGTACTATAGGAGAAATGAGAAATATGCCTGTGAATTTCAAGGATAAACAGATTGCTAAAGGAATTACTGGGTAAAGATTATAAAAGTAATAATAGCATAAATTACTAATCTGCATGGCCAGCAAAATTAGCTGCCTAACACTTTTTTTAAGCCACTATATTAAAAAAAAAATGCATAGAGAACTGTCCAGAGTCCTTTGGTTATATATGTCAAGAGCTCTCTCATGCAGAAGATCTTTGTACAGCGTTTTCAGCCTAAAAGAAAGAGGAAAAAAGGGAAAAGGGTAAAAGAAAACGGTGGAATCTGAATATAGGAAAAACTGTACCTGGAAAACAAAAACAATTCTCAGAAGGAGTTTCTTGCAGAATGACAAAAATGAAATGTAGCACAGGTAGAAAAGGGTTAAGAAATGATTTTTCTTTGTTTTTTTTTCGGGTTCTTTATAATCATGATATTGTAAGCAATGCATTGTAGATCTTAATGTGATGGGTTAAATTGTCTTAACCTACCTGTAACTCAAAACTAAGAAGCCAAAGGGACATATATGTCTTGCTGTATTTCTTAAAAATCATTTTTTTCCCCTAGATGAATATAGGGGAAGGGAATGTCAGAGCCTGACAATCTGCCCCAGTTAGAGGAGGCTAATCCTAAAGATGTCAGCCAGAACCCTTGGACAGAATATAACCAAATTGCCACAGCAGGACAGAATAGATCTACAAATTGCCAGAAAAGCAGTTCTTGCTTGTGATCAACAAGGAGAGAGTGCAGACAGATGTAGTTTCTAGAAGGGAAAGTTAAAACTGGATCAGATTGCCCAA
This sequence comes from Nothoprocta perdicaria, assembly GCF_003342845.1. NCBI lineage: Eukaryota > Metazoa > Chordata > Aves > Tinamiformes > Tinamidae > Nothoprocta > Nothoprocta perdicaria. The sequence continues at coordinate 1,986,598 of NW_020454317.1, read as the reverse complement.
TACAAAACTCAATAGGAAACTGTGTAAATAGAGAGAGAGAAGGAAAAAAAAAGAGAGAGAGAGAGTGAAAGTGCTAGCAGATATATTTCTTTCCTTTTTTTTCTTTTTTTTTTTTTTTATGACCTGTGTGTTGCATGACTGCCACTCAGCATATGTGAAAATAGAACTGAAGGGGAAATTTACTCCTAATGTTATTAAGGACATTCCTCTTTTTAAAATTCCTGTGTATTTAAAGAAGTGTGTATGTGGTGGTGGGGGGAGGGAGGGAGGAATGGTGTAGGAGGATAAGTATATTTTATATTTGTCCAATAAAAAAAAAAATCTGCTATAGGGATCACAAAATGTTGCTTCTACTCTCACACTGGAGATTTGTATGACCTTATTTTTTTCACTGCAAAGAATGTATGTGGATTAAAACAGTTAGAAAAAGGTCAAAAGTATTTCACACAAAAGCCCTAAATGTGAAATTGTTTCTCTTTCATGTAACTAGAGATAGAGTACTTTTTAATTCTAAATGCTTGCAGACCTTTTCATTTTTTTCCAAATTTAATTTAATTGTTTTTGCTTTTGATTTTGATGACCAAGAGCAATAGCATGGTGAATGTCAATGTTTTAATTTCACATAGTAGTTTTGAATTTTGCTTTGTTTTTTTAAGATTGTGTCAACTTAGAAAAACTCATGTCAGAAGGAAAAATCAAAGCTGAAACTGTTAACATGTAACTTGATCATTTTTAAGAGTGGCAGAATTGTAGGGTTTTTTTATATAACACTTCCAGTTCTGTGAACAATTTCAAAAGAAAAAACAAAGAAAAAAAAACAAAACAAACATCAAAAAAACTGTAAATATCATCCAATGTATTGTAATATACATTCCAGAATTTTGAAACATTTTGCTTGGCAGAAACCAGAAATTGTTTTAAAATAACATTTAAACAGTTTCCCAGTTTTAAGAAACAGTTATTCATGTGTAAAACAGATTTTGAATAGTAATTTTGGATCAGTCAGATCTTGGATTCAGAGAGAAAGTTAGGTCCTGATGAGCCTGTGTAGGTGTTATTTTTTCTCTTTCTTCACTTTGTTCTTTTTCACTCTCCATATTAATCAATAATAATTTGAGGGTAAGTTATGTCTTTGATCTTCTCAGTAGCCTGGAATTGCCTCAAAAATAGTGTAGTCTTGATCTCTGTGAATAATTTTTATCACTGCTATTTAGGAAATGATTGTGGAGTGTCCTCTTTGCAGCCCCATTTCACATCTATCAGCAATGCAGCATAACCCTGCCATCAGCAACAAGGAAAAATTTTCACACCCTGCTGCAGACTCAGGACAAGCCTCCCACAAATAGCTTTCCATTTCTATCGTGAATTCAGCATTAGCCGGTTTAGAGGCATTACATGGCTCTAGGAATAGGCTGTCATGTACAGTATGCACAAGACAGCTCTCCCGTAATCTCATCTAATTGGCAACAGGAGTTGCTTTTATTAGGTACAGAGTGTGAGAGACGTTAAGAGTCATTAGCATTTGTGCAGAATATCAGGGGGAGGTCAAACATTTGGGATCATCCAGATATATTCCCCAGGAAAGTGGGGAATTATTGATTCCACTAAGTGGAATTCTTCAGGAGGAATTCATATTCACTGTGAAACTAAATAAAAGAAGAATGAACAAAGGAAGATTTGCATAGTAAGGAGATTCCCTCCCTCTATATACATAATTTACATGAAATAAAATTGTGGAAAATATTCATTTCAAATAGGTTGAAACATTTATTTTTGATATCTGCTTTTAAAAATGATAAATTAGAACATATACTACAAAGTAAAACACTACAAAAATAATAATCTCAAGGTGACAGTCCAAGGCTTCATCCAGAGAATTCCCAACCTTGTGATATTCTCAGATCTTTTTCTTTAACTCTCCCTCTGAAGTAAGTCACCCTTGAAATAATTATATGTGTCTGAAGCAATTCCACCTTGACAGACTGGATTCTCTGAAGGCAAATAGTATTTGAAGATGTCTAGCAGAACTGGTAGTGCAATTTGACCATAGTTCTTGTACCCAGACTATTATAAAATGCTGACTTGTTTTTAGAGAGAGGCCCTGGGACTGCACAAAGCCATTTCCAGCTGAGAGTATGGTTTCTATGTACTTAAAGAGGTTTTGTTTTCTTTCATCTGGTAGAATTACTGCATGCAGGCCGAGTGGGATCCACTTGAATATCTGATGTGATAGAATCAGGGATATGCTCTCCCTAAGTCTGGCTGCTTGCTGGGAGAGATAACTGATGAGTCAGCTCTTCTCTGCTTTTTGGCCATGAGTCAACTCTCCACCTCCAAGACACTGTCAACAGAATTTACTATTTTCAGCTACCCTCCACCTTCCCTTAAGAGTCAGTGCTAAGCCAAGTTGCCTCCCAGGTCACCATAATTTATCCATCTTGCCCCACAAGCCTTTTCTTCACCAATCCCACAGAAAATTGCCTGTTGTTTCAGTTCAGTTAAGTGGAGACTGTCTCACCACAAACACCTCATTTGTGCCTTTTCTTTCTCCAGATAATTTGGGATTAATGCAGGGCTGTGGTTCAAAGAAAATTAAAGTTCAAATGGAGCATTCAGTCAAACCATCATACAGATGTCCAGGCTGTGGTGCATGCCTCAGTCAGCAGTAATATTTTATCCTTCAGGCCATGAGGCCTTTCACAGACATGGAGAAAAAGTATTTTTCTATGAACATTTAATGATAATCAAAGCTGCATTGCTCCACCACACTTTCTTGTTTGTCCTGGACTCTTCCGTGTGACAGTTGGTGAACAGAAATGGCTGGGTAGTCCAGTTTATCACCATTAGTGATTTGCAGCTGATCAATTTTGTCCCTCGTCTTATTGTCCTAAGGTCATTTTGGCCTCTGTGTCCCCAATATGACTACAGATATTCATCTGTAGTCAATGTGGGTGCCAAGCTGTCATTAAAGAAATGTAAGTTATGAAGCCCTCTGCCCTTCTAACCTAGTTCCCTAGAGCACAAGCAGGAGAAGGTACTAGAGTAGTTCATGTGAGTTGAAACTGCAGTAGGAAATAGCTGTAATTCTGTTAACATTGTAAACATGAAGTTTATAGCAAGAGTTGTCATCATAATAGCAATAGCAGCAATAGCTATTGTGAGAGGCAATTTTTGACAAATACCTTTGTACTGCAACTAAAGAATGAAGATTAAATGTCAGTGTAGACATAGACACGGGGGTGAGGTATTCCTCTAAAACTGATTCAGGTGTTAAGGAAATGGCTAAATCTCTGCCTATGTCTGGAATATTGAAGAACATGTCTGAATGTGCATTTGCACCAATATTATTTATTTCAGCATATTTAAAATTGTTGAGGACTCCCTACAGTATCCACTAATATGGATACAGTTTTTACAGTAAAAATATGTGATACCAGTTCAGTTTATTCTCATAGAAGACATACAGACAATCAGTGGTGTGAGACATTGGTGTAACTGTTTATTCTGCAGGGACCACAACTTGGTTGATATAAAATCCATTTGTTGAAAAAGAGAGAAAGAGTGGCAGGAGGAACTATGCTGTAATGGATCTTTCAATTCCTTTTGAAAGAATCAGACAGATTACTTGCACAGTAACACTATTAAGTGAGGACATAGAACTGAGAAAATTACAGGAAAACCAAGAAATAGCTCAGTTGTAGATTACTGAATTATATTATTCCTGTAGATTCTGCTGGTTTATGGCAGCTGGTAAATGATAAAGAACATTTATGCTGACAATATAAATCAAAGCAGAAAAGAGCCCCAGGACTCTATTCTAGTAGAATGCTGTATATTCTTAGGGGATTCGGTCCCAGCATTGCTTTCATCTGAATCCTCTTTATTTTATAAAACCGGAAAATGATTCTGAAGGACTTTTGGCTCTACCAACTCCTGTTCTGGATATTCCAACTTCCAGCAAAATTCAGACACCCTCTGGCTCCAGACTAGTAACTCCCCACTGTTTTCCCTAACCACTAAGAGGTCTAGCATGCACAATTTTGAACTGAGTATCTAAACACAAAGAAATTTAAAATACTGCAACAGTTTCTGAGTTGTGCTTTTTTAATCACAGTTGTAGTAGTTTTTGTATCCCATTACTCATTAGAGGTGTGGAAACTTCCATTTAAACTTGAAGAAAAGAATTAAAAATGGTTAAATATAATGGGCCTTCACATATCATGGTAGTCATTTGAATGCAACTGGTAGGAAAAAGCAAGATGTAGTACTATTTAGAGTGGTAAGTATTTTCAGTACAGGTCAAAAGCCAACTGAGGCACTGAATTACCAATGAAAATAAAAATCCAGATCAGCAAAACAGCTGTTCTACTGACCTCCAAAGTGAAATGGTTAAAACAGAACCAGTAAGGAAAAACTTTATACAGGAGACATCTGATTTGGTTGGTGAGCAAAGAATAGGATTAGGGGCTTAAAAGGAAAACTACGGTCACCACCTAGATTTCTTGAGCAAGCATCCATCAGCCTGACTTGCTGATATATTTGGCTATATGGTATATCCCTAACTTTCAAGGTTAGGATATGGAGCCTTTAGTACTGCTTGTCACAACTGAATATAAAAAAGAGGACTGGGTTATCAGAGGAAGGAGCTGCAAAAAGCTGCAAATGGTAAGGAGAAACTGCAGCCATGCAGTCTACATTTCATCATCTTTCAGGATATTTCTGGGTTAGTTTCCTTCTACCCAAAGGAAAAGAGCTTTCAGAGAAGAGGAAGTGCCATTTCAGTCTGCTAGTGGTGACCAACCATTCTCCACTATTTTTAACAGTCTAGGACAAAGACATCCTGCACATGACTGAATTTGGAGATGACTTTTCTTTCCTCTGGTTAGAATCCAATTAGGCTAAGGTCTCCTTATGATCTTGATGTTTTCTGATGCCTCTTTGAATGTAAAATCTCTCAAATCATTAGTCACGCACAGGCACAAATCCATCTTCCTTCTCCATGCAAACTATTGCATGCAGGCAAAGTTACCTCACTGCTACAGAAGAATCGCTTTCCCCTTTACAAAAGAATCCCTGCAGAATGTTGTTGATTGCATTTTTTCTTGTATGGTTAATTAGTGATTTAAATTCAGCCTGACTAAAGCTCACTTTCTCAGTTTTTGTGAACAGCATCCCCATTCTTCTTGTCACTCAGGCTATGACATGGCCAGTCTTTGATTCATGAATGCCATCTAGGATGCATACACATTTCCTGAAGCCTGATTGGGATATGATCTTCCATATTCACAATTAAAACTTCTATCCAAGTTCTGTGAGTTTATATTTTGTGTTCATATTAGGATTTTGTCAACTTTGAAACATTCCTCTGGTTCTCCCATATCTGCTCCATTATATGCAAGTAATTAGTCTTTCCTTTTTATCTGTTTGTAATTGATTCTTATACTATCAGTCATCTGTCGTTCACTTGGAAAATACTGAATCTTTTTGATGAGCCTTTAAGGTCATACCATAGTACCTGCTTGTTGCCATTTTAAATCCAATGAGTGTGTTGTCCCTTTTCTACCCCTTATTCCCAGAGGAGTTCCCCATAAAGATACACATAAGCTGCTTCATGGGCCTCCTTCAGGCTTGAATGTCTGGAAAAAATCTTTCAAAAGTGTTTTTGTGGTTGTTGGAATTTGCCAGTTTGATGCAAAAGGAATGTTTTGCAAGTCGTGGACTAGGGACAGCCTGGCAGGAGGATGTTCCTGGCTGGGTGCTTTGTCATTTTTCAACAAATATTTCAACATTTCCGTTTTTTGTTCTTGCTGGATCACAACCAAGTGTTGAGACATGAATTCCTCTGCAAATAAAATGCCTTTCTTGGCTCAGTTCTATTTTCAATTGTTTTTTTCCAGTGATGCTTATAGTGACAGTGGTTTAGGTTGAAGTACATCACACTGACCAGTGCTGTCTCACTGTGTCTGTGAGCTCAGTCTGCTTTCTGTAGCTTCCCATTGTCCTTTGTCTTGTAATCACTTTGTGAGTCGGAACTATATTTTCTGATTGAGCTTAGATCTGTGGGCCTTTCATTCAAAACCAGGCATCTTATGCCCTAAGGTAACAGAAGCAAGAAACATTCTTTGTACAATAAGAGGATGAATGCTAAGTTCTTTTACTTGGATAAATTCCCAATAACTATAGTGCAGCTGAATGCTGCTGCAGTAGAAACATAGGAAGGAACTAAGGATTTGGTTCAAGAAAAATGCTTCCTGCACACTGGCGTAAGGAAGAGTCAATTGTCACCACAATGTAGGCACCAGGCACACAGAGATATTATCTGCTAATAGGGATCTGCTAAGTGGATAAGAATTGGCACTCTTTCATTCATAGTTTGTGCAGGATGTATGCCGGGACTGCCTGTCCTGATGCATCTCCTATGAAAACACATGGTGGACCAATTTATGTCAGTCTTCCACATTCTAATAAAAAGAATATAGGAGCTATAGGCTGTTTCCATACTCAAAATTGAAATGGGCCAGGGTGAATTGCATGACTTTGAAGGAAAGTGTCATACATCCCACTGTCCGTAATAACTACTGGAAATACTCACTGCCCTGTGCTGGCAACTTAGATTTTGCCTTGGTATTGTCCACAAAGGTCTAGTCAGCTTGGGGAAACTGTGCCGGGGAGTGTTCTAAAAGCGAACATTGTGGAAGGCTGTTGAGCAATTCCTGAGCTGTGTAGTGGCTAACCTAATTTTGTTTATTAGTAGAGACACAGTCATACACACCTGAAACACTTGAGTACCAAAACAGGTAATGGAAAGCAGAATTGCAAGTACACAGTCAGGAGTGTATAGAAAAAAAAAAAAAAGATAAGAGAGAAAATAATTGACTAATTTTGAAATTCATAGGGTCACTAGGCCCTACCCAAGATACACATACAGCTCCTTTAAGCACTTTATAAATTATTAGTACTGAACATCCCCTATCCATGTCAGGTTACAATCTTAAAATATTTTGAAAGGCAGGTGGATGAAAAATAAAGAGATAAATGAACAATTTTTAAATAAAACCAGTGGTCAGTTTTGAGTATAAATTCATCTGTGTTTATCTTTTCTAAGAAAATGTAAGTAAATCAGCAGAGGATATACTGACTATGCAGCAAAAGCAGCTAGAAATTCTCCCACAGACACTGAAGACATTCTCATTTGATACATTTCTGCATTTGAGCTGAAGAACAGCTGAGATTAAAAGAACTGTGGCAGGATGAGTCTGAGCAACTCATTCCATAATTTTGGTGTACAGGTACTACTCATTCAGAGATGTCATGAGACAGAAGTTTCAGTAACTTGAAAACAAGATTCTTCTACCCCTTTAGCTAATCTGAAGGTGTTGGTTTTGCTCCACTTATCCTTGAAACAGATAATAAGGTACAAATATATGGTAGGGAGGGGAAATATAAGTCAGTGAACACATCCTTAAATGACAATCAGTATTACATCTACAAAAAAAAAAGAATTTGCTTTCAGTATTAGTAAATAGAAAGAAACCTAACAAGTCAGATTTAATGCAAGCTTACCAGAAGGTGGAGCTGGATGGTAAATCTAAACAATAGCTTGTAATTAATGTATTACAGGGATTATTCCAATACAAAAGAATTTTATGTATGAGTAGTTTCTGTGCATTGTGATTCAGATACTACAAATGCCAAAAGTTGGCATCTGTTGCCTATGCAGTATTCTAATGATCAGAGCAATCACAGAAATGCTTTTGAATAATATAGTGGTAGCAGAAAGATGACTGCAAAAATATGGGTTGAAAATAAAGCAAATGAAATGCTAATTTTAACGCCAATCCTCCAAAATATGCAGTTTTATTATAAATACACTAAAATAATTAAAAGGAGGTTATGTGTGTGTCTGTGTGTACATAATGTATACGTGAGTTTGAAGTTGTAAGCAGGGTTACTCTGCCATGTACATGTGCATGTGACCCCAGTTAGAGGTCTTCTGTAGAAATTTTAATATACAATGAATGTAAGAGATACTAAAAAAGAAAAATCAAACTGACCAAAATCAATCTCAGAACCTTTAGTCTACAGACGGGTGCATTTACTTTTGTGCCATTCTGCTGCAATCCATTATTTCTAGACTGCATTGAAATATATAGAAACATTCTTTTGCTTCTTTATTTTTATTTTTATTTTATTTTTATTTTTGTCTTTCGCTAAAACCTCTCTATATACTGGGAAGGATCGTAGCAATGAAAAACATAATATAGAAAAAATATGTTCTCCTCTGTGAGATTTTCATTAGATATGTTACATTACCCCTAAACAGACATAGACAATAATTACCCCTAAACAGACAATAGACATTACCCCTAAACCTCATTTACAGAAATTCTTTGCATTTTGGTACTGAAAATGGGACAAATTATCCAATATATAAAGAGTGAAAACACAAATTGAGAGTGTAGAGAAAGTAATCTTCAGGCAATGAAACACATATATAAAGATAAATAGTCCTATCAGACTTGTCATGGACCTCTTAAAATTATGTCACAATGTATTCTATGTGGTCACATCCCCATTCCTTACAGGTTGTCACATTTCCATACATTCTTTTCTTTGGACAGATGAAACCCAAACATTTAATATTATATTTTTGCCCCGTTTCATGAAAAATCTTCTTGAAGGAATATTCTTCGCTCTGTGGCAGGCTAGACTACCTTTGTTGATCCATCATAAAGGAAGGCTTATTAAGTGTTGTGAAGTCCTCTGAATGCAGGCATTTTAGCATGAATTCTAAGGTCTGGAGCTGGGTTTGTGATGATATAAAAGCCTCATTTTTTTGGGAAAATTTATTTTGCCTGGGGAAATTTCCTGCTTTGCTGACCTGCCAGTCTTTAGATAGCTTGTTGAAGACATCAAACTCAGGCTGGGCTTTTTCAACTAGGAGCATATACCACAGAAGCCTTCTTTATCTCTGCAGCGCAACAAGGTCTAAAAGCAAAGGATTATGAATAAACCAGCAGCCATACTGTTTGCAGATTCATCTTCTCAGGAAAGACACTATCTTGAAGTAGCACAGTGATTAGACAGACTCAAACCTAGCAGTGCTATTCATAACCCATAGTTAATCCAACACGCATTCAGCTGCTCCCAGCCAGCTCCTTCTTTACTGGCTCTGCAGAAAAGAGAGAAAGTTCAGCATCAGATGCCACCCAAGGCGAGGAAGATTATGTGTGACTTCACAGCGATCCTGTGCTCCGTGTTTCATTAGAGCTAACCTACAGATTGCTATGAAATATAAAAAAACATTTGTGGTCAGGAGATACCTAACAAATAATCAAGAATTCATAACAGGTTCAGGTCACATTCACAACTTTTCAGCTACAATGAATCTCAGAAAAGATTGAGAACAAAACCTGATGAAGGCTGTTTGAAAACCCTGTTCAGCAAAACGATTTTCGTTTCAGTGGGAAGAATATGATAAACCTTTTCAGTCAAAGAAATTATAAATACAGAGCTCTATTGTATTCTATCACAACTGATACAAGCCTGGTATGATTAATTATTAATGCCAGTCCAGAAAGCTCCTCCCAGATTCACCTCCCAAAGACCGAGGAAGGCAGAAGTTTTAGGCCTTCAGGTAAGCTACCTGAAATAATTTAAATATGATTGTATCTCACATGCTTGGTCTTAATTGTGTCCTCCAGAAAATTCAATATCTGCATTCATGCTATTGGGCTCTGGGGATTCCAGAGCACCACTGTCCCCACTGAAAGGAAATGAAAAATTGGCTGATGCTAACCAGACCCCTTCAGCAACTTTACCCATTTAAAGTGCTGTATCCTGCAGAGTGATTAATGATTTTTTCTTCTTACATCTAAGAGAAGAGAGAGAGAGAGAAAGAAAAAGAAAGCAGGAAAGCAAGAGAGAGAAAAAAAGAGAGCAAAAGCAAAAGAGAGAGAAAGAGAGAAAAAGAAAGAGAGAAAGAGAGAAAGAAAGGGGGAAAGGAAGAAAGGAAGGAATTGAATGTGTTGTTGTTTACCTTTGTATTGTTGTTTACCTTCTATCCAATATTCTATCCAAAACACTACAGAGAATTTACCAGGCTATGCACTTCACTGTTTTGCTTGTTTGCATGATTTACTTTCTGTGTTTATCTGATCTTACCTCTTCATTCTGAATGATAGGAGTCTGCAGCATCCTGTCAGCAAAACATTTGGCTCTCTCTTAGTATATAGCTAACTTTCTGCTTTCTTTGGGCCCTTTTAAAACTGCAACCTGAACCTGTTCACCATCCCTTTATTAACATATGTTTTATAGTACAGGTGTAATAATTAATCCAAATGGTTAGCAGATGTGGCTGTCTATCTCTGGGTATGTCAGTTCCTACACACCACCCCTTAATCAAGCAGTGCCCAAGCAATGCCAAAATAAATGAAAGAAAATAAATTCCACTGAGATATTTATGAGGGCCACCTGGACAGAGAAATATCTTGGCCTTTGCCTGTCCCCTGCTCCAGGTGGCTGCAAAAGACGGAAGTCCCTCACTAAATACAGGTCAAATCAATCTTGTGGAGAGCTGTAAATGAAAAGCTGTGCTTAGCTCCTTCATCTAAAAATAATGAAATTTTGTACATGTGTTCTTAGAAAGTCTGCCCATTTAATCTTCTTTATTTGAAATTTCTCTTCTTTTTCTCAGGTTTTTCAGCAGCTGCTGGACTCCACATAATTCAGGTTGCTGGTTCTTCCTCTGTTTCTGGCAAGCCAAAGGATCTTCTTTTCTTTATAAGACGGCCTGTGGGTGTTGCTTTGCAAATTAGTAAGGGAAATACCAGATTTCTCTGCCATTACCACATCTCCTTTTCAATTCTTTCTTTTATAATCTTCATGTGGGTGATTTTGGCAAATTTTCAGAATGTTAGGACTCAGCACAAAAGAGCTGCCTGTAAAGATATGAGTTATTCCAGCCTCCCTCATGTTGAGTCTCTGGTAAAAGCTACTGCATAAGCATCATACAGGACAGCTTCATGACAAAACACACCTCCTACCACCCAGAAAACATCCAGCACATCTGTAGTGTAACATCCAGCTACTCCTCCCAGAGCAAGAACCATCCTGAAGGACACTGTGGACTGAAACCCTGGTTGTCCTTGTTGTAGGCAGGAATTCTCCTATGAAAAGGTTGGAAAAAAATGAAGATTCTGAAGAGACAATGTTAAATTCTGGCTGTATCTGCAGCCATTGAATCATAAGTATTCAATGCTAGAAGAATGCCATGCATGTCAGAAGAAATTAGCTGATGTTCTTACAGCTGTAGATCCATTTTATTTATATGACAAAAAAAACTGTGGCTGTCAGAACAAGTAGTTCTATTGTGGGCACTGCTTAGTGTGTCACAACTGTTATACCAGGCTAAATGAATTAAACAGTATGTCAAGAATAATTCTATTGACAAAGATACACAGGGAGGAAAGAGGTTAATGTATGTGCACTTTATTATTTTAAAATGCAAACTCAATGAGTAACCATACAAAGACAGGAAAAAAAGCTTCCCTTAGGTTGTTTATCTATTTGTCATGTTTTTTTTCCCCTAATAGTCTATAAATTGACTGCTAACATGGATCAAAAAATGAACCAGATGAATCATTGTTTTCTGAATTAATGGAATAATAATGCTGATACAGTTGAAATATTTATTAAAAACTGTCATGCAAATGCAAGGGGAATCAAAATCCTTTAAAATTTGAACTATTGCTATTGCCCCACTATTCAGTCATGCTAGACTGAAATTACTGAACAAACACAACAACATGATCCATGAGACCTATTAGCTATCAATTTTGCATTAACTAGTCTGAAATACTATGCCACGAAGTGCCATAATCTGCTTAGAACTGCAGTAGGACAACTTCAAATGGTAGCAATAAGCACAAATTCCTGAATTATGCCCATTTCATAGCATATATCCCCACTTTTTCTTTCCCCCTATTCAGGATCTGAAAGTTGGAATTAATTATCATCAGTAGCATGGAGGTGTTAACCTCCATAAGTCCAGAGTCTTCTATTTCGCATCTTATAGAGGTTTTGAGGCATGAATGTACAAACTGTATTAAATATTTATGTATAATTCCATTATTTTATTTAATTGTCATAGAAGAATAGCAAGAAGTAAACACTTTTTTTAAGGCTTTAAGTTTTAAGTGACAATGTTTCAAATATTCTTCAGTTATAAAGGTAAAAAAAATAGCATCTTTTTTAGAACAGATATATAAAAAACAATTCAGGAAAGTTGTGTAATTTTAAAACTGATGTTTCTTGTGGCTTCCGAAACTATCCATTACTGCACTAACACTAATGCCTGTTGCACTTCAGCCAGAGCAGGGTCAAAGCAGGTGTTTTAAGAATGAAATCCCACATCAAATTAACTGTGATATTTGATATCTGGTAAATGCTTTTCAGTAAAAATTGAATAAAAGACCTTATTATAAGCAACAGACTGAAGTAAAGAAAAGGTATGAAGTAAACATCCACTTTAACAAAGTATTCTCTCTACAGCCCAAACTCAGAGGGAGAAAAAGAACAAAAAAGACGACCTGCAGTCAGAAGAAATACTTTAGATACAAAGAAAACATGTGTCTGGCAGCTTCAGATGTACACATGAAAAGTAGACTGTTGGAACCAAAGAGCTTCTCCATATGTTGAACTGGGAGACTTCCATTTCTTCCAAAAATGATTAGCTAAGGATATTTTCCACTTTTCAGTCAAAAAGAAGAGAAAGGGAGTTACTACTGGGAGAAATTAGATGGACCACTGGGAAATTTACATATTCTGCTCTCTCTGCTTACGTGTCTTAGAAATTCTCCTCTCTAGCTTCATCAACCATGGCCTTCTAAGCCAAGTTTCTAGGGGATTAGTTTCCTGAATCTTCCTGTTGATTATTTATAATTATTGGCTCAACACTAGCTTTTTTTTTTTCCATTTTTTTTCTGGAACATCCTCAGAAACCTAAGATTTATTTAAAAGTTGGGCCAGCAGTTCAGAAAGCTCTTTAGCCAATTATTTTAAAACTCTTGGCTGCAATGGATATTTAATCCTTCACAGCCATAGGACAAAGCTTATATATAGGAGGAATGAGACATGGCAGGCAAGCAGTGCCTGTAGCTTAAACAGGGTCTGGCTACCTTGTATTAATGGTAGAATACACACAGAAACTACACTCCTTAATACAAATAAAGAGGATCATTGTCTTTAGAAAGCTGTCAGCCTGTGTCCTTGCATATTTGAGAAAGGACTCCTAAAATGCAGCCGAATGTGTGTTGCTGTCTACCCCTACTTCTGCTCATTCAGTTGTTTTGTAGCCCTTCTTCTAGCTATTCTAAATCCCCATTCATTCATACATGTGAAGTGCAAGGTGTATATGTGTATATGAGAAGTGCAAACAAAAGAAATGAAAATTCTGCTAGTTGAGTGCCAGTACAGATGTACAGGTTTTTGAAGCTCTTTATGCAAAAAGCCCTGCTTGGCTGAATGACCACAGTAGACAGTTGTCAACAGATGAAAGGCAGATATCTGAACTGTGAGTTCAGGAATGAAATTATTTGTTTGAAAGCTTTTGATAAGATTGCTTAAAAAGGGAAAGTAGGATAACTCAAATAATCAGATGGCTGCTTAAACTTGTTAGGCAAAAATGGTGAAGTGCCTGAAACAGAGCTTTTTTAGTCAACAACCAGTACATTCTATGTGCTTTTAGGGAAAACAGGTCTTGCTCAAACAGTCTGAAATACTGAGAGGGGTTCAAATTTTAAATGTAGTTAATAAAGATGAAGATATCAATGAAATAGCTTTCAGTGTGAAATTTTATTTTTTTATATACATTCAGAAACTTGCATAATATAAAATTAATGAAGTATATGTTAAATTTTAAAATATGAATACTTGATAAATTGTAAAGTAATAGTGTAAATCACTTAAATAGGTTTGTTTCATGTGGGATGTCACAAGAGTCCATTTTTAGAATTGAATTATTTAACATTAGCATCAATAACCTGGAAAAAATCTATGGCTACTGACAAGGACTGGAAATAACACAAAAAAAATAAATGAAACAGTGATGCAGTCCAGATTGCCTGGTAAAATGGAGGCAAGCAACAGAAGTTTAGCTGGGAGGTAAAAATCATTCATTTGAAAAGAAAAAAAAAATAAAAGAAAACTCAGGTCACGTTTAGGAAAATACAATTCTCTTAGCTCTTAGGCAAAGCAATGTTTTAGGAAGGTGGTGGTGTACCATAGTGAATATTCAATGTGATAGGAGTTCCCAAAAGGGATGCTGTTGAAAAAAGGAGTGAACAGAAAAGAGAAAGGCTGATGTGGATGTAACTGTTCTATTCACTGCTGTCCACAGTTCAGGCTGGACAGTGATAACTGATAAAGGGTCAGAGAAGAATCAAAAAAACAATTAAGATGTTGGAAGCCCTAAATTGTTGAGAAGGAATTAAGAGCTCCATCTGCTTAAAGAGGGTTGAAAATATGACTGTCCATATCTACTTCCATTGAGAACAGAATTCTTTTTTATCTAACAAAGAAAAACATCACAAGATCCAAAGGCTGGAAATAAAAATACGGCCACTTCAGATGAAATATAAGGACAGGGGAGACAGTTAATCATCGAAATAATAGATTTGGTGGTTATGCAGGATTCTTTACCACTGGCAATTTGAAAATTAAGATTGACATTTTTCCTTAAAGGTGAGGTCTATTTCCAAATGTAAGTAATTCAGGAAAGAAATGTTCTGGCCTCTGCTATCCTGGAGGTCAGGACAGAAATGCACACTGTTCCCCTCTGGCTTTATAATTAATGAATTATTTCCTTAATTCTTTTATGGGGAGATCTATGCTTTTGGGATTTGTTTTTCCTTCTGAATTGAAATTAGACATTATTGTATTTGTAGAATTAATTCTCCTAGACAACCAATAAATCAGACACATATTTTGCCAGAGATGTATAGTTTGCCTTAGCCACAAAAAGACTAAGGAGGGACTTGGACTGGAACATATGCATTACAAAGAGAGAAAGAGATAGCTTTATGAGCTGTGATGAGATGACCTCATCCAACATTGGCTTTCTTAGATGTCAAAATCCTAATTGCTTGGGATTTTTTTCTTTATTTGCTTGTTTGCTTCTTTTATTTCAATTGAGTATAAACTTGAAAGCAGAGAGGAAAGTCAAAAGGGAGCTAAAGCAGGACAAGCATTATTATTTTTTCCCAGAATTATCCCAGGATTTTAACTTGAAGTATGTTTAATCTAAAGATTCCAACCTCCATGCAGCCACATGTTGAATCAATTGAAAAGCAACCAACAGGTAAATATCTCTAGCACGGCACTGCTAATAATGGAGCAGACCTTTAGCAAAAGAGGAAACCCTTTTGACCCCTTTTGTGAAAGCTTTTCTGTGGCCTCAGTAGGTTTTGGTAGATTTTTTTTTTTTGATAAAATGTCATTACAAATGCAAGAAGCAGACACCTGCAAGAAGTTGATAACTTTACATACATCAACAAGGAACAAGAGCAGATGCAAATAGATTTTATTTGGCTTTAACAGAACACTAGGGAGAAATTCAGGGGAGAGATTGACTGACAAGGACTTCAGTAGAAAACTGTCAGCTTGTAATGTGAGATAGTGCTTGTAAATGTATAAAAAGCCTGTGGCCCTTTCCAAAACTAGGACACTTTGCCTGAAATATTCTACCTTTTCCCATTGTTTCCTATACTCCTGTGCTGAGGTCTAACCACAGAACAAGGCACAAGTGACCTTCACTACTGTACTGTGTGTTCATCTGGAATATGTCAAATATTGGCAGACTGCTCTATGCAAAACTCTGAAAGGGGAAGGGGCTAACTAGTACATATTTTTAAAACAAATAAATTCTCTTATGTGCTATGATCCTATCAGATTTTACATCCTAAAAAGAGAGATGATGTGTTTGCAACATAAACAGAAGACTATGAAAAAGTCTTGAAGTATTAGAGCAAGAATATCAGAAAGTGAGTAGATGGCATGCTTCTCTTCAAGTGAAGAATCACAGTATTAGTGTTACTGGAGACATCTTCTTTAAATTTAGAACAACTTAAACAAATCTGCTGACTAATCCTACCTGGCAAATAATGCTCATGACTGCTGCAATTTTTCTTCCATGATAGTTGATTAAAGAAATCGGAAATGAGGAATACTTTTATTCCTACTACTTAAATATGTCTAATCTTAAAGAAGTGGGACTATTGCAGATTTTACAGTGCTATTTGCTAAAATTAAAATATTAATCCAAAATTTTACCTCATCTCATCTTCTAATTTAACTTAGAAGGATTGGGAATGTTTCACTTTCTGTCTTTCACTGCTGTAAAGCGGTACAGTGTTTCATAAAATACTTCCTAGGGCCTCTAATGATAGAGAATTGTGTCCTTTAGGAGATGTAGGTAATAACTATAGTGTCTAACACATGAGTTGGCATTTTATTGGTTTTGAGAACAAAATGTAGGTGGCTGTTGTTGTGTAATATAATGTATAACTCATATAACTGTTCTGTTTCCTTTGAAGTTCTTTGCACAAGTTATCATATTTCAGTGTTTTTAATGCTGATGTTTTCTTTATGTCTTTTATACTGTTTTCAACGCAAATTAAAATATAAAATGTTAGAGCATTTTGGACAGCAAAACACTCATCAACATTAACATAAATATTTTAAACCATTAAATTGTTTTCTAGAGAAGTATAGTCCTATTTATTAATGAGCTAACACTTCAGAGATGTTTAGGGCTATTGTTGTTGCTCGTTGGAGAGCAAGATTCACTTGCTCTCCTAATCAGTGAATCAGTGACCTGATTCACTGTGCCATATCTTAATGGACAGATTGATGGAATTAAGATTTAGGATGAATTTATTCCCTATCATAATCATCATGAGACAGATTCTCAGATATAAATTCTGTAAATTAATATAGAACCCCATAATTTTAATAATGCTTTAGACTATCAAAGTGCTCTTCCTCTTCTTCTTATATACAGTAATGTGGTGCAATGCAGAGGGCTGCATTGGTTGATTTTCAGAACTTGAATTCAAATAATAAAAAATATATTAATTACATTAATTACATTGTAGTTTAGGTCAAAATTCATTGACTAATAGACAACCTCAAAACTCAGAGAAACTTTCCTAGGACAAAAAAAATGTTACCTTTTGTGCATTACTTTATCTTGATTGTGGAAAATTCTTTTTGCTTTTCCCTTACTTGCAATTCCATTCTGTGTCTAAGCTTTATTATATATTGAAAAGACATATATAAGAAAACAAAGACATTCCTAAACTGCAATGTATATACAGAATTTTAGTATACAGATATTGAGAAGTGTTATTTTGTCTTAGTAAATTACTAGACCTTCATAAGGAGATTCATTTAGTACAATTTAAAAATAATGTTGACAGTGAAGTGCGACATTCTGTTTTCTGACCTCAAATTTTTGCATCCATCAGTCCTTCACAGTATAGAAAATAAAATAGGGATAGATAGGTGTGTTTCTTGTTAAAATCCATATGAGAACAAGGAAAGCATGATAAAATTAGAAGAAATAAGGACCCTCATAAAATTAGAAGAAATGAGGCCAACCACAGGTGCTCTGTGTTTTGACAAACTTTGCAGGAAATATATGGGGATCTGGGCCTTTTTTATACAATTACACCCAAAAAGCTGTCCATGGTTAAAAGGATTGAATTAGTTATGCTTTATTCTAGCACCTATTTTTAGAGGAGTTAGAGAGAATAGTCTGGATTTCATGAGAAAAGACTTTGAGATTCACAGGATGGTGGTGGGCTTTGTCTGGGTGTCTTAAATCTTTGTTTTGTCTGGGTGTCTTAAATCTTTGTTTTCAAAAACAAAAAAGTATTGGAACTGTCATTATACTGACAATAAAGTTAAGACAATTTACAACATTTGAGTTTTTGCTCCACAGTATTTTTCAGTATTTAACCTTAAACAAGTGATTTTAGTTTTTTTTTTTTTTTTTTTTTAGAAGAACGTCAGTAATAGTTACAGTTCAAAAGCGATAAAGAGCACCTAAATACAACAGTGATCAGGAGCTTTTCTTCCCTCATGCAGTCTTCTGTACCCGCTCAGGGGGATGGATGTCAGGGCACTCACTACTAAAGAATGCATTTCCCATGAAAAACATTTGTGTAGGGAACCCATACAAAGCTTTTTCCCTTGCATTTCAGACAGTACAGATTCACACATTATGGCTGAGTTTTATCTGTGTTTCCAAGTAGTGCTGGTGCAACCAAAAGATCAGGACTTGGAGTCCATTTCTGCAGAGGCAGCATCAAATTGACTTGTTCATCCTTAGTAAGGGGGCACTTCTTCAAAACTGAGGCTGCTTATGGGACTGCATGTGTGTCTTTGGTGCTTTCCCTGTGCCTCCAGTAATACGACAAGGGTGGCAAGAACCTACCTTGATTCTCGGATACCTGGCATCCTGAAAAAAGTCACTGAAACATTACATGCATGCAGTCCTGCTGATCACATTTATATATATTTTCAGGGGATGAACTCTGAGTTCCTGCCAGTTGACAAAATGCATGTAATCATGTCACTTTCAGCTATTTACCTGCAGCAAGCACAAGGAATGGGAGCTCAGTCTACCTGTGGAGCTCAGAGCCACCATAGCGTATTTGCTGCCAGGCTTCCTTGACTAGGGCTGTGAAAGAGTACAAGCCCCACTGTAGATTAACAGGTATCATGGTACATGAACACTGGTAAGCATGTGCTAGTAAAATGAAGACTGCAGTCTGGCAGACTTGCACATTACTTTGGAAAAGAGTGGCTTTTTTTCTCTTGCTGAGCAGAAAAAAGCTCAGTGACCCTACCAGTGACAGTAGCATTATAGTGCTGTGAAATCACCCTAAGTGTGAAGGGGTGCAGTAGAGAAGAGGGGATCCTAGTTCTCCCTGCCTCAGCATTCATGCTTAGCCTTTGATCTTGCTGCATCCGGGAGATGTTCATTTGCCATGTGCCACATGGCTCAGGCCATACTGCACTTTTTGCAGGAGGAAGGCCCAAAGGCAATTGGGGCAGTACAGTTTGCTACTTGGTGCGGCTTTGGCAGCCTTCACTTTCTCTTTTAACAATATGAATTAGTAGTTGTTATTAGCATAAAATCACCAGTTAAAACACTCTCAGCTCATTTTTTAACAGTGGAGCTAATTGCCCTTAAGTGCCTGAGCTCCAGCAAAAAGAAATGGCACCTTTGTGCAGAAACCCCAAGTGTTTCCCTGGTACATCCATAACGACCTTTAAAATAAGCCGTTACAATTCTGACATGGTACCAACCTGACACCTTAGGCTGGGATTTAATTTTGAGTTATGGCAGCGTTAGGAAAACATATGATGTGGCCGTTTGTTTGCAGAAAGAAGGGGGGAAAAATCATAAAACCCTTTTTTTTTATGAGCTGTGGCTTGATTCGTTCCTGGAGCCCCAAGTAGCAAGCTTCTAAATCAATGCACACAGCTGTTCTTGCTTCTCTGAGCCCAGCAGGTGTACTGCCCAATGTGCCTGCCATATCCCCCCACTCACATAACAAATAATAACGTCTTACACACACCAGCCATCCATCAGAGTTATGGCCAGCCCCAGTGAGGCTGCTGTTCTCAGGGTCTCAGGGTAGCATGGAGTGCTTTTTTGATTTTTTTTTTTTTTTTTTGGTGCCCTTTTACTGTAGAAATACCCTGCCCATGGATTATTAGTCACAGTTTCTGGATTCATTTAATTGAATAACCTTTGGCTCTTATGGCACAGAAGGGGAAAAAAAAAAAAAAAAGAACCAAACTCACACACCACAGTGTTTATTTGTGTTAAAAAACAATAGGCATATTGTGACTGGCGAAATCAATTAGTCTTCCTCTGCAGTAAGGGCCCACATCTGGTGTGATTTAAGTTAATGTAAGGGAAGGGCCACAGAGGCCTGAAGACTCTGAGTTCTCATTTCAACAGGTGACAGAGAAGGCATAAAAGGCTAATATATACTACAAGTGTGGAGGAAAGGCTATAAATAGTGGAAGGTTTACTTAAGAGGTAAAACAAAGCTAGCCAATAATGCAAAATAAATACCTTCCTGAGATGAGCTGTCACTTAGAATGAGCAGCAGGAGGTTAGGAAGGGAAAGAAGGTTTGGGAGGCACAGGGTGTTTGACTTTGGCTAGACTATTAGAGTAACAAAAATAAAAATGGTCACTCAGAATTAATTTCGCTGCTTGGAATTTGGACACATTTCTTCCACTGTAAAGTTATGAGTGGGAAAAAGATATGGGGAATTTGTTCAATTCCTTTTTGATTTCCCTTAGTTGGGATCTAAAGATTGTTAAAACGGCTAAGGGTTCTTTCTGTGTGAGAAGCATTAAGCCGGGGTCTGCATCTAACTTGAACCTAGGTAGTTTCAGCCAGCCTCCTTGAATCTGATTTCTTGTCATTTCACTCATCCTGTTCATTTTTCCTCACTTATACTGCAGTAGTAACACAGCACTTTAAAACAATGGCCCCGTGCATACCTAGAATCGGTTGAACTTCTTTGAGATACATCATGGGCCTCTCAGTAAAGAGGATCATGTGAAGTATGTTGTTAAGAAAACCAGATGTGTGAAGTTATTTTAGGAACCCTAAGCCATGGCACCAAAAAAGTTTTTCTTCCTACTGATGTTTTTCCTATATCCCTACAAATTTCTCTTATTCTCTAAGTGCTCTAGTGGAAGAACAATGTAGTATGTTTTATTCTTTAGAAGAAGCCAACTCATTGTCTCTCCCTCAGCAGTACCTCTGTTTCTCCTGGGTTCTCCTAGGCCATCCCCTATTCCTTCCATCTGACGTCATTATTCCCAGCTCCTTATTATGCCTTTCTAATAGTGGAAACACAGTAGTAGATCTCTCTCCACTACTCAGATGCCAATTATCATAAAAATTTTAGGAGCTCATCTTTGAAACTTTCAATCCTTCCACAACTTTGGTTTCAACTTCAACAGGTTGATCTTCGACTTTAGCAGGTTCTAAGATGGGACAGATGTGTGCATGTGGACAGATATTACAATTACAAACTCTTTTGTTTGCAAATAGGCTGGAAGGTATTCTGTAAGCACTAGGTATGGATTTGCAGATATATGATTCTGTAAAGTTCATGTGAGGCCAGATCATTCACATGATAGCCTCACCCTCTTACTCCAGTGTGTTTCTGAAACGTGTGGACACCATTTGCTGGTGTCTCCATCTGAGCATCTTGAGCTCCTACTAGCCCAACTGCCCTAGAATTCTTGCACATCTGGAATGTGGGGTTCTTCAAAGTAGGAGGCCACCCCCAGGCCTGCTCTTTTGTGTACCAATACTGGAGTAAGAAGCAGCAGGATGGGTACACAGAGAAAGGAGAGGAATGATGCACACATCAGTGAAGCATGGCCAATTGGTCTAAGGCGCTGGGTTAGGCTCCAACCATATCGATGGCATGGGTTTGAATCCCACCACTGCCAAGAAGTTCCTGCCAGAACTCCATGGAGAGGGACCTGGGAGTCCTGGTTGACAACAAGTTAACCAAGAGTCAGCAGTGTGCCCTCATAGCCAAGAAGGCCAATGGGATCCTGGCCTGCATCAGGAGGATTGTTGCCAGCAGGTCAAGGGAGGTGATTCTGCCCCTCTACTCAGCTCTGGTGAGGCTGGAGTATTGTGCCCAGTTCTGGGCTCCCCAGGACAAGAAGGACATGGAGCTTCTAGAGAGGGTCCAGCGGAGAGTGACAAAGATGGTTAAGGGACTGGAACATCTCTCATATGAGGAGAGACTGAGTGAGTTGGGCCTATTATGGGCCCAGATGGGATGCACCCAAGAGTGCTGAGGGAACTGGCCGAGGTTATTGCTCAGCCTCTCTCCATCATCTTTGAGAGGTCCTGGAGAGCAGGGGAGGTGCCCAAGGACTGGAAGAGAGTCAACGTCACTCCAGTCTTCAAAAAGGGCAAGAGGGAGGAGCCGGGCAATTACAGGCCGGTCAGCCTCACCTCYGTCCCTGGAAAGGTGATGGAGCGGTTCATCCTAGAGAGAATCTCCAGGCATATGGMGGAGAAGAAGCTGYTGAGGAGCAGTCADCRTGGATTCACCAAGGGGAAGTCATGTCTGAYGAACCTCATAGCCTTCTATGATGGG